>NC_136070.1:642782994-643345494 GCF_964261635.1 Lissotriton helveticus | reverse complement strand
CCCGATGACACCCCTGCACCCGGCGCCCGAAGGCCCCCTGTGCCTTCCTTTGGGGTACCTAACTCTTCTCCAAGATCCCAACTTACCTCTCGAAGTGGTGGTCGCACCTGAAGAATCTCCGTCCCCGAGCCTGCAGCCTTTGTTCACTTTTTAACTTTCCCATTGGATAACATTGAGCGCCCGACGGCTCAAAAGCACCCTGCACCCAGCCGCCCGAGTGCCGCTGGAAGTGCAACTACTACCCTACTCTACTTCACCACCTGCCCTGAGTAAGTGACCGGGAGCTCAGCTCCCACAGCCGCGTGGCTGGCTTGCTTACAGCCACCAACCACAGGCCCCCTACCCTACGTTGGATTGCATTGGGCCTACTCTCTCTGCACCCAGCTGCCCCTATGCCGCTGAGGGTGTAACAACTGTACCTTTCCGACCCTGGGAGACCCCTGAGTCTATGCCCAGAACCTTAACTCTACCAGTCGAGTACTTACCTAAAAGCCGATAACTCACTTACCTTCCATAGGTTAACATTGACTGGTTTTCACTTGAAATTTCTTTTGTGTGGAGTTTTGAAACTTTAAAATATTCATCCAAAATCAGCCAAATAACGAATTCCGAAATACTCACCTGTGATCAGGAGGGAAGCCAGTACTGTACCTTTTAGCCCAGTACTGAATCGCAAAAGTAATCCTATCTGTACTTACCAGTAACTTGAATTTTTTTCCATAGGAAACCATGGACTGTTTTTGTGTGAAATTTCTTCTAAGTGTCGATTTTTGCAAACTAGAAATCGTACCAACTACTAAAACGTAATTACCTACCTGTCTTAGGTAGAGATCCAAGTGCTGAACTTAGGAGTCCAGTACTGGATTACAAAAGTAACGAGAACATACTTTACCTTTGACTTGGTTTGTATTTCCCTCCTGAGGCGGAAAGCCGGGAGGTTTGCTGTGTGTGCTGCTATCCTTACGTGGGTTATTTCCCTGTTGTGCCACGGATTTTAAATCTTTGTTTTAACTCACCTTGCACTGTGCTGAATTTTCAGCGACCTTTTAACTCTTAAAATCATTATCCCGCATTCTGGGCTAGGCTCAGCCGAGTCAGGCGCTGAGTCCTACGGACCCGGGCGCTGAAATTTCGTAGCGGCCATCTTGGGTGGGAGGAATCGCATTTGTGCATTCTAGTCGACAGCATAAAAGGGGCAAACCAGGGTAGGCGCGAGCCCTTGTTGTTTGTATTTCCCTCCTGAGGCGGAAAGCCGGGAGGTTGCTGTGTGTGCTGCTATCATAACGTGGATTATTTCCCTGTTGTGCCACGGATTTTAAATCTTTGTTTTAACTCACCTTGCACTGTGCTGAATTTTCAGCGACCTTTTAACTCTTAAAATCATTATCCCGCATTCTGGGCTAGGCTCAGCCGAGTCAGGCGCTGAGTCCTACGGACCCGGGCGCTGACATTTCGTAGCGGCCATCTTGAGTGGGAGGAATCGCATTTGTGCCTTCTAGTCGACAGCATAAAAGGGGACGGTTATGACTCCGCACAGCGGACGCGATCAGCGGTCGCGCCGTATTCGCGCCGGAGTCACGCCTGAGTCCAGCCCGTCTGCGCCCGTCAGCGCCGAGGAAGCGCCAGGGGCCAGGGAGGCCGGTGTTACTTATACCCACGACCCACTAAGTCTTTTGTACTCCCTACGTACATTACAAACACTGAAACCATCTTGGCAGCCCTGCCATCACAGGTTTTTACCTGAGAGGCTGCTGGATGCTCTCGAGTGCCGATGCACCGAGAGGGTAGGCCATAACATCTCTCCTGATTCCTCGTGTAAGCCTATCATGGCTAAGAAACAAAATCTTTCCTCACTCAGTAAGGAAACTGGGTTTCTTATTAATGCCCGGTCTCTAGTCAAGAACAATATTGCGTTCAGAGATTTTATCTCGGATAGGAAACCTTCATGGGCCTTCGTCACTGAAACGTGGGCCTCAGAGTTTACCGGGCCCGAGCTCGTGAATGCCATCCCTGAGGGATATGCCCTTTCAAGAATGGATAGAGTGGGTCGTAGGGGGGGGGGGGGGTCTTGGCATACTTTATAAAAACTCTATAAGATGCCGGACCGAGCACCTTCCCTCCCCTCTGGACTCTTTCCAGGCCATGTATTTCATCCTAAACTCTTCCCCTACGGTGTCCTTTGCTGGCATCTTGATCTATAGGCCTCCGGGCCCTGGGTATGCTTTTAGCCATGACCTTTTGGGAATTTTGGAACCGTACATTGATAAGCCAAACCTGACTATCCTTGGTGATTTCAATTTCCATTTGGAAAATTCGAATTCGGGTGACATTGTATTCCTGTTAGACTCTTTGTGGGCCTGTGGCCTGTCGCAAGGGGTCGGAAGCCCCACTCACTCAGCCGGCCATATCTTGGACGGGGTATTCACTAACGACCCCAGGCTGGAAATAGGTCCCCCCCTACCCTTATTGGTCAGATCATATGGGTTTCCCACTTGAGTTCACACCTCGACCTTTCTCTGTGTCCATAGTGGACCCCAACAACTGGGAACTGAAAAGGAACTACAGGGGCCTGAATATTGAGTCCGTTGCCACTGTGATAACCAATCTTAAGCCCCCTCCGACAATTGACACTGACACGGCTGCCCTTGATCTGGCCAATACTATTTCGAATGCTATTGATATTTTAGCAGCATTATTCCGCCAGGAAACGCCCTTCGGCCCCCTGGTTTTCAGACTCCCTCAGACTGCTAAGGCAGGATTGTAGGAAACAAGAGAGACTTTGGAGGTCCCATCTTGATCCTAAGGAAAGGGCTAAACATAAAAGTCTGCTTAAAGGGTACAAAGCCGCGGTATTGGCAGAAAAGAAAGCACATTTACTAACATGACTGCCTCCCTTAGCTCCCCCAGAGAACTATTTAAAATTGTAGATGCTCTGTCTCTTTCTCAGCCACCCGATCCTATTGTTGCAACCCAGAATTTGTGCGATCAGATCTCCACTTCTTCTACACCAAGATTATGGACATTCACACAGCCCTAGAAGTCCTTAATCTAGATCTAGAGGCTGTGCCCCTCTTGGCTGTTCCTCCTTTGGAAGGCCCGGCTAATGGAACTTGCAACAACCTCTCTAACTTCCCCCTTCTCACTCCTGAACACCTGAATCGACTCTTGGATAAGCTTAAATCCGGGTCCCCCTTGGATCCTTGTCCTCTAAAGATTCTCAAGGAGTGTAGAGAGGTTCTGCTGCCACCGCTTTTGGAGGTGATGAATCTGGCAATCTCCAAAGGTGTCTTCCCTGCTTCATGGAAGATGGCGATTGTCAATCCCTTTTGAAGAAGGCTACTCTAGACCCCACGATCTTGAAAAATTTTCGCCCCATTTCCCTGCTTCCTGCCCCCGCTAAAATGCGCAAGGCCCACCTTAATCATCATCTGAGCACCTTCCTGGATAATTCCAGCCTGCTTGACCCCTCTCAGCACGGCTTCCGGAAGGCGCATAGCACTGAGTCCGCCCTTACAGTGGTGATCAATAACATTCGCGCTAAAGTCGACAGTGGCCAGACCACCCTTCTGGTCCTGCTCGACCTTACAGCTGCATTTGACACCCTGTCCCCCACCATTCTGGCCTTAGTAAGATGGGAGTGGAGGGACCAGCATTGAGCCTCCTGACGTCATTTCTCAACCAGCGTAAACAAAGGGTCAAGCTGGGTGACTTCCTCTCCCCCGTTACGCCTGTGCAGTGTGGGGTCCCTCAGGGCTCGTCCTTGAGCGCCACACTTTTTAACATCTATGTGGCCCCACTTGCCAGGCTAGTAAGATCGTTCGGGTTGGAAGTACTGTCGTACGCTGACGACACCAAGATTATGGTATCTCTCTCTCAATCAGTGGACATCACGGCCCTTAATTTCAGGAATGGCATGGAAGCGGTTGCGTGCTGGATGATTAAGAACTTCCTGAAATTAAATGGGGAAAAAACCGAAGTACTCATCTTCGGAGGTAAACCGGAGGTGTGGTCAATGGACTGGTGGCCTCCGGCCCTTGGAACCTGTCCCACGCCGTCTCAAACCGCCCGCAATCTGGGCGTAATTCTTGACACCACTCTCTCCTTTGACAAACAAGTCAGCAGGACGGTTTCTACCTGTTGTGGTGTTTTAAGAATTTTGAGAAAGATCACACACTACCTCTCCCCTGAAGCTCGGAAACAGATCACGGGGGCTCTCATCTCCTCGAGGCTTGATTACTGCAATGCACTATATCTAGGCATAAATAAAAGATTAGTTCAACGCCTACAAATAGTGCAGAATGCAGCAGCCAGGTTTGTAGTGGATGCCCCTAGACGGTCATCTGGCTCCTCAATTAGAAAAAATCTACATTGCCTCCCTGTGCAGGCCAGGATAAACTTTAAGGTCCTATGCCTTACCTACTGTGCTTTGCAAGGGTCTGGAGCCGAAGACATGGTCTCTTGTGTCCTTTTATGCTCCGGCCAGGGCTCTTCGTTCTGCCAACAAGAACCTTCTGTCTGTTCCTAGAACTGCCAAGGCCAGATGGGGAGGGAAGGCCTTCTTCTCCCTTGCCCCCAGATTGTGGAACATGCTTCCAGCTGAGTTCAAGGGCCAGGCATCCCTCGCGCTCTTCCGCAAAGCCTTAAAAACCTGGCTCTTCACAGAAGCTTACCTGTAGTCGGCACATGTCTTTACATCTCAAACAGCGGTACCATCTCGATGCGCCTTGATGCCTATGGGCTAAGTTGCGCTTTACAAATTTTAACTCCCTCACTCACTTACTCACTCACTCAATTTCCTCCCATAGGATAACATTGCTTGGTTTTCACTGAAAAGTTTCTGTCAACTTTGAAAATATATTTATATTCTTTCAAAATCACTACTGTAACTAAAACGCTTTTACTTAACTGTTTACAGTACATGTCCCGGGACGGAATCTAGGATCCAGTCCTGGGGTTAGAAAAGTAATCCCTAAAGTAATCAACTGCATTTATCTAGCAAAACCCATTGAGCTCAATGTTAAATTGTGTTTGAAATTGTGTTGCCTATTGCAACCACTGTAGCTATTGTACTTACAAAGTCTATTGCCTTTTTGCAAAGTAATTACCTAAAGTCACTCATATTGAGAAAAGTATATTTTGATACCTGTTGGTTCTAAAATAAAACAACTATATATTTTGATATGAAACAATTGGCCTAGAGTTCAGGTCTTGAGTGTGTGAAACTTTTTGCTGACGGAGTGTGTACAACAAATGCTTTACACTGTCCCCTAATACTGCCTTACTGCTCGACCAAGCTACCACTTTAGAGAGTAAGGTCATATCTGACTTTAACCTCTGCCATACTTCTGGAGACTGGGGACTCTATGCACACTGTACCTTACTTTGGTCCAGTATATATATAGCCACTTTCTTACAGGAATTGCCTTTTCACCATTTCTGCTCAGTATCATGGAGCCTGTGACCAAGGATCTGTGCTCTGAAATGCATAAGCAATGAAATGCATCCAAATGAAAATGCCAGTTTCCTTTTATTAAAAGAATCATTGGAATTCACCTGCTTTTCGAGGGCGTCTTCAACTGGGAATGTTTTGTTGAAAAAAATAAATATATAGAAATGTTTTTTTCATGCAAGTTATGTCAAGAAAAGACGGAGTAGCATTCTCATCAAACTCAGTGAAAAGACAGACAGCTGAAATTACTGGAACCAGCATTATTGCCTAACACATTTCGGATTTCAGTATCCTTGATCACAGGCTGCCAGCTGGTTCCACTATAGTATTTTACTTCCTCCTTTTATTGGCCCCCGTGAGTGAATATGAGATAGCATTATGGGACGTGTGGTTTCAAACAACAAAAATTAAAACCTTTGTGGGTGTTGCACCTCCAAAAGATAATTGAAAACAGTTCCCCACTGAGACTGCAGTGAGAATTTTAATTTTTGTTAATTAATGTAAATTAAAGCAGAAAAAGTAAAGAGCGAAAAGAGAACATATTGACACGTTCAGTTATTTGTCCCCAACTTTGGGATCCCATTCAATCACCTGGTGTGCCACAACTGCCTGAGTTGTAGCAGGTGTCTTTGCTACTACTTTTGGCATCCACCAGTCCTCAAAACAAGTTATCGTCTTCTTCCTCAGTGTTCCTGGCCTCGTGCCCCAGGGAAAAATTTCACTGGCATCCTTGCCCCTCTCCTTCTGCCCTTATCGGTCTCTCCTCTTCGGTGTATTTGGGTCTTTTTCTTTCTTGTGCTCCACACCACTCCTGTAAGAAGAAGAACTTTGTTCCTTTGCTTTCCCCCTACTGTTTCCTTACTTCTTCCTGTCATCTCCATGTGTCCTTTCTTTATTTCCATGTTTCTGTCCATCGTCCCTGAGCCATCTCCCCTTTTCCTAACTGTGTGTTTGCTTCTTTTTAGATTTCACATGTACAGTGTGCATGGTCTGTCAGAGAAAGCTATTGTTAAAAAAAAAAGCTTTAAAACGGGTTTACAGCCAGCCCCACACTTACAGTGACTTACTATTGGTTGGCTTCCATGTCACTCTCATCTCCTTGCTTCTGATTGGTCAGAGCCTCCTGCTGCTTCTACTTTCTCTTCAGTGCTTGCTGGCATCCGGTTTACATGGAGCTTGGACCTAGTACAGTTTCCAGTCTCGGCAATCAGTGTCCTTCCACTGACCGGAAATTGTTACATGTACCTTGTTTTCTTTTTAATTAGGCACTCCTTAAGAGTGCATGTGTTTGCAGGCTCTATCTACCCCTCCTCATCCCTCCCAGCCCATCTCCTGTCCTTGTTGTTTGCCCTAGCCTTTCTGTCTCCTCCCACTTCGTTGTTGTCCTTCCAACCTCCTCTCACGTCCTGGTTTTGACCTCTCTCCGCCCACCTAACCACAAAAAGCACTATGACAGCAAGTGCTGGCAACGCCATAGCGCTTATTCACTTTAAGCCATCTTTAAAAAACATCAACACAGCCAAAAAGCTCACGCAGAGCTATTTGGCTTTGTTAATGATTTTTTTTTTACAGATAGCACCGCAGCACGAAATAAGAACAAGGCATTTTCATGAGCAGCATGAAATATTACATTGACAAGTCAATCCATCTCACAGACATATCACTTTTCAGCAGTCACGTCCCATGAGTTTTCCTTCAAGAAAGGTTGTTGTCTATGGAGATCCTGGAAGGGCATCCCAGCAGACCTCTCATAAGCACTTATATAGAAAAATGGCATGCTGCTTGTAGTTCTTTCCCATTGGTTTGCAGGACGCTTTTAAACCAGAGGGTGCTACACAGGAATATGCACATATTTATAACCCACAAAATATATACAGAATGAAAAAACACATCTGAGCTGGATGGGCTATAGAAACATGGACTCAATCAATCAAACAGCATTTGTATAGTGCAGCACTGTCACCCCTAGGGGTATCTGGGCGCTGTGCCTCCATCACAGTACAAGATCTTGAATCTCTCTCTGAAGTCTGCCAGCGAGGGGGCTGCATGAAGCAGGAGGGGAAGGTTGTTCTAGGTTTTGGGTGCGATATAGGAGAAGGAGTGGCCCCTTCTGCGGCTGTGACGGACGCGGGGTGGTGTGCGAGGGCAAATGAGGTGGAGCGCAGGTGTCTAGAGAGCTGGTGGAAGTTCAGCCAATGGTTTACGAAGGGAGGTCCTAGGTTGTGGAGGGCTTTGTAGGCATGCATGAGGATCTTGAACTAGCATCTCTTCTGGATGGGGAGCACATGGAGGTCTCTCAGGTGGGGGGTGATGTGGGTTCATTTGGAGAGGTGCAGGATTAGTCTGGCTGCAGCATTCTGTATGTCTGGAGTCTTCTGAGGAGCTGGGTGGAGATGTCAGTATAGAGGGCATTGCCGTAGTCGAGGTGGCTGGTGACGAGGGCCTGAGTGACGGTCTTTCTGGTGTTGGTTGGGATCCATCTGAAGATTCTGCGGAGCATGCGCTGTATGTGGAAGCAGGAGGAGGTGTCTGTGTTGACCTGTTGTTTCATGTCAGTTGGCTGACAAGGATGATGCCTAGGTTGAGTGCTTGGTTGGTCGGTGTGGGTGTAGGTCCAAGTTCTGCAGGCCACTAGCTGTGGTCCCATGTAGAGGTGGTCTTCCCAAAGATCAGTACTTCAGTTTTGTCGGAGTTGTGTTGGAGGTAGTTGTCTCTCATTCATTTGGCTACTTTGGTCACGGCACTGCAGAAGTTGGTTTTGGTGTTGAAGGGATCCTTGGTGAGCAAGAGGATCAGTTGAGTGTCAACTGCGTGGAGATTATGTTGAGTCTGTGGGATCTGACAACATCTGCTGGGGAGGTCATGTAGATGTTGAACAGGGTGAGGCTGAGGGATGATCCTTGTGGTACACTGCATTTGATGTCTTTGTGTGCAGAGGTAAAGGGAGGCAGTCGGATGCTCTGTGTACATCCTGTAAGGAAGTAGGCAATCCACTTGTGGGCTTCTTGCCATACGCCTAGGTTGTGGAGTCTGTTGATGCGGGTGTTATGAGAGAGGGTGTTGAACACCGTAGAGAGGTTGAGGAGGCTAAGGGCCACCATTACTCCATGGTCGAGATGTGTTCTGATGTTGTCTGTGGGGGAAATCAGCGGCGTCTCAGTACTGTGGGTGGCACAGAATCCTGATTGTGGCTTGTCAAGTAGATGGTTTTGCGAGTTTCCATCTCTCTGGGAAGGTTGCTGTGGAGATAGAGGTGTTGAGGATGTTGATGAGTTGCATGCTGATTGGGTTCGGTGCAAGATTGTACAGGTAGTGGGGACAGGGGTTGGTGGGTGCTCCAGAGGTGATGGAAGACATGATGGCTGAAGTGGTCCATGTGGTGAGTGGAGACCAGGTGGTAATTGTTTGGCTGATGTTCGTGGGTTGATTGAGGCCATTGGGGCTGAGGGTGGCGGGTTGGAGGTTAAAATCATTGTAGATGTTGGTGATCTTGCTGTGGAAGTAGTCTGAGAGGGAGTCACAGAGTTCTTGGGAGGGGTGGATGGTGTTCTCTATGGCTGTCGGGCAGGAGAATTCTTTGACTATTTTGAATAGTTTGTTTGTGTGACTGATCTAGGAAACTTAATAGTGCTGGACAGCTGAACGTTCTATGTGAATATAGCAATGCATACTAGAGCTCACTGTGTTCAGATGTGGCTTTAAACAGAGACATGTACATACATGAGGGATGCCTGTTAGGTTTCATCTTTGTTGCAGTTCATATAATGCAAACTCGACCAGAACGTATTGGAATGCTTACAGTTACATTACACAATATCACATCCATTTTTTAGATTTCGTCTATGCGCAATCTTTAGGCTTTGTCAATATTTTTATATATGTTGCACAACTTTTAAGGTGCTGTGACACATGGCTTACAGTAAAAAAAGCACTATAATGTGGACAATCCTGGTCGCTTCTTTTTTTTACTCAGCTCAACTGCTGTGCAACATGTAAAGGGCACATTGACAAACCCAATAAATTTCGCATAGGAGAAAACCTTTTGCTTTGTTAATGCTTTTTTCTAGGTGTTCTGTGGATGGCTGTGGCACGAGACTCTCTACCCATATCAGCTGTGTTGCTTATGGCTTCTCCTACTCCTTCCTTACATCTCCCCTCCCTTACTTTCTTCCTGGGAAGATACCCTCTTGTAGATCTCTAGAAATATAATCTGCATTTGTCTGTTACTTTCCCTTTCTCTGATGAAGGGTGAATTGGAGTGGTTGCAAGGATAGAAAGCATCTTAACACCCTAGAATTGTTGCCTTTCTTTTTAGCCATCCATCCCAGAGGGGAATAATCGTTATATAAATCGAACTCTCTCCCTTTTTGGTAATACCAGAGACTTTTGATGGCTCATTTTATGGCTACTCCTTCCTTTTCTACAAGTGCATACTTACGCTCCCTGGGGAACAGTTTGTAGCTAATATATAAAATAGGGTTTTCTCTTCCTTCATTGTCTAAATGAGATAACACTGCCCCTAAGCCCAACCCAAAAGCATTGGTTTGTAAGATTTGTTTTTAAATTAGCAAGTTATAGAATTAGATTAGAGGATAATATCTTGTTTAGCTTGTCAAATGCTTTCACAGTTCTGGGAGATGGCTGTCTTACTTCCTTGTCAGCCCCAGATCCCTGGTCAATAGGTCAGTTAAGGGAGTGGCCCAATGGGAGAAGTGGGGAATGAATTCTCAGTAACTAAACCTAAAACAGCTCTTAAGTCTCTTTTTTCTTAGGAAAGGGAACCTTTAATGTAGCTATTAATTTATCTACTTAAGGTTGGATAACTCCTCTACTCAACAAATCCCCTTAAGTATTTCACATATCTTTCTGCCAGATGACTTTTCTTTGGATTTGCCTTCAGACCCACTTCTCCTAAGGTCTTTAATACTGCTTTCAAAAGTGTTATGTATTCTTCCCTAGACAGGCAGTGTGTTATGATGTCCTCACTATATGCAGCGATACCAAAGGGGATGATGGACAGAGCGCTTGAGAAAATCAAACACTCTCCCCCAGTCAACTGATCTGGGTTTAATCCATCATCATTCTTTAGCTCACTCCACCACCCCAGTTCAGACATGGCCATATGCAAATCAGTCTGACCCTGTGCCTCATGGGAACAGTCCAACCCGAACTGCCAAGCCATGTCTTCCCTGGACCGGAAACAAGCATCCTGGGACCGGTTTCTGGCTAAGCAGCCGTCATCAATTTTGAAAAGAGCTGTAGCACTGGGCTCAGGGCTGATTGACAATAAAGTAGTACGCAAACTCTAGCCACTTTATCACATAATATACAATATACCAACCAATTGAAAAAAATATTTTTGATTTTATTAATCTTTTTGTGTTTTTTGTTGGTAAAAAAGATAGATATATATATTCAATTGATACAGAATTTACTTCAAAACATAAATAATTACACATTACTACCTATATTACACTGGTAGATCCAACCGCAAACTTGTTTAAAATTCACAGTTAAACAGCATATTATATTTATCACATTTTATGTTGCCTGGACACAATATGCAGCAATATTGACATTATATGGACAAAAACACTGGTAGTGATTTGAAGAGTAGCACCAACGCGTTTCAGCAAATGCCTTCTTCAGGATTTTTCTTTACCAGTGAATACTAAAAAGTAAAGAGAATATGTCATCTAGAGTTTGAGCGCACTGTTGCAATGTATTTATTAACATGTCAATATTATGTCCAATCCCGATAATTCTAAGCTATGGTTTGAAAAATGAAGATGAACAATACTGTGACTTATCCAAGTGAGGTGAATAACCATACGCTCTCTCATACCAAAGTGAATTGTGCTACACATTATATTACAAAGTTTTTGTGAAAAGCATGACACTTAAAAAAATATATACATCTAACCCAGGACCTAAGAAACTTGCTGAAATCACACAAGTATTACCTATCAACTGATCTTAAAAGTTTTTCCAATTTCATTGGCTCTACTTAGATATTATCATCCGTGTTGTCTAATTTACTTGGGTCCTCCTTATGTCTTTGAGGTTTCTGGCTGAGATTACAATCTAGGTATAGGTTACCTGTACTTGTTTCTTTGGAGATATTATCCGTGACAGCCCTTCATCACTTGTAAGGTTATGTACTGAGACTGACAGCTCTAATCAGCACCAAACGGAACATAGAAAGGCATATTTATATATTTTTTCATGGTACCAATGTTTCTCAATTCTATTACCTGTAGTGCATTACTATCTAATGTCAGGCTCGATAGAAGTTTATATCTTTCCACATTAGTAGGTATTATCAGGCTCCTATACCATGACAGAAATATTTTCTTTTATTTGGAGCAGTGTATATAATACACGGTTAAATTCAACATATTCATCCTGACTGCAAATACCAAATGCAATCCATGGGACTTCACTATCTAAAAGATGGTTAACTATACAATATACAGTTACTCCTATTCTTGTTTACTATCACTTACTTTTTACCTTCTTATTGGTTCCCTTTGTACGTCCTTGATTGTATGTCTTCACTATTTCTAACACTCGAAAGTCTCGTATATATCTTCTGAACCAGGAATACATTGACGGTTACTCTTCTTGTATTATATATATATATATATAATTAGATTAAATCCTGCGATGTCTATATACTAACCTAACATGAGTAGGAGCTCATCAGCGATGAGATTTTCCTAATGTTTTGGCCCACAATTGAGCAGAACTATTTAATGAGGTTCAAGAGTCCTGTACACTACAAAAGGGAGAAGAAATTAAGGATAACTTTAGGTCAAACCACGTTTGATTTATGCCTACTCCAAAGATATTTAAACTGTGATGGACAAAGAAATATAATTTACCTGAATTTACATATGTTACCATTTCCTACGTCTGTAGTCGTTCCAAGGTTGAAATTTAGTCACTTGATGGACCCGCCATGTTCCCCTATTTTATTATGAAGACTACTATGGATAAAACACATAGAAAACGGAGTTTCAGTCCAGGATAAAAATCGGACATTATTAAGAACTGCACCATTATTTTATTTATATTTTCTAGGCTAAGCGTTTCAGGCCTCCTTATATTTCCTGCTTACTAATTGAGGTTTCACAATTCTCTGTTGCAATTTAAATAATTGTGAATAACCAATAAACTTGACATTTAGAATAAAAAAATATATACACAAGGCATGAAATCTCATATGATTAATAACAGCGCTTTCACATATGGCCAAAAGAGCACTCGATGGAGTTCAATAAACCTGACAAGAGGGGGCTTTTTAAAAAGTGTTACACTGTAGGTCCACGTACTGGTGGATCAAACATTGTTTTAACTAATTTACTGCATAGTTACCCCGGGACCTAATATACACAAGACATGAAATCTCATATGAATAATAACAGCGCTTTCGCATATGGCCAAAAGTGCGCTCGATGGATCTCGATAACCGTGACAAGAGGGGTCTTCTTAAAAAGTGTTACACTGTAAGTTCACATACTGGTGGATCAAACATTGTTTTAACTAATTTACCGCATAGTTAACCCGCGATCTAAATTATACCATGTGGGTGACTAATCACTGTTACATGAATCCTCCCACCCTAGTGGGGTCGTTTCTGCCTTACCGGTTACATGGGGTTCTTCCCCAGAAACCGGTCCTAGGATGCTTGATTCCGGTCCAGGGAAGACATGGCTTGGCAGTTCGGTCTAGACTGTTCCGATGAGGCATAGGGTCAAGACTGATTTGCATATGGCCATGTCTGAACTGGGGTGCACTGGTGAGCAAAATAGCGATGGATTAAACCCAGATCTGTGACTGGGGGTGAATGTTTTGCCATTGTGCAACATTCCGTCCATCATCTTGTGTGTTTTGCTTTTGCTCCCTGTGACCAGTAGACAGTATCCCATATTTATAACAGAAAAATAGCAATTTATTTCAAATGGGATATATTTAAAGTGAAAAAAAACTTTTTTCAGAAACATCAAGTATTAATGTGTTGCTCCCATTTCAATTAAGCCTAATACCTGTTAATGTTTTATGAAGCATGTTTATTCAGTTAAAATTCCCCCAATTTAAACATATGTATTTTCTCTTATAAATATGGCACCATGTCTACAGGCCACTCCCTGGGAGCAAGATGGTTGGTGTTTGTAGATATGAGACTTGGATATTGTAGAAAATGTACATGATAAGTTATATGGAATCCACATAAACAAAGTTAACTTTTCAGTTTAATTTTCTCTATACAGTGCCATATTTATAACTGAAAAATACTCTCATTATTTTAAGTTGGGTACATTTAAACTGCAAACATTTGCACATTTGTGCAGAACATTTTTCTGCCCTCTAAATTTCTCCCATTTGTGGTAGTCATGTAAAGGGGCCACATGTGGCAAAAGGTATGTCCTGTGCCACGAGTACATACGACACAGGCTCTCAGTCACCTGTACACATATATTCCATTCATAACTCCACATTTTCATACATACCCGAAGACCACTCCCTCACTGACACACATGGCAGCCCTGTCATAGTGCCCCTAGTCAAAGTATTTTGTTCAAACCATAGCATCTGGCTCTATGGACATTAGACTTAAAGCCAATTAAACTGGGTGTGGGGGGTATCTGGTAACAATGCACGAGTTGCTTAGCCTTGAGTATCTCACAATGATTTTCACTGATCTGAAGTAGCTCCAACTACAGAAAGGGTTGGAGACCCCTACTGTACGCCTTGCTTCCGGGATTCTGTATGGTTCCCTAGCTCCATATTGATTGAATGTTGAGTCACATGCGTATAGCCTGGAGTCAAAGAAAATATTTCTGGGCCGGTTTTAAGACAATTCTGGAGATCTGGGCTGAGTTCGGGATCAATACATTGTACATTTTCTTCTATGGCCTGTATTCCACTGCCATATTAGGCAGGAATAGGGCCTTCCCAGTTCTTAAGGAGGTTTACATGATAGATCTGAGTGTCTGTAATTAGCGGGTTGATCTCTAACTTATATGTTACTGGGGTTCCTTTCTTTAATAGTTAAAAGGCCATTGCCACTGACTTAACATTTTATTTTCTGTGGTTGGTTGTAAGAGCAGGACATATTCTTCTGGAGAAAACTGTCGGGTTTGGCTTTTTTTTTTATAACACAGGGCTTTTTGTCCTTGGTGACTCTTCTCTAAATTGTTCTTAACTATTTCCCTCATTTATAGTAGTCTTGGCTTTAATTGGCTTACGTACTCTAAAATATTTTTTGATTAATCAGTTTCCTGTTCCCTGGCTTCTTTGGCCATATTGAGCAAGGTTCGGGGTTTTCTTCTAAACAATAACTCCTCACAATCACCTGGTGCATATCTGCAGATTTTAATTTTAAAAAGTCATATCTCAAAGAGATAAAAAGTTACTTTAAAAAAGTGGCCACAATTGTTCCCGTGCGGCCGAAGTCCCTTCCCAAAAGTTAACTGGTCATGTGTCAGTTGCTAATTGCTGTATTTAGTAATTAGACTGGTACTAACTAGGTGAATTCTTTGACCAGATAGCGATACCATGTGTACAAATGTCAAAATATTAAAGTAATACTATCACAAAATGTGCCTCATTATGCCGCATATAATTTGCCTTCTCTTGCCACATAATTTGGTCCTCCCTGCCGCAAGTTTTTAATCCTCCAGTGCAACATAATTTCAGTGGCCCAGCTCAGAGCATAATTTTTAACTGGAAGAAAGGGCTCTACATTCTTGGTATACTAAGTTCTGTTAGCTAAAAAGTCAGCTTTCATATCTCTCAAGTTTCCCTTATCCAGTGTTTTACAAACTCGTAAAGTACTTGTTGCCCTCACATTCTGTTTTTTTTGTCTTATATACCAGATTCTCAAATGAAGGCTCCATGACCCAGACTGAAAAGGAACAGCCTTGACTCTAAAGATGTGCAAATAAAGCACGGAACTGGAAAATTTGAGAACACCGACCAATGGCGGAAGGTGCCCCACATGATCAGAGAAACAATGTACCTTTGGTGAGTACATAAGTGTGGACTGATGTACTTTTGGGTACCATGAGTACACTAAGATATGGTTGTTATTAGGCAGGTGATGTATGTTTGAGATCATTCCTGTCCTGGCAGTTAACATTTTCTTGATAATCTCTACACCCCCATATAAATGTAGGCAGCAGAAGATTATTAAGCCATTAATGCCACAAGGACACCAAGCTCACTCTCGTAATAACAAGGTAACACGTTTGTACTTTTTATAAAGAGTGGTTAGTGGTGTTTTCAATCAGTTAAACTGATGAGGGGGCAAATAATATTGGTTCCCTCCTTCTTGACTAATTTCAGTCTTGGCCATTTTCTTATTTCTCAACAACTGCCTTAAGGTGTTCTGTTTTGACCTTTGCCAAAAAAATAAAAATACTGATGGAGCCAGTGAGCCATTAACCCCAGATTGCCATGGAAGCTGCTCTTATCATAAGGTAAGATCCTTTTTGCATAATGTAAGAGAACACCCAGTAGTATTTGTCGGATCAGTTGAAAAAGTAAAAGTAAGTAACTAAAAAGCGGCTCTTAAGTTTTTTTATGGTCGTCAGTATCAGCCACTTGTTCTGCAACAACTATTTAAGGATTTTTAGCCATAGCTTTTGCCAGAGTGTCAAGGAAATACAGAACTTGTGTTTGGAATTATTAGGCAATATCATAATGGACTAAAACTAAACGGTATGAAGGACTTATTGATAAAGGATTCTTTGTTCCTCCTTTAGCATTAGTTTACCATTTTTTGTCTACCAGTAGGTGTCGACCCCGTGGGTGAAGGAAATACGATGGTCTGCGGTGCATTAGAAAACAAGCGATAATGGGTGTTTTATTTGGCAATTGTTATGTTGTGACATCATCATGTGTGAATGAATTTACCTCCATGGAATGTATAGTGGCTGTTTATTTATTTATAAGTTTTATATAGCGCTAGCTAGACCCAAAGGTATCAGAGCGCTTTACATATAATATGTAGTCATATGAAGAAGCATTAATACAGACAAAGGCAGTCATTTGGCCTCCAAGATAGTTACAGTATGCAGACATAGGAAACAGCATGAGCTACAAATGTACAAGACAAAGTGGACTGCTGTACAATAAACTTACCTCTGGCCCTGGTCAAGTTCGAATGAGGTTAGGGCAGCAACTCAGTTAGGATGTGAGTTAAAGTATTTGTTGTGCAGAAAGTGTTTAAGGTCCGGTTTGAAGCCAGTAAAGGAGGGGTTGCAGCACAGGTCTCTCGGGAAGGGGTTCCAGATCATTGGGGCATTTCTAGAAAAAGAACGTGTCTCTGTGGATTTCTTTTTCAGTTTGGGAGGTATGAGAAGAAGTGCTTTGGAGCTCCTGAGAGATCTGGCTCTTCCAGCTTTAGAAAGTTTGTTCTCCAGATACTTAGGGTTATGAGTGTGAAGGGCTTTATGGGTGATGCATGGGGTCTTGTAGAAAAATCTTCCTTCGATTGGGAGCCAGTTAAGGCTTTTGAGGGCCGGTGTGATGTGCTCAAACTGTTTGCAACCTTGAGCTGGTGAACACTGCACTGAGCTATAAAAGAAAGATATATCAGCACTGAAGAAGTTTAGCTACCCCAGACATCTTCAAAGGAGTAGGGAACGATCTATGCAGTACCTTGTGGTTTGGATTTAAAAAAAACAATAGCTGCATAGGCACTGGAAGTAGGGGTGCTGGGAGTGCTGTAGCACCCCCAGAAATAACCATGCTGAAGTTCAGAAGCTGAGTGAGCAACAAAGATGCCTCTACATTTTGTGTATCCTGTCACGTTTGCTGACGTCTTAAGGATTTTGGGGGCCCAGGGCCAAGCGGATTTTGGGGGCCCCGGTTCAGAATCTTTTTTAATTTATGATCCAGTTTCAGCTCTTTCCTACCCTCTTTGGCCAGCTCACTGACAGTGCAAAGGCACATTGTCCGAATTCTAAATGTGTTTACGTCTAATATTCAGGGGTAGTGACATGTGTTTTCAATATTATAATGCAGCAGCAGCTCACTAATATTAATTGCAAATGATATTTGTGACCCCTCCCATTTCTCATATGGAAGGCCCTGTTTTAATCTAAAATATTTTTTTCTCAATGGATGTTGCAAGGTGTTGAAATACAGAAGCATTTCTCTGCAAAATGTCTGTAATAAACTCTACTTCATCGCCCACATTAAAAATAAATTAAAGGAAAAATATATTTAAAATAATCTGTTTAAGAGTTATTCAAGTGCACCAGGGCAAGACCCTCTTCTTAACAGGTCTGGCCTTACCTGGGGGCCCCCTGAAAAGCTGTTGCCCCCCTGGGCCAGGGCCCACTTTGCCCATGCCTTAAAATGTCTCTGGCCCGTTCAAAGATCAGATATCAGGCTTTATCTTCTGGCAATTTATTGCTTACTCGCAGTGTACTTTTATTTCTCTGACTGCAAAGTGAGAGGATTTTGTAAAAGTGATCTTGGTGACAATTCTACTAGGGTACAAGAAACGTAAGGAAAGTCTGTAGCATGTCAGTTTGTAAGGAAAGGCTGTAGCATGTCAGTTTTTTTCTAACACACAACAACATTTAAATATCGGGAAATTAACTATACACATATTTTAAATTATACCAGCAATTAGGAAAGCACAAATGAAGCACTAACTGTAATACTGAAGTGAGATGGAAACAAAGGGCCTGACTTAGATCTTGGCACATGGGTTACTCCGTCTCAAGGGTGATGGATATCCATTCTGCCGAAATATAAATCCCATAGGATATAATCGATTTATTTTTCCGTGGATGGGTTACTCCGTCACAACGGTGAAGGAGTAACCCATCCCCCAAGATCTAAATCAGGCCCAAAGATTTTAATAGCATCAAAAGAAATCAAGACACTTTACTTTGTGAATTGCAAATGATAGTCTTTAAAACCCAATTTTAACACATATTAATTTTTTTCGCGATATATTTTTAGCAGTAAAACTGCAAGTCTATGCAAAATTAGGGGCCATTTTAACGCAAACAGTGCAGTCTATAAATGCCAGTGGGCTACCTCAACAGTATTCCACAATACACTCCTAGCTACACATCTCACCCTTACCACTCTCCTGCTGAATGGGCATGTCACATTTGCTAAACTTGTTTTTTTGTATGATGCTTGGATTTTTCAGGATCCCTATGACATCAATGATATAAAATTATTGGCAGCACCCCCACTATGAAAATTGTTCCTGCACCGCTGAATAGTTGTTCGCAAAAAGTATCTTGTGAACAAAAACGAATATTGGATTATTACACTGTCCATTAAGTGAGAAGGTTGTCTGATTAGTGTTGTGAAATTTTGTAGGGGTAAAATGTACACATCTAATAGAGACTTCTAGCCGCCTATTTCTTACTTTAGAATTTTCCCTGGGCATCAGCCTGGAATTGGAAACTTTTGTTGAGCAGTAACCCTGCATGCCAGTAGGTGGCGTTGTTTGGCTCTGCACGGTGTCATCAGTGTCGGCTGTGCCGGAAGTAATGTGCACGATTAATGCCTATACAGGCGCCATCCCAGCATGTTGATGTGAGTCCTTTTTTTTCTGCCCATGGTAGCGCAGACCCAGAGAAGAACTTCCCCCAGTCACCTTTTGACTGATGTTTTTTTTTACCTTTTGTTGAAAAAATTTTGAGACTTTGTTTTCTTTTGTGAATGATGTCCTCCAGAAAGGCAGGTTTTAAGCCATGAACCAGATGTCAGTGACAGAACAACATTTGGTTTGTCTCTGGTGTCTTGAGTGAGACCACAACGCCAAGACATGTGAGGACTGCCACGCCTTGCAATCTAAGGTGCTGAGGGAGCTGTCCTTCAAGCTCCTCGTCGCCCGACGTTGATAGACTCTGCAACGTGCCAGGTCTCGGTCGCCAGGAAGGTTCTGAGATCATTCACAAAGTCAGTACCCAAAAGAAAGAAAGTCGAAGAGGTCTATATGACTTCACCGCGCAAGTGTTTGGACGAGCCGCTAGGCTGTCATTACTTGAGGCCTAGCTCTGAGGGGATCCTTCACCTGGACCGAATTATTGAATTTCCAGAAGCTGGAGTGACCTCCGCCCAATGTAAGGAAATGTGTAAGGCTACGGACCTAATGTTTGGGTGGCCAGACCCCTTTGGAGCTCCCCCAAGCCACACAGGTCCAGAAGGAGCCCATCCTTGTCTTCTACCGGCAGGTTCGTCCTCAGCTCCAGTCGTGCCCCATTTATAAATTGACATATCCAGAGCGTAGCCAGTCAAGTGACCTCAACATTCCTCAGCTCCAGCTCTAGTGCCATCATCGCCCAGTGGTGGCGCTGCCCCGTTATCATTCCTGATTTCGATACCGAGCCGGAGGGGAGTCGTCGGATGCTGGTGCCAGCCGAGGCAGACTCTCCACATTGAAGCCAGTGCCTTATTCATATGACAGGCCTAGATAGGCTAATAATTGGGAGGGGTCAGCGAATCTTTACGGATACCAACCATTAGAAGATTCTGAGGACAACAGGTATGAGAATCTGGCAGATAACAGTAGACTGGACTGTTCCCCAGATGCTGGCCTGGTCTCTTCCTCAACTGTGGGTATGGAGGAGGGTGCCTCTTTCACAATGATGGTGCGGAAGGCAGCCTAAGCACTGGACCATAGACCACCCTCAATGGCAGTCAAAACAAACGTCTTGAATGAGGTACTTCAGCTGGAATTGCCCCCACCGAAGTATTACTCCCATTCGATCCAGCTTCTACTGACGTCCTACTTAGGGCCTGGTCCCAGCTCTGCAAAAGGACTCCTGTGTATAGGACAATTTCCCAGGAGACCCCAGTTTCCTCACCCAGCACCCCACGCCAGAGAGCTTGGTGGTTCAAATCTCCACCTCCAATGTTAAACCTGGCCCGTTCTTTACCACTCCACCAGATCGAGAATGTAAAAGGCTGTATACCTTTGGGAAGAGGATGTTCTCTTCCGTCAGCCTGGCACTGTGGTATGTGAACACAATGCTCCTCTTGAGCCGATACTCCTAGACGATTTGGGACTCCTTTGCCCATGGTCTCGAAGGAAGCTGAGCAATATTCTGGCAAGCAATTGCTGTTGGAAGGGATGTAGCCAATTTGACCATACAATGTGGACTGAGAGATAAAAATTACTTTATTTAGAAATCAATCCCATCAAAGTGCAAGAAAAGCAATTTAAGAGAAATGGTGCACAGAACTTTCACATGTTTCGTCATTAAAATATGCTGAAAGCAAAATAGGGATTAGTTTAATCACCAAAGTACCAATGTCTGTTTACAGATTCGTAATTGTTTCTTAATTAAATATATCTCCTCTATCTACACCCCTATTACGGTGGCATCTAATTCCACCTTCTATATAGCTAATCCTGTAGGGGGATTTGAGGGTGTTCCCTTTACTGCCAGGGAGCTGGAAAGTGTAATTAAACCATTGGTTCCTCTAAAAGCAGCAGGGCCCGATGGGATACCGGGTGACCTGTTACGGGCAAACCCCAAGGAGTGGGGGAAGCTGATTTCATCACTGCTTAACGCCATTACTGAAGGTGCGCCTGTACCAGAATCATGGAAGGGGGCGGAGGTTGTCCCGATATTAAAAAAGGGGTGTCGGGACAACCCAGTCAATTACAGGCCAATAAGTCTCATTGACTCTGCCCAAAAAGTGGCCGGGAAGGCAATTTTGGGTAGGATCCTCCAGTGGGTGGACGAAAACAAGATACTTTCGGACCTCCAAGCTGGATTTCGTCCTGGAACTGGGACTATAGAACAGGCCTTCAGACTGGCTCTCTTGTATTGGAAGGTGGTGGTGCTAGGCAAGGGCAGTCTCTATTTGGCCGTTATAGACCTGAAGACTGCCTTTGACCTAGTACCAAGGGAGGAGCTGTGGAAGGTTTTGTCTGAGCTGGGGATGCCTCCTTATATCTTATCCCTCCTTGTGAAACTACACACTGGCAATTTTGCGCAGGTACGTTGGGGCACAAACGGCGAAAAGACAGATAGGATTCCAGTGGGAAGGGGTGTCCGCCAGGGATGTGTGCTAGCCCCCACTCTGTTCTCTCTTTATATGAACGGAGTGGTTGAGCATTTGCTAAGAAACCCTTCTGACGCGCCCTCCCTGGCGGGCAAACGGATTCCTACACTGCTTTTTGCAGATGACACCCTCCTTATTTCAAAGTCCCCCATGGGTCTTCAGATTTTACTGAACAGTTTTCAGGATTTTTGCCCACAGAGGGGATTGGTAATAAACACAGATACAACTAAATATTTGATTATGAATGCCCCAAAAAAACTTGGGCGACCTCCAAATCTGAATTCTGTCCCATTAGAGAGGGTGTCTGAGTTTGATTATCTCGGTATCCGCCTTAATGATTCATTTCGTTGGAATTCCCACATCCAAAAAATGCTCCTTAGTCACAAAAGGGTGGGTGGAGTACTACTTAAGGAACAACGCTCCTCCACAAACAAACCTATAGCCCCAGTAGTGGAGATTTACAAAGCTAGAGGGGTTAATGCTGCCCTATACGGGGCGGAATTGTGGGGCACCTGCAACCTAGATGTACTGGCTAAATCAGAGGCCAAATTTTTGAAAGATCTAATGGCTCTCCCGATAAGTACCCCTACTGTCCCAGTGCTACTAGACCTAGGTTGCAAATTGATCAAGGACCATGCCCAACTCCGCCCCCTGCTTCTTTAGGCTCGGTTGTGACGGGTCCCCGAGCTAGCCTCCTATGCAGAAGCATTATCAGAGGTAATGGCCATGGAAGGCTGGTCCAGGATTAAATGGTTGAGGGATGTTAAATGGCTTCTACTGGAGTTAGGTCTTTGCGATGCTTGGGCTTTGAGAACTGCACCACCAAAAGCTATAATCAAAAAATTGTATTGGAATTGGGTCTCTTTCAAATTACTCTCTGACCCAAGCCATTGCAACTCCACAGTAGCCTTCGTGAGGATCAAAGATGTGGTGGTATATGAACCATACTTAGACATGATCTCTATCCCTTTTGACCGTGCCCTGTACTTTAAGTTTAGAGTGGGGACTCTACCAGTAGGTGAATTTGTTGCTCGTTGGAAATCCTCCTACCAGTACTCCCCTTTTTGTGCCCGCTGTCCTACACGCATAGAGTCGGTAGCCCACATTCTTTTCGAGTGTCCGGACTACTGTGCACCCAGGAGGAGATGGCTTAAGCCTTTATGTAGACTCTTAGGCACCCGTCAACACAAAGTGGCGTTACACATCTTAATGACTGACACATCGACTTTGATTGTTTGTGCTGTGTCAACATTTTTAAAGTGGTCTTGGTTGATTCGTGCAAGAAGGCTTTCATTGTCAATTTAATTCTTTTTTAACTGTTTCAAACATTTTTTTCTTGTCCATCCTTTTTGTGTAAATAGAAATAATTGTTACAATTGTTATGTTTTATACTTGTTGTACTGCTTTTATGATATTTTTATATCGAAATAAAGCCTATCAATCAATCAATTAAATATACTAAAAACAAATTGTACTCGATATAATTAGCTGTGTATAGTGTAAATGACTAGTTACAGAATCGTCATTCTCATAAATCAATAATCAGCAGAAAATTAAGGAGTTCCACAGTTTTGGCCTAATGTTTCTATTGCTGAATGATAAACTTTAATTACGTTTGTCAGCACCTACAAGAAAAAAAAACTGTAAAAAGGAGCCCTAGGTGTTTAAACTACCGCATTTGTATATAAAATGCCATGCAGTAAGAGGCTAAAGTGCTAAATCTGATGCAAGATAGCTAGTATAGATATGCTTATCATAGGCCATGTGACAGTTCTGCATAAATAAAGGTTAGACAATATAAGAAATTAGATAAAAATATCTCCACTGCTAAAATTAGATCTATATCTTATCCACCACTGATATGATCGTATGACTGAGAATACTAAAAAGTTTACACTTAAACAATCTTTGATCACAGCAGAAGTAGGCGGGCCTTTAATACAAAGAAAGGACAGAAACATTGGAACCTTACTGCTCTAAAACAAGCAAACTCAAGGAACGGTAATTAGATGAGCTGCATTAAGCAGTTACTAGTCATTGTGTTCCTAATGGCGACAGGTAAGCGAAGGTTATCCATTTTAAACAATCATCAAATGTTATTTACAGGTAAAATCTGGATAAAAATGACAACCTTCCTCTAGCAGACTGACCGCTGTGTCCGTGGATAGTCCCTTCTTCTATGAATGACATTCACGCTGGGCTCGGTTTTTACGGATACCATTGGTGGAGCTTTGTTCCTTAATGCTTTATCCACTGTGTTCAGGTATTTACTGTTTCACCATTGTTTTCAGAAATTCTTGATAACTATCCCCTATCATCAGTCTTGAGTGTTCACCTGGACTGCACCATTAATTGATCCTCACAATCGGAATATTATGCATACCTGAACCCACGGCGTACATCCATTGACCTGGGTAAGCTTTATTCATCTCACCATTACAGCCCACCTCCCATTGCAACACTACTAATTCATTACCTGTTCTCCAGTCCCCAGAATTTCCGTCCTGAAGTGATCCCACTATCGACAGAGGGTCGAAACGTCATTGACTATTTACAGAGGATAGTCCATAACACTCAAATATACTCTAGAACACAAGATTTACTCCCCAAAAACCAGAATAGAGATCCTTTAATTCCAATAACCAATTCTTTTTTAAAACTGTCACTTTACTTTACTCACTTGTTGGTTATGGTCACTCCACTGGGGTCACACGAGTCACAATCTCTTTAGCATAAATATATATGTTAATATTGTAAATACACAGCAAAATGCAAATTTTGGGATAATTGTTTATGTTGCAAAATTAAAAAGCATTCACCTCGGCTGAAGTGAGTGTTGAATAAGTAAAATTGGTTGCGTTGTTTTCTCCAGATGTATATCATTAAACAAATAATTTTTGATTAAATCATTGCAAGATAGTTGAAATTGTCTGGAAAATAAATATTTCCTGACTTAAATGAGTTCCTTGTGAATAATTGTGCTTAAGCCGATCAAGTATTTTATGAGGCTTGCTATTACTTGCAGAGGTGCCTCTTTCAGGCGAAAAACAACAGCTGTCGGAACTGACCGTAAACCTTCATTAATCAGGGGCCCTCGAAGAGAACTTCTCTGTTCATTTAATAAGTGAGGACAGATGCAAAGAAGGTGTGGCAGCGTCTCCTCATAAATTCCGCATAAGCGATACTTATTGGTGGATCGTTGGAGCACGCAAGGTGGCAACAAATCTATTGAGGAAAAGCATCCCATGCGTAGGTGGCAAAACTTAAGTTTGTAATTACCAGAAAATGGTACAAGGAGGTCCTTCTGAATCCCTCATTGCATGTAGCTGTTGATGACAAGGTAGGCATATTTTCTTATCCTGAAGTTATGTAAATCCAGCATGAAGGACACTGTGTAAACCTCTTTCTTTAAAACTGTTTTAAACTGGGGATGAGGGAGATGTTGTATCACAGTATCAACACATTTCATATCCAGTCCGTTAGTAAGGGCATTTAACCAGGGGTTGTGGAACTGAGGACGTTGCTTCAGACCAAATTAAGGGGTCGATTATGATGGCGGACGGACCTGCGTCCGTCCGCCACCCCCGAGGTGGAGGGACCATCTGCAGGGGCAGCGGCGTTCCCTCCGTTGGAATTAGGATGTGACTGCCACCCTGGCGGTCACATCCCGTATATTTAACATTGCGGTGGGTGCTGCTTTAAGCAGCACCCGCCGCAAAGTTAAAAATGCATGCTGTGCATTTGCATGTACAAAGTGGCAGGCACCGCGCGGTGCCTGCCACATTGTGCATGCAACTGCAGGGGGGTACCATAGGTACCCCCCATGTGCACCCCCCACCACCCCCTTCACCCTGGGGGCCCGCAACGGGCCCCCAATGCAAGGACCGTATGCCTTTTCGTGGCGGCATTGCCGCCACGGAAAGCCATAGCCCCCAGCACATCCTAATATGGCTAGCGGTGTCTGATAGACACTGCCACCATATTAGAGCTTTTCCGCCACAGACGGGCAAGGATGGCGGACGGATCGCCACCACCTGCATGGCGGTGGCGATCCGTCCGCCATCCTAATTGACCCCTAAGTTCTTTAAGGATTCTGAATTGGCCACTTGTGTTATGTTCAAATTCTTCAGGAACCTGGCTTTCTGGATGAGTTGTTGGTCATTTAAATTAAATTCCATCCTGATCCGAGCCGGTGATGTATTCTGTGGTAGTTGAAACAAAGTCCCAAAGATCGTGCTCTGTGCTTTGTTAAAAAAGGCACCAAATCTCCTTGGGAATGCCTCTGTGCCATACAACAGCGAGGGAATACGTTTTGCATTGCTTATCTTCAAGATGGGTTCCAAAGTATGCAGTTTTGTATTTTTTTACATTTGTCATGCATCCAGCATTCAAGATATTTGGAACGGTTAGATTTAGTCAAATGGGGCTTATGACCAGGCATCTGTATATTTCCTTCTTCTGCCAAATATTACAATATTTGTATTTTTCTAGATTTATTTTCATTGCAATTGTGCTGCTATGTTTGTATAATGCATTAATCAGTCTTTGTAACTCCATCGCCAATTGACTTAAGACGACTACATGTTCTGCGTAGCTTAATGCAGTGATGTCTTGGTTCCCAATTTTGGGAGCATGGCTGACAACAGAAACCAGTTCAGATTCCAGGCCATAGATATACAGATTAAAGTTGACTGGGGCCAGTACGCACGCCATAGTATGTCTTGATTTTATTGGAGAGAGAATGTTTTTTCCTAATTTTACCCAGGTATCTGAATGTAACAGTTGAATGACGCACAATAAAGGTGATGGTAATTTCCAGGCCGTGAGATTGGACCAAGACAACAGTGGTTTACGTGATCAAAGGCTTTGCTGTAATCTATGAAAAAGCAATAGAGAAGCTTTGAGAAACTGGCTTGGTATATTATGCACACTTATGTAAGTGGGCACCCTGCACTAATCCAGACAACCCTTGTGGTGATTTTAGTGGTCTTAGACACCCTTAAAAAGCTCTCTAAGTGGTAGCTGTGGAGAGCAGCCTTCACGCTTAGTCCAGAAGGAGGTTAATGCAGCTTGTTTTACCAGAACATTACCTTATAGGTATAGATTAAGTGAAAAAGAACCACACAGTGTATGTACAAAACTATGTATTGATTATAACACACTCACTACCACACACATATCTCCTAGCTGGAGATATACACAATGCACAGAATACTTTTCAATAGAAACAGATAACTAGCACGAATACAGAGTGGTCACCAGGAGGAGACCAAACGATATACTGAAATAGTGTAATACTAACCACAACTCAAGTCGAGACTATACGCAGAAGATGTAGAAGTGCCAGGGACCCAAGGAACGACCCGAAGAAAAGTAACCAGGAATCCCACGGAGGCCGTGTGCAGAGTGGGAACATGACCGCAGGTTCAATGCAAGTCAATAGATAAGTTGCAGTTGCAATTTTAAAGAAGAAGGACCCTTCTCAGTGGACCCTGAAAAAGCCAAGTGGAAGACAGAAGGTTGGAGAGCCACCCTACCCGTGGATACCCTAGGAACCAGGATACCTACACCAGGGAAGTTGTGTGCATAGGTGTGAAGTTGCGTCAGAAACCGCCGTCAAACTCAATGGAGGACTTAAGTGAGATGCCGCTGCTGGAGAGGGTGAAAGTGTACGGTGGAACCCAAAGGTGGATTCAGGGTGAGAAGTACCTGCAAGCAGAGGGGACACTCAGGAGTGACCCGGAGGCACGGAAGATGAATGCCCACCGATGTCGAGTGTTGCAGGAGAGCTGACGGCGACCTTGAAACTGCAGCTGTGCAGACCAGGTGAAGCTGTGGAAGACCATGAGCACGAGCTGTCCCACGTCGGAATGTCATGAGTTAATGGGTCGGTGTCCTTCAGAAGTACCAACAAGCCTTTGCAACTGCAACCAACGTGGAAAGTGAAGAAGGTACAGTGTCGGGCCCAGCAAGGTCCAGGTGACTCACCATGAGCAGGGGAGTCTGGGCAGGCCCCAAGCAATCAGGGGAGCCTGCCGAATTCAAAGATGACCCTCAAGAGGACCCACAGTCTGTAGGCAGACGCACCAAAGATGCCAGCCCACCTTGCAAGTGATACGGTGCAGACAAAGATCTTGGTCACATAAGATGCTTGAGGTGGAGGCTACCTGGAGTCCGAAGATCTTGGTGGAAGGAAACCAACAAGCCGTTGCAACTGCAGGTCGGCGCGGTGCACATGGGTTCGGTTCCTGTGGCTCCGACGAAGGATACTGGCCTCAAACTTTGTGAGATGACAGGACAGGCCTCGTGGGATGTGAAGAATGACCACCTGTGATGCTGAGTTTTTTAGAGTCCGTGGGAGCTCAGGATCAGCTGACCGGTCAGCTTAGTTGCAGTGCCTGCAGATGCAGGGAAGGGACTCTTTCACTTCAAGGGATATTGCTTCAGGCATCTTGCATGCCCACAGGTCCAGGAAGGTTCCTGTTGAGCACAGGCATGGACGATGAAGCGGAGGAGCAGGGTGACCAGATCAGGAGCAGCAGGAGGCTTCCCATTTGCAGCCTTGATGCACAGAACGAAGTCCAGCGAAGTCAGTAGTGCTGAGACGGTCGTAATAGAAGTGGTGGTCTTGAAATTAATCAAGTCCCATGAGGAATCAAGGGACCCACCATCGGATAAGCCCTGAAATACCCTAAGAAAAGGGTTGGGATGATTAAGGGCTCCCTTCCAGGGGAGGGGTCGGACAGTGGAAGGATACTCCCATTTCCTTTGCCCAGTTTCACGCCAGAGTGGGAGCCAACGGCTCCCTGAGTTGGTTTGAACTGTACTATGGAAGGAGGGCACCAATGTGCCCCTCAAGCAGACTGAGCGGCGGTGGCCAGCAATCCCACCCGGCCCCAATACAATAAACCCTGTCTGGGAGGTGGTTACACCTCCCTGTGACAGGATACCTATTGTTCTTCCTTCCCCCGCTCGAGCTTGGCTCAGCAGCAGGAGGGCAGAATCGTTTCTGTGGTCAGCAGCAGCCATGTTGTGCTGTCGGGGTCTAGAAGACTGGTACCATGAGCACTAAGGGCTTCCCCGGAGGAGCTTTACTGTGCATGGAGTCCACCATGTATGATACCAAACATGACAGGTTTCGTTACTGACAGTTTAGAGATGGTCATCGTGTAATGACGCATGGCCACTCTATGTATCGTAATGGCTGATGCACTTACAACCCGGTAGAATGGACTCCGAAGGTTGTAGGGGTGTCCTGCTTATGAAGGGGCACCCTCACACTTAGAACTGAGCACCCCGCTTTCAGGATTGAAAGGCCTGCTTTAAGGGTGACTTATAGGTTTTAAGTGCAGTGACCTTAGATATAGGGAGACCTATATCTTTCGTAAGTGGAGCTAGCACCAGCTTACACAGGCTGCAATGGCAGGCCTGTACTTACAGTTTGAGTGGTCCCCCATGGGTGGCATAATTCATGCATCAGCCCATGGGGGACCCTGGTGTACCTGTGCCCTGGATACCTCAGTACCATATACAAGGGACTGATAAAGGTACACCAGTGTTCAATCTGGGATGTACCTAAGTACTTACCATACCAATGTAAGGGAGAAAGCACAGAGACTGGGGTCCTGATTAGCAGGATTCCAGTCAGACTAGTCTGAAACAGCAAAGCACCAGGCAAAAACCTCTCCTTTCCTTGATTGTTTTGCTTCAAGCATCATGATGGTCACCAGGTTATCAGTAATACTGTCAGGTTTTGGGTCGTGCGCCTACACTGCTGTGCGGTCCAACCGCACCAAACACTGAGCAATTGTGACTCGAACGGAGGAAAAAACTACAACTCCCATACTTCCCGGCAGAAGGGAAGTGATAAGAGAGCTGCTGACACGCATCCTGTTGCGTGTAATTCTTGCTATCCAGTTCCTTGCCGGCTGGCGGAGGAACACCTTCACGTCGTCCTGTTTCTGTTTACAGGCTTGTTCGGTAGAGAGGAGAAGCCTTCGAGTACGTTTCCAGTCCGAGGTAGGAGTGGAGAATCTATAGTGTTTAAGACTTTATTTTAAGCGGAACGCGCTGCCTTCTACCGCGTTGCCGTTTTGGAGCAGAGTAATAACTTTGAGTGTGCTTTAAGAAGCGGAGCGCTGTGGTATTCCCGCTACGCGTTCCCGTTTCGAGGTATCCTGGAGTGAGTGTGTGGAAGCGGAGCGCTGTAGTATTCGCGCTACGCGTTCCCGTTTCGAATTCCGGCTTCTTTAGAGAATTCATCTATTGAGGATCCCGGTGCCTTTGTTTTGGTGTTCATAGCTATTGGATGGCTGGCGGAGCGCGGTAGTGGTCTCAACTACGCGCTGCCTTGTGGTCAAAGTCTTTTACGTTTTCTCTTTGATCAAAAAAGGGAATTAATACTTGTGCCTGAGTATACGGGGGACCGTGGAACAGAGCGGAGTGTTGTGGTTCTTGCTCCCTACACACTTCCGTCTCTGAAAGGCTTGTTACCTATTATTTCCTCTTGGCATCAAACTTGGAACATCGTGCTTTGAGTGATGTGCTCTTTTCTTTCCTCCAACTGAACCCATTATTGAAAGGCATCCTCACGCCGTAGTCTAGGTATGAGGAAAGGTGGTTTCGTGCTATTATCAATGGAACGGCATATGTGTATTATATGTGTGATTTGAATATTGTTTGTGTTCCATTTGTAGACGCAACTAAGTCCAGACTGTTGGTGCATGAGGAGGGATTACAAACGACGTTTTTTGATTAATTTATTATGCAGGTATAAATGATTCCTTAGCGAGACCATTTGAGAGTAGCCAATGTACGTGGATTTGTTCTAAGCATATGTTTCTGTCGTTACAGGTTACTCCCTTTCCCTGCTGTCCCTTCCCTTCCCTTCCCTGTTTTTTTTCCCTCGCCTAATGGCTCAAATGCTCTGTGTTATACAGTTAGAGTGTTTGTGACGTTGGGAGGTGGACCATTGTATCTTCAACCGGATCCTGCGGAGCTGATTCTGACAGAATTACACGCCCAAGAATTTAGCTCTGCCCGGTTCGGTTGTCTTTATAATGGCTACTATGGAGGATGTACTCCAGGCCTTAGTAATGGTTCAGCAGGAGTTAGCCTCCTCTAAAGCAGAAACCGCAGCATTAAGGGAAAAGGTAGACAAATTGAATAGAAATCCCTTTGATGCCTCTCCCCCCCAGGTTCAGGTTACAGTACCTCCTCCGATCCCTTTGGCCAGCCCCGAGCGTTATTCTGGGGATCCGGCTAAGACACAAGTATTTCTTACTCAAGTAATGCTTCACTTTTCATGTAAGCCAGCATCCTTCCCTAATAACCACTCTCAAGTGGCGTTTGCCATATCATATTTGGTAGGCGATGCAGCCAACTGGGCGGTTCCCCTAGTAAGGAAGAATGATGCCATACTATCAGATTGGTCAGCATTTCGAGCTGAGTTCGAAAGAGTGTTTGATCGAAGGGCCACCACGTTCAGTGCTGATCGAGAACTCCTCACCCTTAGGCAAGGAAGACGTGACCTAGTGTCCTATCTCACCGACTTTAATAGATTGATAGCTGAGACGGATTGGCCCGAAGAAAAAAGAATGTCTCTTTTTTATCAAGGGCTCAGAGATGGCCTAAAGGACGTAATCGCGCAAATTGATCCGCAACCCGTCACCTGTACAGATATGATCAATTTGACGTTGCGATTGGACGGTATATTAACAGACAGAGGGGGCGATAGGAGACGTTGGGATAAGGTTTCTTTCAGCTCTGAGGGTAATCCTCGCAGAGCCCTAACTTCGTCAGACACAGGCAGTGAACCTATGGAAATCGGTGCTGTAAGAGCGCCGTTATCCCGAGAAGAAAAAGAGAGTTGCAGGGCCATGGGGTTGTGTATGTATTGTGGGAAGAAGGGGCATTTTGTAAGAGAGTGCCCCACCAAACCCAAGACCTTGGGGGTATGGAATCGGAGCAAAAAGGTAGCGGTCTCTGTCCTGGGTACACCCGAGAGGAGAACCGAGATCCCACAGGAAAAAGAAGAGATACAGCCTTTAATGATCCCTTCCCTGACTGTTTTGACCTTGCAAGACTCTGAGACCCATATCATCCTTCCCATGAATCTGGAGAGTCAGTTACAGGTCCATCAGGTCAGGGTTATGATTGATTCAGGGGCCACGGGCAACTTTATAGACAGTGGGTTGGTATCCACCCTATCCTTGGAACGAGACGAGTGCCTCGAACCACACCTGAAGAGGTATTAGCGGTAGATGGCACACCGTTAAAATCTGGTCTCATTACGGAACAGACGGATTCAGTGGTGCTGTCTGTGGATGTGCCAGAGGGTAGACATAGAGAAGAACTGTGTTTGAACATCATAGAAGCCCCTCAGTATGAGGTTATTTTGGGCATGCCCTGGTTAAGCCATCACAACCCTATGATTGATTGGAAGACTAAACAGATACAGTTTCTGTTGGATGAATGCAAGGAGCATCTGGAGGGTCCTAGGACAGTTCCTGCTGCAGCTTTGTTGTTACCAGTGGTAGCGGCTACGGCAGCTGAGAAAATGGTTACCTTGCCCTCTGAGTATATGTGTTACAAGGATGTGTTTAGTGAAAGTAGGGCAGAACAATTGCCACCACATAGGATGTATGACTGTCGTATTGATCTGGTGGAAGGGGCTACCATTCCATCATGTCGGGTGTACGCTTTATCAGTCCCCGAAACCAAACAGCTGAAAGAATATAATCAATCAATCAATCATAGGCATTTATACCGCGCACTACTCACCCGGAGGGTCTCAAGGCGCTAGGGGGGGGGGGTCCGCTACTGCTCGAACAGCCAGGTCTTGAGCTTCTTCCTGAAGGAGAGGTGGTCTTGGGTCAAGCGTAGGTCGGGTATAGACCATTATGTGGAGATTGGGTTCATTAGGCCATCCAGATCACCTGCTGCCTCTCCTTTGTTTTTTATCAAGAAAGCGAATGGTGAATTGAGAGCATGTGTAGACTACCGCATGTTGAATAAGAATACTGTACGGAATCGATAACCTTTACCACTCATATCGGTCCTATTGGATCAAGTACGGGATGCAAAAATATACACCAGACTAGACCTCCGTGGCGCTTACCATTTGGTGCGCGTAAGGGAGGGGGATGAGTGGAAAACTGCCTTCAAGACACGTTATGGGTTGTATGAATACACCGTCATGCCGTTTGGGCACTGTAATGCCCCGGCGGCGTTCCAATACTTCCTAAACGATGTCTTGAAGGAGTTTATGGACATATGGTCGGTGGCCTACATAGATGATATCCTAATATACTCAGAAAGGGTTGAGATGCACAGGCAGCATGTTTCAAATGTGTTGCTGTAACTGAGGGAACATAGGCTTTACTGTAAGTTGAGCAAGTGTGAGTTCGGTGTATCCAAGGTGGCATTTTTGGGTGTGATGCTTTGCTCCACGGGTTTGCAAATGTCTGACAGAAAGGTTCAAGCTGTACAAGAATGGCCCATCCCCACCTGTGTGAAAGACGTCCAGAGCTTTCTAGGGTTTGCGAACTACTATCGCAGGTTTATACTCCGATTCTCACAGGTGGCCGTACCTTTATCTAGACTGCTTAGGAAAGGGGTGTCTTTTCTCTGGACTACTGAGGCGGCAGAAGCATTCAGAAAGTTGAAGGAGGCTTTTACCACTGCTCCCATTTTAGCCCATCCAAAACCCGAACACCCCTACATAGTGGAGGCCGACGCTTCGGATGAAGCAATAGGGGCTATTCTATCTCAGAGGAATCAGAACACAGGACAGCTTTATCCAGTAGCATATCTGTCGAAGAAACTGAGCATGGCCGAAAAGAACTATACCATTGCTGAGAAAGAGCTGTTGGCTATAAAAAGGGCCTTTCAGGAGTGGAGACAGTGCTTGTGGGGAGCATCCTACTCGATCACCGTATTCTCTGATCATAGAAATCTCCAATATATGAAGACAGCCCGACACCTCACTCAGAGACAAATGAGGTGGATGCTCTTCTTTTCAGAGTATGATTTTGTGATCACTTTCCGACCTGGGGCGGAAAACCGGAAAGCGGACTCGCTATCCAGGCAGGACCAAACTGATAAGGACACAAACGATGAAGTATTGGAGGCTATTGTGGATCCAGCTAAAGTGATTTGTGTGGTCCAGGCAGACAGTTTCTTGAATCTGATTCGCAAAGCTAAAGATCAGGATGCTAGGGTGATGTGGGCCACCAAGGGTGACAGTCGTGTGCTAAAGCAAGGGCTGCCTTTTCACGATAACAAACTGTATGTACCTACCAAAACATTGCAGAAAAAGGCATTTGAGTGGTGTCATGATTCTCTTCTAGCGGGTCATCAAGGGGTGAGCAAGACTGTTCAATTGTTGCAACGACATTTTTGGTGGGAGTCCTATAAAGAGGACGTGGGCAATTGGGTACGGCAGTGTGAAGAATGGGCTCGTGATAAAATGAGACAGGAAAAAAGAAAGGGAAGTTGATGCCTCTGCCCACACCTAACAGACCATGGCAATCCATCAGTCTAGACTTCATCACAGGTCTACCACCAGATCAGGGTAAGACGGCTATACTGGTGGTTATAGACAGCCTCACAAAACTGGGACATTTCATTCCTTGTGTTAATCTCCCCACGGCTGGACAAACGGCACAACTACTGTTGAGTAACGTGATACGTTTACACGGCATGCCTGATGTCATCGTGTCGGATAGGGGCCCACAATTCGTCGCTAGGTTTTGGAAAGTCTGGTGTCAGGCGATGCACATCCAACCCTCTCTCACCACCAGTTTCCACCCACAGACCGATGGGCAGACAGAAAGACTCAACCAGACTCTGAAGAAGTACCTAAGGTGTTACGCGGCGGATGCTCAAGACTCGTGGGTCTCCTTGTTGTGGATGGCAGAGATGGCATACAACAATGCCTGGCATAGCTCAGTGGGGATTGTCACGATTGTCTCCACAGGATCAGGGCGATGCTCAAGGGGGTCCACCTCCTGACTGCCCGAAACTCTGACAGTAATTAAACAGAGCCTCTAGGAAATCAGGCGAGGGAAAGGTAAGGGAAGGGGCTGGAACGGAAGGGACCACTGAAACGAGAAAGAAAATAAGACACACGTTATAATACAAATCACTGACTACTCTCAGTAAATTCTCGCTAGTGGGACACCTACCCCAGTTACTCCACTGGACGCAACCCCTTCTCTGGACCGTTACTGATAGATACTTCTCTATCTTGATACCTGATAGTCAGAAAGACACAAACACTATTATACCTGGTTGAGGCACACGTCATCCAATAATGCACCCAAAACACACCATACATACCATTCCCTTTTTTGTGCACAACTGAAAGTAATTCCTTCTCCAGTAACCAGTTATTGAAGGAAGCAGTGTAAGGTAAACCAATGTCAATAAGCAACCAAGGATAAGAAACAAAACAGGTAGTTCCAATGTAAAAACGCAGATGAAAGTTAGTATGCCAGCAACCAGTACCAGCAATGTTCCAAGCACAAGTTCCAAATACAGGTATGTTTAGATCAGCAAAACAAGGCAGCAAGGGTACTTATCTCCCCCCACGGGGTTTTGATGAAAGCAAAGGCCGCCCGCTTCTGAGTAGCTGAAGCAAGCAACTCATCCGCCACCTCCTGCGGGCAGAGGCCGCCACAGCCGTAGGCGGAGAAATCCCAAGTACAATTCTGGAAGAAAGGCAGCCGCCCTTCTTCCCAGGAAGAATTCTGAGCGTCTCAGCCGAGAACGCTCTCCGACGAGATCCGCCGCAGCCGCAGGCGGAATCACAACACAGGATTGTGCTGGAAGGAAGAGAGACAGCCGTCCCTCCTCAGAGCTCCAACACCGAGCGTCTCAGCCGAGAACGCTCGCAGGCCAGGTCCGCCGCAGCCGCAGGCGGAGAGAACTCCGGAAACAGTCCAAGGCCCGACAGAGAGCAGCCGCCCTCTCCGATCTATTGTCCAGCGCCTCAGCCGAGGACGCCAAACCCGGATACAACAGTCACCACTAGGTACTCAGGAACCAATACAAAAGGGGAATCACGTACAACTAACGCCTGTCTCCCAAAGGCCTTTATACCCATGACTCCTCCTACTTCCCGGCATCCTGGGAGATGTAGTCCGTAGGCGCAACCTGGCAAACCGTGACAGGGATATCTCCTTTTTGTGCCACCTATGGATTCGATGCCCGAATTCTGCCTATCAGCATTCCGGAGGGAGTGGCTGATCAACCCACGGTATTGGGACACATGCAGAAAATGCAAAAGGTACATAAGAAAGTCAGAGTACATCTGCAGAGGGCGAAGTTGGAGTACAAGAGATGGGAGGATAAGCATAGGAGAGTGGGCCCTACGTACCAAGTGGGTGACAGAGTATGGCTGTCCACCAAGAACTTCAGGTTCAAGTTGCGTAGTATTTTCCATCCTAGATTCATCGGCCCTTATGTCATTCTAAGGAAGATCAATCCAGTTGCTTTCAAGTTGAAGTTGCCTGGTACACTTCGGATACACCCGGTGTTCCATTGCAGCCTGTTGAAGCCTGCTTTCTCTGCTAGAAGACGGGCTCCTCCTCCTGTGCTCTGTGATGGGGGTTTTGAGTATGTGGTACGGAGCATTAAGGACTCTAAGTGGAGGAGGGGAGTGTTGTGGTATCTGGTTTCCTGGAAAGGGTACTCAGCGGAGGATGATTCCTGGGAACCGGTCCGTAACATTCATGCCCCTGAAGCCATCCGTTCTTTCCATCGTAGGTTCCCTACGCGGCCTGGTCCTAGGAGGCGCTAGGGGGGAGGACATACTGTCAGGTTTCGGGTCGTGCGCCTACACTGCTGTGCGGTCCAATCGCACCAAACACTGAGCAATTGTGACTCGAACGGGGGAAAAAACGACAACTCCCATACTTCCCGGCAGAATGGAAGTGATAAGAGAGCTGCTGACACGCATCCTGTTGCGTGTAATTCTTGCTATCCAGTTCCTTGCCGGCTGGCGGAGGAACACCTTCACGTCGTCCTGTTTCTGTTTCCAGGCTTGTTCGGTAGAGAGGAGAAGCCTTCGAGTACGTTTCCAGTCCGTGGTAGGAGTGGAGAATCTGTAGTGTTTAAGACTTTATTTTAAGCGGAACGCGCTGCCTTCTACCGCGTTGCCGTTTTAGAGCAGAGTAATAACTTTGAGTGTGCGTTAAGAAGCGGAGCGCTGTGGTATTCCCGCTACGCGTTCCCGTTTCGAGTTATCCTGGAGTGAGTATGTGGAAGCGGAGCGCTGTAGTATTCGCGCTATGCGTTCCCGTTTCGAATTCCGGCTTCTTTAGAGAATTCATCTATTGAGGATCACGGTGCCTTTGTTTTGGTGTTCATAACTATTGGATGGCTGGCAGAGCGCGGTAGTGGTCTCAACTACGCGCTGCAGTGTGGTCAAAGTCTTTCACGTTTTCTCTTTGATCAAAAAAGGGAATTAATACTTGTGCCTGAGTATACGGGGGACCGTGGAACAGAGCAGAGTGTTGTGGTTCTTGCTCCCTACACACTTCCGTCTCTGAAAGGCTTGTTACCTATTATTTCCTCTTGGCATCAAACTTGGAACATCGTGCTTTGAGTGATGTGCTCTTTTCTTTCCTCCAACTGAACCCATTATTGAAAGGCATCCTCACGCCATAGTCTAGGTATGAGGAAAGGTGGTTTTGTGCTATTATCGATGGAAAGGCCTATGTGTATTATATGTGTGATTTGAATATTGTTTGTGTTCCATTTGTAGACGCAACTAAGTCCAGACTGTTGGTGAATGAGGAGGGATTACAAACGACGTTTTTTGATTCATTTATTATGCAGGTATAAATGATTCCTTAGCGAGACCATTTGAGAGTAGCCAATGTATGTGGATTTGTTCTAAGCATATGTTTCTGTCGTTACAGGTTACTCCCTTTCCCTGCTGTCCCTTCCCTTCCCTTCCCTGTTTTTTTTCCCTCGCCTAATGGCTCAAATGCTCTGTGTTATACAGTTAGAGTGTTTGTGACGTTGGGAGGTGGACCATTGTATCTTTAACCAGATCCTGCGGAGCTGATTCTGACAAATACCTGAGAAAGATCTAAAACCAGTTATATTGAAAAGTATTAAGTTCCTCGAATTTGCCCCTGCATCAAGATCTTCCAGCGGGAGTGAGGCAAAGTATTTGGCCTCATTATCCAAAAGGGCAATAAGGCGATAGCTATGTGCGGCTACCACTGGGCCTTTCTTATAGATCAGATGTAGAACCAATCCTTGCCAAGATGACGGGATAGATTTCATGGACACACAAGTTCTGAGCTTTTCAAATGATGTAGACCAGAACTCAGCATCCTTGTAGACTGACACAGGGAGCCCCATCTGCTCTGCTTTATTAAATCAATTTACTAATTCTTGTGGCCATAAAAGTTAATGCATAATTTGATTTGGACCACCTCATGGCTCATACCCTGAGTATTTTGCCTCCTTTTACTAGGTGGTAATTTAAGTTGTTTTGTTGAGTCACCATAGCGAGAGTTGATGTGGACTGAACACAATCAGACACGCCGAGCAGAGCAACTTCATTGTCGGTGGCCCTTAGAAGCTATGCCTGGCCGAGAACCAATGGCTTTTTGGTAGATGTCCTAGCTTTGCTCATGACATGCCCTTTGATTGTTCCCCTTTGTTTGGAGATAAGGCAGACTCAGTGCTAGAGCGATTTAAGGAAAGCAAAGCTATGGCCGGTTCCTTGGGCCTTTCCATGGCCAATCACCAACCCCCGTCCATCTTCCGCCCCTTGCTTTCAACTACGTCTTCACACCCCCAACAACCGTGGTTCCAACAGACCACATGCGACAGGCAGCCAGAAGTTGAGCAGATCCACCCCCTCTGCCTAGCAAACAATGCCTCCAAACCCCTTTATTTTGCCTTTGATCATCATGGCCATAAAATGGGGGGTGGGATACGCCATCACCTGAACCACTAGAGGTCAATAACTTCGACTGTTGGGTTTTGCAAGTGGTCCAAAGGGGCCACTCTCTCTCCTTTCGGCCACCTCCCCACCTATGCCATTTACGTAAGACCACCTCTCCTTGCTCCATCAGGAAGTGTCATCTCTCTTGGCCAAGAGAGCTATAGATATGGTACCAGCATCAGAAGTAGGTCGTTGTTGCTGACTGTAGTGACAGATGTGTCACTCCAGGACTGGGGCAGCCATCTGGAAAAGGTTGAAATAAAAGGAGCAGGGGAAGGATGGTACAGGTGTTCACAGACAAAACCACCACCATGTGGTATTGCAACAAACAGGACGGGGTGGGGTTGTGGACCCTTTGCACTTCTGCATGTGGCTGGAACAATAGGGCATTTCCCTGGTGGTTCAGCACCTGGTGGGCTCTCTGAACACCAGAGGGGACAAACTCAGCCATCAATGCCTAGCGGATCACAAATGGTGTCTCCATCCAGAGGTGGTGTAAGGTTCCACGAATGAGGAGTGCCTTGGTTAGGTTTGTTTGCCTCCATCAAGTTTTGCATGCTGTAGTTTTCTAAGGATGCTGTTAGTCAGCAGGCTCCTGTGCACTTTCAGAGTCATAACCATCAGAATTGGAGAAAAGGTTGGGGGGTGGGTTACCATACAAAAAGGGCACCTTCTTACACTTCATGCTTCTGGTGTGGAAAGGTACAAAAAGAAACTAACATCAGCATTCTGAAGTGGCACCTATATAGATACCATGCACATCACTTCTGGTGCGGATTACACCAACAACGCCACGCGGATCCACATAACGCTATCTACCGGCACGCAAGGGTACTGCTCACCAAGTTTCCGGATCCAGTCTGCTGCCTAGAAAATATACTAAGGTATGGAATCTGCGGCTAGATAGAGTCTCTACCAGATAAGTTGTTACCGAAGGTAAGTAACTTGTTCTTCCCTTGTTGGAGGTCCTTACATGGGAAAAAAATGTAGAATTCACCCATTGAAGTGCTTAAGTATGAATAGTTCACAGAGTGTGTTTTAATGTGTATATTTTTATCATCTTCTTTTTGTATTAGATATGGAAACAGGTGCATATTTATTAACTGAGATGTCATTAAAGTTCTTTGTACTGATGGAGACTGAACATAACCCCAAGTCATTCAAACAATGTCGATGTATGAGCTTTGAAGAGCGTTTAATAATTACTTGAATAACTAATAGATAGTCTGAATTAAACTGTAAGATATGAAACTGGGCTGTACAGGACTTCTACCTAAGCCTTTAGCCCTCAGATGTAGTATGGTTATGTGCCTAAATTATTAATTTAACGTGACATGACATTCATTGTCTAGTTTAATACAATTATGCTGGATCACTTTAACATTATTTTAATAATTGTCTTTTAGTTATACTAATCCATATTTCTGTCAAATTGAGCACACTGGCAGGCTTGTCCTGGAAACTAAGGTGCTTATTTTGAACCCAAACAGCAGTTCAGCACAGTATATTCCTACAATGCAATACAGAGTGTCCTTTTATTCCCTCAGTACCTGATACAGTAGTTTATCAAATGGATCCTTGGTTAGCATGGCACCTTGCATGGCTTTCTTCAGTGTGACCATCATTCAGTCAACCATTCCAGTGGCAGCCGCCACCTATCTAGGGTGGGAGGCGGGCGAGGTTGGGGGCAGAAGATTGAATAATAAAATAAAAATTACACAGACTTACTTGCCGCTCTACTCCTGCTAATGCTCCTGGCTGCCTCGTTGCTCCTATTATCTGGCCTTTATGAGGATGGGCCTCAAGGTACAGACTCCCCACCCAATCCAGATGCTGCTTTCATAGTATGAGAGCAGTGCCGGGGGGGCGTGGCTGAGCACGCAATGGTGGTGGACGTGCCTGGGTAGAGCTCTGTAAGAAGTTTCCCTACCACAGGCCATTTCTCCGCCAAATTTACCCGTTCTGCCCTGCAATTGTCAGCGAGTGCGCAAGAAGCGCCCAACTCTTGACTGACGAAGTTTAAGGCTGTTTACTTCTACGGAACTGCCCCGGCGAACAGAGAGATATCAGATGCCCCGCCCACGGACGCTTCAGGACGCTTCAGGCCGGCGTGAGAAGGCACCTGAGGTCGGGGATCCAGCCGGCCTGCTAGGTCCTGTGGCAGAGGACTACGAACCGGAGCTATCGGCAGAACCCCACTGGCACCGGAGCCCGAGCCGGGGGACAGGGGAGGCGTATAAGGAGAAGTGGTGTGATTGGCCCCCAAATGCCTGCTGTGTGGAGGAGTTTGAAGGCGAGGAGCTCTGATCGCCGATTTCGCTAGTGTTGGGGCAGCCAGATCTGGCCTGGAGTTTACAAAGAGGAAGCCCGTAGCGCGTCTCCCTTACCCCTGCGGGACCTGTGGCTACCTGCCAGCCCTGGACTGCGCCGTTGAGTGGTGGATGCGCCACCCCCGTTGGAGCCCGCTTCCGATTTCCGTTACAGCCTACCTGATTTCGGGGCCTGCCTGCTGGGCCCAGTGGAGGTGACGTGCGACGGGGATTGATAAGCCCCACGACGCCTACACCGACATCCTGCCGGATACTGCGCTTGCCAGTGGGCGATCGCTGACTTCTGCGGTGAAGACCCAGGGCTGCCTGTGGTTTGGGCTAGAGGAGGCGAGACGCGGAGCGTGATGCTCTTGCCCCCCTTGCCTGTCTAACGGGGTACTACGGAGCTAGACTCCCCCACACACTACCGCAACGATTAGCTAAATGACTAGGGGGATGACACGGGGACTCACTCGCCTCCCTGCCCTGCCAATTGCTTGACCCTGACGCTGAAGGGCTTTGGAGCGCTACGTTGCATGGACCTTACCCTGAACCAGACTGCACGCTGAAAACCTGCCCTGCCAGTGGGACACAGACGCGCTCTGAGTACCGACCCATTCCACACAGTGCCGCGGTGACGGAGGCGGACACTGGGGCTGTTTGTCTCTGCAGCGGTGTATGCCAATAAACACTGGGATCTCCCTCGTGGCAGTGGTACGTGAGGGCCTACACACGATCAGGACTGCGAGGTGCATGGGGAAGCTGCAGTAAGCCCTACGGAGCGTGAGGAGAGGTGATGGGGATTACTAACTGGTAATCCTAGTGCATTACGAACACCAACTGTGGTGTCGGACGGGCGAGTGTTTGGTGGATAGGGTCGCCCCTCTTGGATTGCGCCCCCCCTCCCCCTTCACGAGATCATTACGCAAGGCACCTGTTCGCGGGCTAATAGCATCGCCGGCCCTCTCTTGCGCCTGAGACGTGATGCAGTCAATCTGGGATTGAGTCATCTTTCAGCGGAACACATCCACAACGTTCCTACAGATCACGAGGAACTCAGGTCCCACTGCAGCTGGATAGCGTGCCCTCCCCCCGGTGAGCTGTTCCCTGGCGAGCTGCGTAATTAGACTCTCCGACACACACCCATGACTACATACTTCGAAGCCTCCCATGTCTGCAGGACCTAAAGCGAGAGCTGTAACCGGTGGCACACAGTCGAAGGGGAAGATGACGAAGCAGGCTGAACAGGACCAGACAGCCTCCAAGCTGGATACGATGTTGGCAGCAATGGAGAGGCTGGAGGAATCGATGCAGCTGACCCGCACCCCCTTAGAGACAAAAATTGATAGTGTGGCCATAGATCTGACGCACCTCCGCGCTGACCATAAAAAGCTCTCAGAACAGACGAATACCCTGGAAGCTACAGTGACAGATTTGCCTCCCAAGATCACTCAAATAGACAAACATGTTCAGGACCTGCTTAACAGGGTAGAGTTCCTGGAAGATCGCGCAGAGGATGCGAAAGGGCGGGCCAGAAGAAACAACATTCGCATAGTGGGCCCACCGGAACGATGGGAGCCTAGAGAAGCACCGGAATACGTGGAACGGTGGCTTAGAGCCTTACTCTCGGAGGACGCCCTCTCGCAACACTTTGTTGTAGAGCGAGCCCACCGAGTGCCGGCCCGACCTCCCCCTGAGGGATCAAACCCGAGGCCAATGCTAATTCGCGTATTGAACTATCGAGATCGCGACACCATTCTGCGTGAAGTTCGGAAGTTGTCCGAAGTCAGGGTTGACAACGCAAAAATTATGTTGTTCCCGGACTACACAATACAAGTACAGCGTCAGCGACATTCATTTTTGGCTGTAAAACAACGCCTCCGTCGCATAGTTTTCAAGTATTCCTTACTATTCCCTGCTCGCTTACGAGTCATAGCACAGGACAAGACACATTTTTTCAACACCCCGCAAGCGGTTGAGGCTTGGCTCGACTTGGGCGTTGACACCGAGCCCAGTGGGTTGCCCCCGAGGATGCGCCGCGACCGAGGAGCTCGACGGCGCCGGCGCAGGAGACCCTCGGTGGCGGGTTCGACGCGTGCAGAGACTGATGTGGGTCCCACGCCTGAAAATCAGCAAAATGAATAACAGGAGGCTCTCCGAATGGTGGCAGAGATCAGTGGCTCGTTGACAGAGGACCCTGCCCCAGAAGTTAGCCCCGAAAGACAGGGGAGCGATGATGAATACCTTTACGGATTGACAGACTCCCAGGGGTCGGTGGAACTCCCGGAAGTTACACCTCAGACCGCTGACCTGCTCCATTGACACTGCTTTACTCTAAAAGACCTGTGATTGAGATACAAAGGCGCATCTGAAACCGGTGCACTACTGGATCCTTCGATTGCTGGTGAGCTACAAGAGGTGCCACACTGGCGCACCAGCGAGATTCGGACTCGCTTGCTGCGGATCTGAGTACCGAATCTAACATTTGTACCTTGTCACCGAGAATCCCACTGCTGGTGAGTCCTGGGAATACATAATGGGGGCGGACGTACCCCCCCCGAAGGTGAGTGACTGAGTGCGCCCTGCCTCGCCCAGTGCTACTGCCGGTCACTTGGCTCCTGACCTGCTTGAACTGTCTGACCCATGCACTGGATGCATTCGCTGACGATGGGCTGTATAACATTGGCTACCTGTAGTGGGGGGCCTACACCCTCACCCTGATTGCATGAATCCTTGGTACACTTGACGCTGCAACCTCAGTGAACCCCCCTTGAACTTAAGGACTGTTAGTGCTCACTAGAGCGTTTGGGCGACAGCATGTTTCGCTGTTGTCCTTTTGGAATTATGCTTATGTTTTCTAAGTTTACGAGACTGGTAATCTTTTCCTTTCCCTCTGATGGGTGCTTGCGGGGCGGTGGGACAGTCCAGATGGTGCAATGGACATGATATGGCATTTTGAACTGTTGTGCTGCTGTGTGGGGTGTCGCGGAGGGGCGGTGGGGGCGGGGTGTGGGGAGGCAAAACTGCAATGACTATTGTTAAATTTTGCACCTGGAACGTGCGCGGCATGCACACCCCCTCGCGTCGTTACCAGGTATACTCATATCTCACGAGTGCAGGTGGCGCTGTTACAAGAGACACACTTGTCTGAACGAAAGACACACGCACTGCGCCGCCGATGGAGGGGGCAACTGTATGCCTTAGGTTTTTCAGCATATGCGCATGGATCTATGGTGTGGATAGGCCCAGGGGTCCCCTTTGCTCTCACTCAGAGTACAATTGATACTGAGGGCAGGTATGTCTTACTTCAAGGTAGACTAAATGGACAACAGATAGTCATAGCCTCTGTGTATGCACCTAACACTGATCAAGGGCGTTTTCTTGCGTGACTGTCGACAGCATTAGCGCCATGGCCAGGCGTCCCACTCTTGCTTAGGGGCGACTATAATTGTGTGCTGGATGTCAGACTGGACCGCTCATTTCCCCCGCTGGCAAGTGCACCGATGGTCGGAGCATCGCGAGCGCTCGCTGATTGGGCGACACAGTGGGATCTCCACGATGTCTGGCGTAGTCGCAACCCTAACACAAGGACCTATTCGTATTACTCGGGTGCACACACACTACATGTCAGACTTGACAGATTCATGTTATCTAGCAACTTACTACCCCATGTCACAGACTCTTGCTATCTGGGTCGCATTCACTCAGACCACAACCCTCATACTCTTGACTTTGGCTGGGAATGCCCACACCCACCGATCCCCACGTGGCGACTCCAACCGGATGTCTTATCAGATGCCCCATTTCGTGAATTACTCTCGACTCACATTCTACAATATTTTGAGAATAATGCTGACACGGCGTCCACCCCGCAGGTTGAGTGGGATTCGTTCAAAGTGGTCACACGTGGTCATTGTCTGGGAACACAGGCAGAAATGAGACGCCAGGTAGAAAGGGATCTGACGAGGGTGGAATCTGCCCTACTGGTCGGCGAGCAGGAGGCAGCGGAGGGCGACGATAAGAGTCTAGTGACTGCCCGCGGACAGCATGCGCAGCTTATGGATAGACTGAAGAACTTGAACTACGCCGCACATTCTGCGTGCACACACCATGTGGGGGATAAGCCAGGCAAGCTCTTGACTTGGCTGATACGACGGGACACACAAACATTGCCAGTGATGTCAATCCGCACCACACAAGGTGCTGTAGTGTACACGCAGCGGTCTATACACGAAGCTTTTACGGTCCATTATATGAATCTGTACCGTTCCCGTTTGCGTGCCACTGGAGATGATATGTCCAGGTACCTATCGGATGTGCCGCTACCAGCGGCCACTAATACACAACGAGAGGATCTGGGTGCGCCACTCGCGGCAGAGGAACTTCGGGCTGTTATATTCTCCCTTTCCAACGGCAAGACCCCAGGCCCAGATGGCTTGCCTGCGGAGTTTTATAAAGCCTACTCTACTATCCTCATCCCCTTGCTTTTACGAATGTATAAGGCGGCAATGGAAGATGACACTCTCCCTCCCACTCTTAACGAGACGAACGTGATATCGCTTTTGAAGCCTGGCAGGGATGTACTCAATATGGGATCTTACAGGCCACTGGCCCTCCTTAACACGGACTACAAGATTCTAGCGTCTGCGTTGGCTCAGAGACTGGCGCCCCTAGTCCCCACACTGGTACACACCGACCAGAATGGTTTTGTGCCCACCCGCAGCACGTCCTATAATCTCAGACGGGTATTTCGGGTGCAGAGCCTGGCTGTGTCCGGCTGGCCTCGCTCGGGGTGTGTAATTTTGGACCTTGAGAAGGCGTTCGATTCGGTGGAATGGCCCTATCTCCTGCGAGTTCTGGAAAAAATTGAGTTGGGTCCTGCCTAACTCCGGATGGTAGAACTCCTTTACACTGACCCTGTGGTGCGTGTACGCACAGGCAGACTTTTCTCTGACCCGGTCCGAGTTAGAAGAGGCACCAGGCAGGGTTGTCCTCTCTCCCCCCTGATTTTTGCGCTAATGATGGAACCCTTGGCGGCGCGATTGCGTACTTCTGGCGCAAATTGGGGCATCCCCCTGGCTGATGGGGTACACTCGGTGTCACTGTATGCTGACGATCTACTGATCTACGTTAGAGATCTGACCTGTTTTCCATACGCGCTCACTGCCATTTTTAGCGACTTTGGGGACGTGTTGGGACTTCGAGTTAACTGGGCGAAATCAGGGGTATACTCTTTCGCCGCGGACACCCCGGAGTGTGACATTACGGTAATGGGTGAACGACTCATCTGGTATCCAACCGTGTTTAGATATCTTGGAATTCAAGTTTACCGTGAACCCGCTGATCTGTTGGAGGGTAACCTCACAAGAACAATTTCGTCACTGTCAGCCCAAGTGTCCTTTTGGACCTCCCTCCTGTTGAATGTCCCCAGCCGCATCACGCTGGCAAAGATGGTCGCCCTACCTCGGTAAATGTAAATGTACAGGAATTTATATAGCGCAAATCACCGAGCGGTTTCTAAGCGCTTGCTTAGGGAACCCGTCCTGGTATTCCCCTGTGAGATAACCCCGGCAGGGTATCCGCAAGGTGAAAGCCAGGCATCCCGCCGCGAGGGGCCGTTGTGGAGATTAAGCAAGCTATTGCCCAGAGTCGCAGAGTGTGAACCCGTGAGTCGAGTAGGCACCGGAGCGAGAATTGTCGAGTCCATGGACATTTTAGGACTCAAGACCCCGCTGAGCCGGGAATTGAACCCTGGTCCCAGGCTGACCTCTGCTTCCAGGTCTGCCTCCTCTAACCAGTGAGCCAAACTTCTCCACGGTTGCTGTACTTTTATGCAAACCTACCGGTGTATGTTCCTACTCGCATTTTCCGTGAGCTGGAAACTATAACCAGACACCTGATCTGGAACACAGGGCGCCCCAGAGTCGCGTTAAAGACCTTGTATGCTGCGACGGAGAGCGGAGGGTTGTCGATCCCTAACCACGAGCTTTATTATCTGGCGGTGCAGCTGCAATGGGTTGCGTACTGGCTGAGTGGGAAGAATCTGGGCGATACTGCTTCGAACAACGCGGTCATGACGGCTCCGCAAATACTTGCGCTGTTTCATCCGTATCTAAGGCCCGCTGCCCTGAGCAACTGCACCTCGCGGTGGCGAGAAAGTGCTATGTGAGATGTCTGAAACTCACGAGCGCTACCACACCATATGCACCTAACCTGCTATTGCTAGGTACACCCTGGGAGGGGGGAGCGCTTACGGAGCCTGCGTTGAGCAGCTGGACAACGGTTGATCTGGAAAGTCTAGGCGACCTGTTTGAAGATGGCGCACTGCTTCCTTTTGCCATGCTAGTGGATAGCACAGGCCTACCGGCGGGGCAATTCCTGACTCATGCGACACTTCTGCATACATTGACTCGAGCCTGGGGAACTCTGATGCAAGAACCCCCAATGCATCTACTGATTCAATATTTGCATGTGATGGCGAATGGCTCACACATAGTACATTGGCCCGCCCAAGCGCTACACATGCACACGCAGTTCTCGGCGCAGCGGCTGCGAGACAAATGGACAGCCGATAGAGGCCGGGACTGGACTGACAGGGAATGGGCGCGGATACTAGCCGGAACACTAAACATACCGCGTAATGCACGATTCAAGATCATACAATATTATATTGTGCACCGCGCCTATCTGTCTCCAGATAAACTCAATAGTTACTTCGCACTTACTACATCTGCGTGTCCCAGATTCGGACTTGTAAATGCGCAACTCCTACATGTGCTCTGGGCGTGCCCTTCCCTGCACTCCTACTGGACCATAGTGTCGAGTACCTTGGCGAAAGCGACGGCAGGCAGCCTGCCGTACACATGGGAAGCTTGCCTACTAGGCTTGTTCACAAGAACGAAAGAGACAAAAGTCCAGGAGAGGTTTTCGGATCTGGGGCTGATAACTGCAAAGCGCCTCATTACCAAGCGCTGGAAGAATAGTGTACCCCCTCAGGCGATACACTGGCGTACTTCGTTTGATAACTGGGCAAGAGCGGAAAGCGTAGCGCTACACAGTGAGGAGACGGCGGGGCTCCGCAAGTGTCCCATAGCGCAGGACTGGGATAGCACCATGACAGCTTACCACCGAGAATGCTTGCGGAGTGGCATTGTTTAGGCGTTGATGCCTCTTTTCGCGGGGATCCGGCTAGACCTTTTTTCTTTCCCCTCCTCCTCCTCCGGCCCCCCCCCCCCCCCTGCTGCGCACTTGGCAAATCTTGTGGTTAGATTTTCATTACTGATATAAAGCGGAGCGTGCCTGTTCCCCCCGCCTGCTCTAAGAGCACCACACATATACACGCACTCGCTGTTGCACACCGCCTAGTCTCTTGTTTCCGCAATTTTCAGATTATTCTTTACATTTGTTGGTTACCTTTTTTTTCTTTTTTTCTTTGCAATAAAGCTTTGGATATATGTTATATTGCTGATGTACCCGACTCACCCCGATTTGCTGCCACGGCATAATTTGTAACCCGGTTAGAACAAATCTCTGATGTGTTATTGGGAAGCAACACTTGCATTATCATCACTAACGTTGATCAATATTCTTTCTTTGATATGTCTGTGGTTGTTTATGCTGGCACGCTGCTTTACCTAAACTGTTTTTTGAGCTGATCCTTACGATCAGACTCCTTTACGTATAGAAACAACCGAAGCGGCCTGAGACAAATTTTCTGTATAATGGCGTACCTAATCATTTATATTTTCAGATATGTAATGCTGTGTGTAATGACAAAAAAAATGCAATAAACATATTCAAACAAAAATGAGAGCAGTGCCAGGATTGGTCTGAGTGGCCAATTTTGCATCTCAGACAATGCCTTGGAGCCTGCGGCTTTTCTCCAATCCAACTGTGCAGCACAGCTGGGTTGGAGAAACATAAGTGCGCATGTCTGTTTGGTCTGCCTCAGACGGCCAGCCAAAGAGACATGCACACTTATAAGTGCACAATACTACTCCTCCCTGCCATGCCCACCCTATACTTACTGTGTGACTCAGGTAGTTATAATAACATTGTGCTATTATAATTTTATTTATCATCTGCTGGCTCTCAGCAGTAGGGTGATGCTCCTCCACCATTACGGTGGCGCCGCCCCTGAATCATTCCGTTTGCATGAGGGCACAACGGTGTTAACTCGCAGTTTAGCAAACTCCTGCACTAAGTAAAAGTACTGAAATCCTTCTCATTGAAATGATTTCCTATTGTCCAATTTGACTTTGAATGGTATGCAATATGTCTTACAGATTTATTTAAAATGGTTTCCATTCAGTTTATAAAACCTAAAATATATTTTTGCCTCCCAACAGAATATAAATATTAAATAAATGCTATTTACAACAATTACAAGAAGTACTGCATAAATCATATAACCTGATGTAGAACTAATAACTTTTGTTAACAACGGAAGAGTGATAAATACAAAACACCTCAAGTGGCAATTCAATGAGAAAACCAATGAGAAAACAAGAAAACCAAAAGTAGCTAAACCTGGTGAAGGAACACAAAAGTTAATTATAAAAAGAACCCTCACTCACCAACCTGGTGGTGATATGCTTCATCTTTGGGTTCCCACTGGAAGGACCGAATGTCCTCCCAGTGTGCTACTACGCCTGTTTACAGCGGAGCTGGTTCTTTTGTGTGTTGATGCAGTGAAAAAACAAAAGTGATAAATGAGTGCAAAACTTAAAAAATGCGTAGTTGTGACTGTTAACTACTTTATTAATAGTCCAACCAGCATTAGTTAAAAACAGGTGAATTTGGGACTAACAAGTAGGTTTTTTAAAATGGAAAACCCTTTAGCCCTTTGAAAAATTGGTCAACATGTTTCAGCTTAGGAGCCAGAATCGCTCAGCATTCGTCAGGACCGTAAATGTAATCCTCGGGTGGTATGCACGCGCTAAGGCGCACCCAACCGTGAGGATATAAATGTGAATTTTTTTTTTTTGAAATTGTAGTGAATTACTCACGGATTTACCCGTGGGGGCACGCTCAGTAATTTACTGGGGCCTTCTATCTGTAGGGAGGAAGCAGAGCAGTAATTCAAGAGACATATTAATCACATGATTACATTTATACCTTGTAACAGAAATCACAGGGCAGTGTTTCCAAACCCTTGCCTTCACCAGCTGACACCCATTATGGTGGCACACTATTCATGCAAGCATTTATCGTGCTTAAGCTGCCAAGAAATGGACTTTTTTTCACTTATTGGTATTGCCATATTGCAACAAATCGACTGTTATTGAGGAGTCAAAGAGGATGAATTTACGGCGACTATAATTTTCGCAGCAATTCGTCTGAGGCTGCAAAATATTCAAACTATTCAGTAGAAAAGAACCACGCCTCAGGTCATACAAAGAAAATTGTTAGTAATAGCAGTGCACGCTGTTTAAAATCATAGACTAACCGTAACAGAACCCGTGAGAGCTCCGTTATTAGTTAAAATCATGGAAGGAAAAACAACCTCTCCTGGGACTTACAAAATTCGCTTTTTGTCCGTATGTCATGGGCATACACGGCAGGGGTTTCCTTCACGCCGTGCAATCTGTAATTGGATTAGTAAGAAAGCTGTTAATATCTCCCCGCAACGTCCGTGTTGCTAGACTTTCTCACTCCCAATCGCATTCCCGCCTTGCTACCCCACTTACTTTATTGCCGGCGGCTCCCCACAGGCAACCTATCGTTTGCACTTCCGTGGCCCGAATGAACATCGGACCAGGGCGCCGCGGTGTGAGATAACGTCAAACGTGGGTCACGTGACTCGCGTATCATGATATTTGTTTCTATTCCTTTCTTCTTAAAGGGCCAGAAGTTGTTTCAAGTTTAAAACTTTATTGTTACGCTCAGAGTCTTCGAGCTTGACACTCCGCGAACTTAAATGTTGAGGGCCAGAAGTTTGCATGTTTATAAGAGCGGTTTCAAGACGAGAACTTTATTATTACTATGATCTCCCAGGGCATTTTTCACGTGTTGATCCGGCGTAAATGTCCCACAAATATTCACATGTTATTAAAGGGAAATACAAAACTTTTTTATGTTATTTTTAAGTACATGTTGGTAGAAGCTAATGCTTATTCCTACTTATAGGGTGCTTTGTCTTGGCTGGCATGGATGTATTTGTGCACAGAGAGGGGTACCCAATGTTCCCTTGTTTATAATTTGTGGAGGAACGATCTTTTCAGAGAGAAGTATGGTGTGTTTTATTCATCTGCATTCTTTGCAGGTCATGCTGTTAACGTCGCAACACTGATCCCCATGGAATGTAATCGTTCAGTCCTGAACGGTGACTAGACAGACGATGGATCCATCTCTGTTCTTTCTCGAACAGACTCCTTTCATTACCACCGGTGATATGCTCAATAATGGTCCATCGCATGTCGTTTGGTGTATGATTTCTCTCAATGAAATGATTTGTCAGCTTGGTGGCATTCCTCTTACATCGGACGTTACTCCGATGTTCACAAATCCTCAATTTGACACGTCTAGTTGTCATTCCCACATACTTGAGGTCACAAGGGCATGTTATTAAATAAACCACATTACATGTGTTACAGTTTGTGTGGCTGCGTTGTACCCACTGTTTCCCAGGCTCGATATTTAGAAACTTTGTATGTACAGTTAAATGGCAGACACTACAATTCCCGCATGGGAAATGGCCCAACACAGCTGGGAGCCCCCAGGCGTTAAGTACTGTTGTTTCCTGTCTCCTTTGATGTTTTACTGGGCGAGTCTGAACTAGTGAGTCTTTAAGGCTTGTGGCTCTCTTGTAGGAAAATAGGGGTTTTCCCCAGTTAAAATGGTTGCGTGTTATGATTTTCCAGAGTTTTTGGATGCAGCGACTTACGGCATTAGACAAAGGATTGAAGGTGGTTACGCATGTTAAAGGTACCTCCATTGGTTTTTTCGGGTATGAGTCCAGTAAAGCATCCCTGTGCTGGTTGGTAGCTCTCTTCCTACTTGTAGCAAGAATCTTTTTTGGGTATCCACGTAGTTCCAACTTTTTTGTTAATTCATCTGCTTGGATCTTGAAATCATCCTTCTCACTACAGTTCCTCCTGATGCGGAGGTATTGTCCAAACGGGAGGTTCTCCCTCAGGGGGCGCGGGTGGAAACTGGAAAAGTGCAACAAATTATTTTTGGATGTCGGTTTATAAAAGGTTTTTGTTTGGATCAGATTCTCTCGTTTATTGATTGTCACATCCAGGAACGTAATACTCTCTTTTGCATACTCATGGGTAAATTTAAGATGGGGATCGCAGTGGTTGATCCAGTCAAAGAAAGGGAGAAGCGTCGCCTCTTCATCTTTACATATCATGAGGACATCGACGATGTTGGATGCAAAAGGGTTTTCCGGAACCAGAATGAATTTCTTCTCAAAACTATAGACATACAATCCTGCCACCGAAGGGGCAAAAGTACTGCCCATAGAAGTCCCTGTTACTTAAAGGAAGATCTTGCCTTCATATTCAAAAAAGTTCAGCTTCAGTGCCAGTGTGGCACAATCCACTACAAAGGAGCGGGTTGTGGAAAAATTCCAGGTGGTTTGTTCTAGAGCCTCAGCAATCACCTTGATGATCTCGTCTTGTGGTATGCAGGTGTAAAGGCTTTCGATATCAAGAGTGACCAGGAAACATGGTTCCTCTGGCATCTCGATTGTCCATAGCATTGCTAGCAGGCTCTTAGTGTCCTTTATGTACGTCTGTGTAGATTGTATTATTGGTTTAAAAAAGAAATCGCTGTATTGCGATAAAGGTTCAAATAGAGACCCGATGCCCGAGACTATCGGTCGTCCAGGTGGTGGCAGGATGTTTTTATGGGTTTTCGGTAACGTATAAAAATACGGTACTTTCCCACTTGAGGACATCAAGATATCAGATTATCGTTTTGAAATCCAACCTTCCCGTTCATTTACTTGCTGTCTGAAAGCAAGTATCTAACATCTTATTTAGGTATTCGCAATATCTTTTCATTTGTTGATTCAGAGAATTGTTTTTGTCAATAGCACTACTCTGGTAATCATCTTATGTATGCATCCTTCTCAGAAATCATATGTCTTTGCATATGCATAAAATAGTTCAGCAATAGTATCAATCACATCCATATGGAGCCTACATAACACTTCTAACTCTTGGACACCCTGCCAGATCACAACAAAAGAAATATTTGTAGATTAAACTATACATATTTCATACGTTCCACTAGGACTAAAGGGAGTGTAAGATATTGCAGGAACGTCCCACGCAGAACGATTTCAGTCGTGAGTACTGGTAGAGGGTATATGTCTTTTTTGTTGCAAGAATAGCTGTATCCGCTGCTAAGAAAACTTTTCTTCCAGTGCACTGACAGCTCTCCTAAAGCCCAATTGTGTGGGGCTTGGCTCAGAGAAAGATGTCTCCAACTGAAGGCTTCTGAACATAATAACTATCCCTCTAAGACCCTTAATAGGAGTCCCAATTACAAATGTCCAGACCTGGAATAATTGGGTCCAAAACTCGACATCTATAACTCCTCGCCGGGTAATTTGGGCGAGAGACAGTGAGGGGCAGATTTACTAAGATTTAACCTGTGTTTAATTGGCGCAAAATCTTTTTATTTCCAGTGCTAAACTTGTTAGCGCTGAAAATAACGTGAAAGTAACGCGAAGCAGTGCATAGCACTGCTTTGCATTACTTAGCGCCAAGGGTGCATGTCATGGGTGCTGCATAGGCCTTCCCGTGCAACCACCCCAAGTTTTTGATGCTAAATCCAATTTACTAAATAAAGTAGACAGGGTTTAGTGTCAGAAAATAGCACACCTTTCAACCAGACGCTACAAAGGAGAAATGCTTTTTTTTCTTCTTTATTTACTGACTTTGCATGTGTGCTGCACAGTACAGCACACATACAAAGTGGGAACATTTTTTAAATTAGTCTAAGCATAGTATTTTGGACTGGAACTGTATCCTTCCAGTACATAACCCATGCTTGACTCACGGAGACACCCTTGAACTATGGCACAAAAGTGTCTATGTGGTGCACAGCAGCTGATTTCAGCACCGGAGCTAGGGAGAGCAGAGAAAAGTGCCACATTTCCGTACATTTGGCGCTCCCCTGCTCTCTCCTCACAAAGCACAGTGCAGTGTATGTAGCTGCTGCACTGCACTGCTTGAGAAATTGGTAAATCTGCCACTGAGTCTGTGAAACGTGCTGCAGGCCAGGGGCTGTGAGCAGCAGTATTGCCTGACCCCCAGCATCCACTGCAACAGTCCATGGGAGCAGATAATGTTCCTCCTTGGCAGGCACATATGTTATGTTATGTTATGTTATGTTATGTTATTTTAATTTATACTACGCACAGCTACTCGGAAGTGTCCCGGCGCTAACAGCAAAAAGGCAAAAGATACTCAATTACCAATATGTGCCCTTTATCCCTTCCAATCTTGATCCTCCACACCACCACTTCCCACTGGCAGTTCCGCAGACACTTTCCACCTGCTCAGAGCAGATGGAGCTTGTCTTTATATTTTCGTTGAGATGGTGAAAAACTTCCTGGTAAAGCACCCAGTCAATCCAGGTCTGAGCAGTTATTTGCTATATCGTTAAAAAAAAAACAGATGCAAACTGGAAATGCCAGCAGAGAATTTAAATTCAACACGGAATTAGGCTGATAGTGGATGAAAACCACCTCCAGCTTTGAATTGCAGTGCATCTAGTAAGCCACCATTCAATAACACTTCCCAACAGGGTGTCAGTAGGCATTCACCTGATGTCACTTTGAGCATGACGGTAGCGGCCATGGCCACACCCCTCAGCAATGTGATATTAATTTCCAACCAAATCGGCTGTTCACAAACAGCCTGTGGAAAGCCTGTTTTTCAATACTTCCTTTTATCTGGACGCCAAGTTGATTGTTTTGTGCCAAAACAGGGTATATGTTGGACCTGGCCCTCTCTGCAGGGTCAACCCCAAACGTTTTGCCTTCACCCCTCCTGTTTTCCTGGAATCATTTTTGTTGGCTTTAGCCCTCTGTGCACTTTATCACTGCTAACCAGTGCTAAAGTGCTTGTGCTCTTGCCTTTTAACATGGTAATACACCAAATAGGCATATTTAATTTACTTGGTTGTCCCTAGTAAAGTAGTATACCATTTACGCAAGGCTGGTACATTAAATGCTACTAGTCGGCCTACAGCACTTATTGTGCCACCCACTTATGTAGCCCTTTGAAAACATGTCTCAGGCCTGTCATTGCAGTTCGTGTGTGCAGTTTTAAAGTGCCATTTTGAACTGGCAAAATAAACCTTTTGCCAGGCCCTTTTTAACATATATGTTACCCCTTGGGTAGGCCCTAAACAGCGCATAGGGCAGGGTGCATTGTGTTTAAAAAGTAGGACATGTACTTTTAAGTTTGACATGTCCTGGTTTTGAAAAACTGTCAAATTAGTTTTTCACTATTTTAAGGTTTACCTCTCTAATAGGATAACATTGGGTTACCATATTACATTTAGATAGGCATGTCCTGTTTGTTTTCTGGTGAATTGTAATTTAAAACCCTCTTTAATGGGAACGTCGGATAGCAAGTCACAACTCTGAAAATGACCTTTTATAAAAGTTGCATTTTCTTGCCCTAACCTTTTGGTACCTATAGCCTGTTCCTGTGTCACATGACTAGGTATGGTTGGCAGTTGGCTTTTGTGTATTCCTCCCACACAGCATCACAGTAGAGAGTGTTGGTGTTGGCAGGATGAGCTATCCTGGGTTGATGGGGTGGGGGCAGAGCTGTCACCCACCTCTCTTGCAATTCTAAAGGCACTGGCCCAGCTTACACACGAAGGACTTTACACTAGTGTGTTGTGCCCCCAGACAGACTGGGACCATACAGGGAGGCACAAAATTTTAAACACCTCTGTTGGGGGATACTTCAGAGGTTTCTCCCACTTCAAAGTGGGCACCAAGTATAAAAAGAAGACCCTCAGACCCACTCTTCAGTACATTCCTTGACCTGTGAATAATACAGAAGGACACCCTGCTGCCCTGCTACTTGAGTCCTGCCCTGCTTGCTGAGAAGGAAGACTTGACCTTCATCCCAGGCTTAGAGACTCCAAGGGTCAGCTGAGTGACCTCCTGTTCTGAACTACAGGGACATAACAACTCTAGAGACCTCACTGCATCTGCCCAGCTCACTGGGAACTGCCTGAGCCCTGCTGGCCTCTGCAAGAGTAAGTCCCTTATACGCACGAGGTGTCTACCCAGGTCCTGGACCCATGAATGGCATTTGAGTGCACGTCTCTGACTCAAAAAGGAGAAATCCTGAATTTTTGGGCTCTTAGCGACAACGAACGGTTCCATTTGTGCCAAGATCTTGGCACCCATGCTAACTGCTAAGGTGAAGCACCTTCACCCCGCATCTGTGAGTCCGCAAGCTGTCACAACGCAGTTGTTACAACGACCGCGTTGTGACAACGCATACCATTACTCTGCAAGTCGTTACAACGACTTGCGGAGGGGGGGAGAAGGTGTTGGATTTAAAATTCAACACCTTCCCTAAAGTCCGCACAGACTGGAGTTGGAGTAGTAAATGTTACTATTCCAACATCCAGCACCCCCCCTCCGCAAGTCGTTGTAATGACTTGCGGAGTAATGGTATGCGTTGTCACAACGCAGTCGTTATTATGACCGCGTTGTGACAGCAGGCGGATTCATTACATACGGAGTGAAGAGGCATATTCAACTGCTAATACAAAGCTCCAGTGAACCTGACTCTTTCTGCTACAGGGATCTACAGCAATGACCAGCAACATTAGATCTACACTTTAAGCTGAAGAATCAACAACCTGCAATGAAAGTCCATGACGCCCCGACATGGTTTTAGTGTAACAGCGACAACCATCTGCAATGCAAAGCCTGCTCTTCTCACTACAGCGATGACCATCCGCGATACTCATCCTGAGAGCTGAGAGCCTTGAATGAGATTGAAATACTGCGATCATAGCCGGAATGTCCTGGCCTCACTGAACAGGAGGGAAGTCTTGAATCTGCAATGTATTCAGAATGGCTCTGACAAATGGGAGCTGCTGCAAAGGAGTCTGGTGTAACTTCAGCATGTTGATTGAGAATCCAAAAGATGTTAAGAGAGCCTCCATCATCTGGAGGTGGGCCATGACAGACTGTGGTGAGCCTGCCTTCAGCAATCGGTGGTCGAGGGTGGCGAAGACTGATATACCTGCCCTCTAGAGGTGTGCTGAGACAACTGAACACCCAATGGGCACTGGTGAGGCAGAATGCGAGCATGAAAAACTGAAAATGCTCTTGGTCCACCTTGAACCACAGGTAGTGTGTGTGGGACTGCAGAACAGGAATGAGAAATTAGGCACCCAGCAGGCTCAGTACTAACATCTAATCTCAAGGACCCACGGCAAATCGACCTTGAGAATCTTGAATTTGTCCTTTTTGTAGGAAGAAATCGAGAAGTCTAACATAGAACAAATGATTCAAAAAAGGGGGTGGTGATGAACAGAGTGTCTGAATTAAGCAGACCACTCTTACCCAGTCCAAAGATCAGGGCTTGATCCATCACCGTTATTTAGCTCACTGCCCCATCCCAGCTCAGAACCTGGCTATATGCAAATTAGTCTGTCCCTGGCCCAGTGCATCATGGGAACAGGGCAGACCAAACTACCAAGCCAATTCTTCACCAGAAAGGAGACAAGCTACCGGGGACCGGTTTCTGGCATTTCAGCCTCGTCGGCCCGGCTTGCTTGAATCCTGATGGAGCAGTGAGCAAGGGACTCATGTCTGAGTATACCCTGCCACACCTATAGTGGCCAAAAATGATTCAAAAAAGGGGGTGGTGATGAACAGAGTGTCTGAATTAAGCAGACCACTCTTACCCAGTCCAAAGATCAGGGCTTGATCCATCACCGTTATTTAGCTCACTGCCCCATCCCAGCTCAGAACCTGGCTATATGCAAATTAGTCTGTCCCTGGCCCAGTGCATCATGGGAACAGGGCAGACCAAACTACCAAGCCAATTCTTCACCAGAAAGGAGACAAGCTACCGGGGACCGGTTTCTGGCATTTCAGCCTCGTCGGCCCGGCTTGCTTGAATCCTGATGGAGCAGTGAGCAAGGGACTCATGTCTGAGTATACCCTGCCACACCTATAGTGGCCAAAAATGATTCAAAAAAGGGGGTGGTGATGAACAGAGTGTCTGAATTAAGCAGACCACTCTTACCCAGTCCAAAGATCAGGGCTTGATCCATCACCGTTATTTAGCTCACTGCCCCATCCCAGCTCAGAACCTGGCTATATGCAAATTAGTCTGTCCCTGGCCCAGTGCATCATGGGAACAGGGCAGACCAAACTACCAAGCCAATTCTTCACCAGAAAGGAGACAAGCTACCGGGGACCGGTTTCTGGCATTTCAGCCTCGTCGGCCCGGCTTGCTTGAATCCTGATGGAGCAGTGAGCAAGGGACTCATGTCTGAGTATACCCTGCCACACCTATAGTGGCCAAAAATGATTCAAAAAAGGGGGTGGTGATGAACAGAGTGTCTGAATTAAGCAGACCACTCTTACCCAGTCCAAAGATCAGGGCTTGATCCATCACCGTTATTTAGCTCACTGCCCCATCCCAGCTCAGAACCTGGCTATATGCAAATTAGTCTGTCCCTGGCCCAGTGCATCATGGGAACAGGGCAGACCAAACTACCAAGCCAATTCTTCACCAGAAAGGAGACAAGCTACCGGGGACCGGTTTCTGGCATTTCAGCCTCGTCGGCCCGGCTTGCTTGAATCCTGATGGAGCAGTGAACTCTGTCCATCACCACCCCTTGTTGTAAATAATTTTGTCCACCCTAAGCGTGGAAGGGTATACTCAGATGTGAGTCCCTTGCTCATTGCACCATCAGGATTCAAGCAAGCCGGGCCGAAGACGGCTGAAATGCCAGAAACCGGTCCCCGGAAGCTTGTTTCCTTCCCAGTGTAAGAATTGGCTTTTGTAGTCTGGTCTGCCCTGTTCCCATGATGCACTGGGCCAGGGACAGACTAATTTGCATACAGCCAGGTTCTGAAACTGGGATGGTGCAATGAGCTAAAAAACGGTGTTGGATCTAGCCCTGATCTCTCGACTGGGTGAGAGTATTCTGCTTAATTCAGAGACTCTGTCCATCACCACCCCTTGTTGTAAATAATTTTGTCCACCCTAAGCGTGGAAGGGTATACTCAGATGTGAGTCCCTTGCTCATTGCACCATCAGGATTCAAGCAAGCCGGGCCGAAGACGGCTGAAATGCCAGAAACCGGTCCCCGGAAGCTTGTTTCCTTCCCAGTGTAAGAATTGGCTTTTGTAGTCTGGTCTGCCCTGTTCCCATGATGCACTGGGCCAGGGACAGACTAATTTGCATACAGCCAGGTTCTGAAACTGGGATGGTGCAATGAGCTAAAAAACGGTGTTGGATCTAGCCCTGATCTCTCGACTGGGTGAGAGTATTCTGCTTAATTCAGAGACTCTGTCCATCACCACCCCTTGTTGTAAATAATTTTGTCCACCCTAAGCGTGGAAGGGTATACTCAGATGTGAGTCCCTTGCTCATTGCACCATCAGGATTCAAGCAAGCCGGGCCGAAGACGGCTGAAATGCCAGAAACCGGTCCCCGGAAGCTTGTTTCCTTCCCAGTGTAAGAATTGGCTTTTGTAGTCTGGTCTGCCCTGTTCCCATGATGCACTGGGCCAGGGACAGACTAATTTGCATACAGCCAGGTTCTGAAACTGGGATGGTGCAATGAGCTAAAAAACGGTGTTGGATCTAGCCCTGATCTCTCGACTGGGTGAGAGTATTCTGCTTAATTCAGAGACTCTGTCCATCACCACCCCTTGTTGTAAATAATTTTGTCCACCCTAAGCGTGGAAGGGTATACTCAGATGTGAGTCCCTTGCTCATTGCACCATCAGGATTCAAGCAAGCCGGGCCGAAGACGGCTGAAATGCCAGAAACCGGTCCCCGGAAGCTTGTTTCCTTCCCAGTGTAAGAATTGGCTTTTGTAGTCTGGTCTGCCCTGTTCCCATGATGCACTGGGCCAGGGACAGACTAATTTGCATACAGCCAGGTTCTGAAACTGGGATGGTGCAATGAGCTAAAAAACGGTGTTGGATCTAGCCCTGATCTCTCGACTGGGTGAGAGTATTCTGCTTAATTCAGAGACTCTGTCCATCACCACCCCTTGTTGTAAATAATTTTGTCCACCCTAAGCGTGGAAGGGTATACTCAGATGTGAGTCCCTTGCTCATTGCACCATCAGGATTCAAGCAAGCCGGGCCGAAGACGGCTGAAATGCCAGAAACCGGTCCCCGGAAGCTTGTTTCCTTCCCAGTGTAAGAATTGGCTTTTGTAGTCTGGTCTGCCCTGTTCCCATGATGCACTGGGCCAGGGACAGACTAATTTGCATACAGCCAGGTTCTGAAACTGGGATGGTGCAATGAGCTAAAAAACGGTGTTGGATCTAGCCCTGATCTCTCGACTGGGTGAGAGTATTCTGCTTAATTCAGAGACTCTGTCCATCACCACCCCTTGTTGTAAATAATTTTGTCCACCCTAAGCGTGGAAGGGTATACTCAGATGTGAGTCCCTTGCTCATTGCACCATCAGGATTCAAGCAAGCCGGGCCGAAGACGGCTGAAATGCCAGAAACCGGTCCCCGGAAGCTTGTTTCCTTCCCAGTGTAAGAATTGGCTTTTGTAGTCTGGTCTGCCCTGTTCCCATGATGCACTGGGCCAGGGACAGACTAATTTGCATACAGCCAGGTTCTGAAACTGGGATGGTGCAATGAGCTAAAAAACGGTGTTGGATCTAGCCCTGATCTCTCGACTGGGTGAGAGTATTCTGCTTAATTCAGAGACTCTGTCCATCACCACCCCTTGTTGTAAATAACATAGAACAAAGGCCTCCATCCTTCTTTGGCAAGAGGAAATAACAGGAGTAACATTCAATCCCTATTTTTAATGCTTGGACCATCTTTATGGCTACTTTATCCAAAACAACCAGGCCTTTATGCTGCAAAATGGACAAATGGTGCTCTTATATAAGTGGGATATGCAGTGGTTCGGATAGAAATGGTAGAACATATCATTCTTGGACTATTTAGAGCGCACATCTGTCTTTATGTGATGCCCTGCCACAGGTGGAGGTAATACCTTACCCTGCCTCCAACAAGGTGGCTATCTGCCATTTGGAAGAGGACATTGTGGGAACTGGGCAAAATGCTGCTCCTGAGGGCCTGGACATTGTCGGCTGGATCCCTGACCTCTGTCCTTGAAGGGACTGATGTCCCTCGCTGTGGAGGTGGATGTTGGTGTTCTCTTTGGGCTAAGCCTCTTCTGAAACCTCAAAAGGGCCAAACCTGCTGGGGATACTGCCTAATAGGTGCAGAAAGGCCAAGGGAGTGTCCTGTAGCCCTACTTCCTTTGAGCGCTCCAGTGCAGCATTTCCGAAGAGACAGATGCTGTCAAATGACATATTTATCAGTTATGAAAATTCTTTTGAAAAGGGAGGGATGCACACCTCATTTACAACAATATTTTTCCAACGTTCTTTGCCATTGAGTTTGTGTCAGCGTGCAGATTGGTTTGTGGCATGCCCAAATGCCACCAGGTATGACCTAGATAAATACAAATGGGACATTTTTATGCCCCAGCCAAATGCACAGCATTCCGCCGCCCTTGCGGCATTAAAAACTCAATTTTTAATCCAAATCTTCATTATTAATCATTGTTTGTTTCTCCACTTTTATCCACTTATTCATGTTCCATCTTAGAAACCACGTCTAACATGTTTCAGCCTTTTTCAAGTTTCTTATATTTATTCTGTGTCCATCCGGACCTCCTCAATAAATACGATAAATGCCAGGCTTATCTCAAGGAGTATTTATTCCATAAAAACCCAATGCATTTCGGGCAACCCAGCGCCCTTCTTTGGGGGTCACTAAAAAATGATGAAACATTTCCCAATTAGTCATACATTCTCAAAAGTGCATTTTTCATAAAGTAGAATCAACACAGTGGTTACACTAGGAATCCAACCATATGGTCATCTGCCGTATTCTATACTTATGGTACATGGTAATCATACCTAAATCTCTCGGAGCATTATTTTACTAATCCTGTAGTGTAGTTCCTATTATCCCAATAGGCTCTGCGCATTGGAATAATATCTTCAATAGTATAGACGTAGGACAGAGGTTAACTAGGTCTTCTACTGACGATATTAGACTTAAAGTTTAGTGTTTGCCAGCTAGCTCAGAGTTCACTAGAAACTTTCTCGAATAGACAAGGAGGAGTTTAACCTCCCTGGATAGACAAGAAGGGATTTAGTTTCTGACAACCATAGAACATGACAACTTTGCTCTCCCCTAATCAAGAGTGTATCTCTAGAGTCGTGTGAAAACAAAAGACAACTTATTTTACTCAGTCAATTCAGTGCATTCTTAGTTTCACCAGATTGTAGAGAAAAGGAAGAGAAGGGCGTGTTCAATAAAAAGATGTTATTTATTGATCAGTCTCTTTTCTCATACAAGAGAAATGAATCGCTATTATTGCAATACTTATCGTTAAGTAAAGTGCATACAGTAATAACAGAATTATAAAATAATACTGTAAAAGCATTGATATGGTTTCTTAGCCATATGATACTTAAAATGGATAAAATAGATACATACATATATACATTGACTAATCGTACTCAACTGGTGCTTCTAACTACACCTACCCCAATGTACCTGACCTAAGCCTAATACGTGGGCGGGAGTAGATAAGTAGCAGTTTAAGTTAAGTTTGCTTTGCCAAGGGTCTGCTTCAAGAATTCTCTGCAAGGGGTTATTCAGTTCAGTACCTGGGATTTAGAAGGCTGGAGGGCTGGTATCTCTATCTCAGGGCTTGATATCCCAGCTACCTGCGAGGGCGGCTGGAAGCGCCGGAGCTGGATTTCTCGGCAAGAGAAAAGGCAGCGTCTCTCTCTCAGCGCGTCAGAAAGGAGGGGCAGCGTCTGTGGGCTTCGCTGTCAGCTGGGCTCCTCGGCAAGTCTCGCTGCTCCAATCTTGTCACCACCTCGTGTGTTTGCTTAAGGCAATGTCGGTATTATTTATACCTGAAAGGTGCCGAGATTGACGTAAGGATGGACATAAATACGTCAATAAGGATGTCATACGAACTGGTCGTTCGCACATTCTTTACTGAAGTTCTCGGCTAAATCAAAACAATGGCTGTGGGGATTTCCCAGGTCGTGGTAGGTTTGATTTGTTTTGAGAACACCGTATGCCTATTAGGGGGCTGGAGAAATAGTGCTTGCCTAATGAGATGGCATGCGCTATGACCTAATCAGATAATGGGCTTCTGTGCCGTTGTGTGGCTAATCAGATAACGGGTTTCTGTGCAGTTGAATGGCTGCTAGTTAATTATTAACCAGACAAGGGTCAGAAATAGGGGGATCGATACAGTACCCATAGTAAAAACATCACACCCACTCCACGTAATCTATGTCCATGTTTACAAATCTAGGCATAGTAAACAAAACTAGTAGTGCATGTGTATACCGAACCACCCCAAAATACAATCAAATGCATTTTGAAATTGGAAATGTGAAATACACGAAAAGATGAGTATAGTTACTATATGCACTTCAAGCAGTATAATAATGCTAAATCTAAACGCATATTTTGAAATCAGCATGAACGAAATGCGGAAATTACACATGAAATGGCTCTTAATACAGAAGAAAAAGTCGAGACCATCTCATCACAAAAATCATAATACTTGTGAACATGCTAGAGGGTAGCTAATGTCTCTAGAGTAGCTAAAAATAGAAATTTTGTTCTCTAAGAATAGTTTTACTTTAAGCAGAAGATAAGTGTCCCAAAAAATCGTAAATATTTTTTGAAATGGATGGGGAATAAAAAATGTCTCGCTCTCTGTAAAAACTGGTGAGAAAATTTCTTATTGCTTTATTTTCAAAGTTGAAGGCCAAATTCAGGGTGTAGGGAACGTCGTGTACTAGATTGTTCAAAGTCATTCTTTCTGCTCTGGTGAAAACATCATATTGTTGAGACTTTCGAAAAAACAGTCAACTGCTTCTTGCGAAAGTTCCACTAACTCGGAAAAATTTTGTAACATGCATTCATGAGCATGATTGCCTTCATTGATGTTTTGATCAGCATAGCTGACAGAAGGTCGTACCTGATCGATGCTGCTTTCATCTTGTACTTCACTACTCTTCAATCGCAGTGGTGAAGTCTCCACGAATGCCGTCATCAGGATTGGTAGCCGCTGGGGACAGTACAATGCATGAGCCGTTACCGGACCCAACAAAGTCTCTGCGTCCATTGGCACATCTGATTGTAGTGTCAGACAGGTGTCCAACACGCATTCTTCGCCGCATAGCAAGCACCTTAATACAGGCATAACACAACTTTGCCACATCGGTCTAAATGAAAGAAACCAAGTCATGTTCAGGTCTCTAAGCCGGGCTATTCCAAGGACTTTAGTTATGCGGTCCCTGTAGCGTATGGCTAGGATAGTTTCTTCCATTGTCGCTGGTGTCTTGTCTGTGACGTGGTTTGCCATAGCGAAGTAACAGGATCAAAAATAGGATGCCTGCCACTAGTCCCAAAAGGAGAGGAAGTCCGCCAAAGATGGAATGGACAAAATCAGGAAAAATACCCAGGATGGCTTTGAATGGGGTTAAAGCTCCTGAAAACACTGTCTTAAATACACTCGCGATTCCACTTGTATCAGAAATATTTAAGATTTCGCTCAGTATTTCTGCAAAATGTATGGGGGAATTGGTTGATAACAGTGAATGAATCTCAGCAGTTGTCCTTGCAACTTGGAGATCATACGTTTCTTTTGATGACGTTAACCGGGTTGGCGTCTGTAGGAGCACAGTCTTCATTCTGCTTAAAGTATCAATTCGAATAGAAGAAATTTTCAAACTGGGCCATAACCTTGCCTCCCTGTCTCGAGCATCGTTTGGGAACAATACTCGTTCACAGCACATGACCTTCGTAGTCACGGTTATGAGATAAGGTTTTCCGGGCAGCAGACTGCAACATCTGCGATCTACAATTAGAATGTAACTCCCGTTCGAGAGTCTCCTAAAGAATGGTTCTATTTGTGTTGCAGGTGTGCCTAGCTGGTGACATGAAAGGTTATTTGTAGTCCCTTCACAGGCTCCATGCAAATTAATACCCTGACACAGAAGTGTACCGCTTAGCGACCTTGCACAATTATTGCCACTAAGAAACACATTCTGGCCTTTATTACTAACACATGTGTGTGTATAGGGCAGGTTCCATGTTGACTTAATGTACCCTTTACCCAACCTTTCATACTGGCCTGCCTGTATATATTTTTGGCAGTATTGAAACTGGAAAGTTGTTATCGGAATATTTATTATCCCATGTATTATCCATTCAATGACAGGTCGTTCTGACATTGTCAATGGTAATCTCTCAAGTTTTTCAATGCTCAGAATTGTATAGTCAGCACCCTTCTGTGCCAAACTGATTTGTTTATCAGTAAGGTTAAAGATATTAAATAGTGACGTTGTGTTGATTAAACGCCAAGGCACATAGCCTGAACGCAGATTTTGTAACGTCCAGCCAAGTTGTACAATAGAACGCAATTGGGACTGACCGTGTTGTAACATCAGTAAGTCTTGCTCTATTATATCGATTGCTGAAGACACAATACTGTCCAGTGAATATATTCTGGTGGACAGAGTCATTAACCCATTGTCCACAACAGAAAGTGATTTTTCCAAATTAATACGGTCAATTTCCCGTATTTTTTCTGTTGTCTCAATTTGAGTTACTTTCCAAGCTTCATTGTAAGCTGCATATATAGAGGCCGCTATGAAACGTTTTTGACGCTGTTTGCGTGGTCCCATAATGAAATCACGCAAGTCAGCACCCTCTTGAAGTAAAGTTAGGTGTTGCTTAATTTCTGCCAGTGTGGATGTTTGTAGCCATTGAAGGCAGAGCTTGCCCACACTGTAAGTAATTACTATCCCTGGATGTTGTCTTTGGGAATATCTAGGGTCTGGCCTGGTCAATTTGAACCCCTGTATTTTGTTCAGGAATCTGTCTTGACAGTTATTTGTGTCTGTGGGCCAGATCAACCATTGTTTCCAATCAGGATGTGTTCTGTTTTGGTTTAAAATATGGTTCACGTCTATCTCAACATCTATAGAGCTATTACTGTTCGTTGTTGGCTGTGGAATAGACGGTTTGTTTAAGTCTTTGATTTTGGCTAAGCCAAGACAGGTAGTTTGTTGAATAGTGTCATTCAAAAATATAATTTGTTCTGGGATCATGCAGGCTCTGAACAATGATTCTATACCTTGCACTTGCCAATCTTTTGTACCCCAAATAGTTTTTGCTTCAATGTTATTGTTCCAGAAATCAAAACCAAATGTATTCATTTGCTCAAAAAATGAATCTGAATATATCAATTTCGTGTTTGTAAGCATGGTCTTCATACCTGTCTTATTCGACAATTTGAAATAAAATGTTTCTGCATTACTTGTGTTAAACCCTGAAAAATATGAATATTTATCATAAAATGTTTTAGAACTACCCTTTGGAGGAGTAGCACAATGTTCCCATTGGTTATAATTTAAAACATTTCTAGGTTGTGCAGATTTATGGAGATAATGGTTACCATAGTGGTTGTAGCAGAACATTTGATCATAATTAGACGAACCCTGCAAATAATCATGTTCTGTAAATTTAGCAGACATTACTAGGTCAGTCATCATATCATTAATACTTTCAAAGTCCCAATCATCAGCAAATGTGCTTGGTATTACAAAGTCACTTAACGAGATCTTAAATTGATGTGGATACTTTAGGATTTCAACCGGGCCATAGATTTCATAATCAGTATTGTCCCATGCTACACCGCCTGGTATAGGATTGGCTGTGAAGTTCACTGAAGAAAGTTCTCTTTTCTTGACGTGTGAAGATGTGTGTGGTTTAAGGATCAAGTTGATTTTCTGGCTTGCTGTGTCCATTTTAGCATATTTTCCCTCAATGAAATGTCCCAAGCATAGTACCATGATGAGCCAAAGTATGAAGATAAATGCACCTAATGTCACCCAAATTTCAATCCATGGAGAGGTCAGATAGGTTCCCTTTAGTTGATGAGAAAGTTCCTTTGCTTTGTCTTTAAAAGTTTTTGTTGATGGCTGTACTTCTGGTTCACTTGGATCTTCTGAAAAATATTCGAAGTTGATGAAGTAGCCGGATGCCGTTCTGTCAATTGTTCCAATTGCTTCTGGATTACTTTTTGCTTTTGGATTTTGCTTTGTTTCATTAGCAAAGTCTGTAGTTACATCATCGTAGGTTGTTGTTTCTTGATGAAAAGCTTTTATTTGGGTTTTAAGAGGTTCAAGTTCCATTGCTTTGTTGCATAGTCCTTGTTGTTTCACTGTAGATTGTTCAAATGTGATCAGTCTTTCAGTTTGAACCTCTGTCGATGTAGCAAACTTTGGTGTTCTGCTACTTCTTGGGAGTCCACTTGGCCTACTATTTGTTATCGGCCACATGATTGTGGTTTAACCAGGTCGATGGATATGACTTGGTTCTCCTTTTTACCAGCAAGGGGCGGTAGTACTACTGATCTTGTCCCGATGATAGACAAGACAGGAACTGCTTTTCTGTAAGAAGGCCCAAATTCCTTCTTTACCGCGATCTTCTCTCTGACCAGATCCCCGACTTTTGGAATCCAGACAGGCCTTGCTGGGACAGGTGGTTTTTCTTCAGTGGTTGTTGGCCGCTGTTTCAACTTTATGTTGCTCAGGTCTTTTCTTGTTTCATTTAAGTCCTGTAAAATAGCCAAGCGATCTTTGATATCAAAGCATTTTTCTTTAACCACTGAAGTCTGACTATCTAAGTCCTGGATTAACATTCTAGTCCCAAACAATAGTTCGTACGGACTGAGTCCTTTCAGAGAATTTCTTGGCAGGTTATTTAGACTACGTTGGACACTTATTAAATGTTTGACCCACCCAGCTCCTGAACCTAATACCTTTGCTGTTATAGATTGCTTTATGCCTTGGTTTTTTCTTTACACCATCCCGTTTCCCTCAGGAAGGAAGTGAGAAGAGTCCCGCAATGCAATGTTCATTCTGGCCAGGCACCCCCCATAAGCTGTTTTAGAGCTAAAGTGAAGATTTTGGTCAGAACATAACATGCTTCTAGCGTATATGCCATTATAGACTCGCAAATCTTTGTATAACAGTTCCGACGTCAGCCGAAAGTTGGGGTCTACTATATAAGTGAAAATAGTCTTTACATGTTAATGTGACGCATTATTCATACTGGTTTTTATTTTTTGTTGATTTGATACATTCTGGAGTGAAACGCCATGGTATTAAACCGTTTCTCTCGCCACTGCGATCTCTATTGCAGTCTGGGCAGTTTTTTACAAAAATGTGATGATGCAGGCTCATGCCTGGCCACCAGTACACTGATTGTAATTCTTCCAGAGAATCTTTTAGCTTAAGGTGTCTGAGACCCTCACCCATATGTGCGTCTGCTATTAACAAGCCTCTCCTGTCCGTGTTTGGAATTACTCTATCCCCCACTCCAGGGATTCGAGCAAAAGGGACTGAGTTTGCATCGATTATGTATGTATAATTGAGTGGGTAATTGATCGGTAGCGCTGAGCAGTCGCCTTTTGATGACGTTTTTACTGCCAGCACAGTTTCCCCGTCAATGTATTTTACTGCACGCTTTTTTGTAGCTACGGAAGCCGATTTAGTTGCTACCGCTGTGGCTGTCTCAGCCAATGAATTCCCTGCAACGTGAACGCCATCACGCTGATGACTCAGTGAATGTATCACGTGAGTTTTTGGTAGTTCTTTCTGTAAAAGAACTACTTGTTCCCAAAGCACTTTTTGCTTTATTGTTGCACCTGTGTCATCTTTGTAACCGTTTTGAATCCATTTCTGTAAATCGTTATTGTATGATTTGACGCAGTAATACGAATCGCACACTATAAGTGTCGGGAATTCACGATCGGCATTATCTAGCGCCATTTTTAACGCTATTATTTCAGTTTGTTGTTCTGAATTATTTTCCACTGAGTGTGTTTTTGTAAGTAGAGGTCTTAATTTACCTCCGCGCCACACTTCTTTTATAATTTTGCATGTGGCGTTGTAAGCCAGCTCTCCCCAAACTGAGGGTTGAGCATGACCGTCTGTATATATTACACAGGCGTACTGTCGTAAAGGCAGAATGTCGATTGGCAGAGGGTATTCTCTCTCATATTCTAGATATTTTAATTCTTTCATTTCCGGGTCAAAATAGTATTTTACTTTGTCTGTAGCAACAGAATTTACCCATTGTATCCATTCTGGATTCAGTGCAGTTGTTGGTAAATTACATGGTGTTGTTAATGCCTCAAAAGCTGATTCTGCTGTTCTGACTGTAACCTGTCTACCGTCGGCTTGGTATTTTTCTTTTGCTACAGCTGTTTGAACCGCATGAACAATGTTTTCCTTAATGCTGAACCTTTTTTCAGCTTCTGTGTACAAAGTGATTTGTATGCAATTGGTACCTTCTCTCCTTCATTAGAGGTCAGGTATGTGAATCCGCATCTTCCTGGGATGACTCGAATCACAAGGTTGCGTGTGTTGTCACGTGTTTGTAATTTTGTTTTAACTAACATATCTGTTTGTAAAGATCTCAAAATTTCTGTGTGTTTTTTAGTCCAATTGATTCTTTTAAAATCTGGTTTTATAAGATCATAGAGAGGTTTAACTCTCTCTGCATAATTTATAATGTAAGTTCTTCCGAATTTTAGGAAACCTAGAATCGATTGTAAGTTTTTTAGTGTTCTAGGTGCTTGGATTACAGCACATTTCTCTTGGAAATTGTCAGCCAGGCTTTTGCCTTCACTTGATAGTTCATATCCTAAAAACAGGACAGTTAGATGGGCAATTCTTGACTTTTTAAAGTTGAATTTGTAACCCTCTGCTGCGAACCCAAGTATTATGGTGTTCACTCTCTTCAAGTGAGTATCCAAGTCATCATCTGTTAGATAGATGTCATCGACATAAGATAATGCCTCATCATCATATATTTGTAGTAACTCTGTTACTCTTGCTGAGAATAATCCTGGGCTGTTCTTGAACCCCTTGGGCAAACGACAGACATTTTTTTGCGCGCCATTTATTGAGAACGCGGTCAAATATCTGCTCTCTGGTGCTATATTTTGACAGAAGAATCCATTAGAGATGTCTAATGTTGTTTTGTATTTTTTGCGCACTATGTTATTCATTAGTGCAGCACTATGCGAATTTTGTACCGCAAAGGTTTTGCAACATGAGTTAAGGTGTCTGTAGTCCAAAACAAGACGATATGAATTGTCTGGTTTGGAGACAGGAAACAAAGGATTATTCATTTGTGAGGTGCAAGTTTCAACCACCCCCTGGTATTCAAGTTGATCTAGGATCTCTTTTACCCGTTTTCTAGCTTCTTGCTTAATTGGGTACTGCCTCTGAGCAGTAGGTTGTGATTTTAACTGGATTTTGTGAGGAGGAGAGTCCTCATCCCATCCCACATGGTTTTTATATAATGCAGGAGCTTGGGCTACTGCCCACTTTCTTACAAGTGTATATTTTTTATGAATTGGAATATGATTTGAGAAGGCAGGCATAATTATTTCTTCGCCATGAGGGCACTCCCTGACAAACTCTGGTGGCCAGTCTCTTTCAGCTAGAAGGATATCATAGCCCTTGGAGAGATTATCCTAAAAGAGACCCCTTATTTTCCTAGTCTTATCCCCCTCTATACGCAATGTTATATCATATATTTTATGAGGTTTGCTAACTCTGGTATCTGCAGTTTCCACCTGAATGTATTCATTCGTGTCCACTGTCTCCAGATGATTCATAAGGATCTTGCGAGCTATGCTCACTTCTGCTGCGCTGTCTAGCATTGTCTGAGCCCATTCTCCGTTTTTCAGCTGTGTCCTCAGTATTCTCGGCATGGTTGATTACTTTAATACTGGCTACCTTCTTTTTTGGAAACTGTAATTTTTTATTTTGATGAGCAGGTTCCTTGTCTTTGGACTTGACGTGCTCTTCCCTGTGTTCTGTTCGTCCTCTTCTTTCCGATTTATGCAAGGAAGTCTGAAAAGATTGAGAGGGACGTGTATCAATATCTTGATATCTATCAGGTTTCTTCAGATTATCCCTATTTCTAAGGTTGTATTTTTTCTCAGAGGGCTCCCTTTGGGGAGACTTGTGTCCTTGGTCCGGAGATCTTTCTCTCCGCCGAGGAGACCTTCCTCTGGACTGGAACCTTTTATCTTTAGGAGTGGATTGTTTATTTCCATCCCAGCTCTTTTTTTGAGTGTTTAGATTATTTATAATAAATACCTTTTCAGGATTTTCAATAAGTTGGGGTTTCACCGGTTCTCCACCCAAACTATCTCTTCCTAGTTCTTCATAGGATTTTTCTATGATTCTGGCAATTTCAAATGGTTGATCTGCTATATCTGTCTCTTTCAACCTCTGGTTTTTCGCCACATTTGCTGCTTCTCCCTTTATATTGGCTAATAATATTGCCGAGACCTGCTTGAAGTCTTTTAGTAATTTCATACCAAGAGTTAAAGCAGGTTCTGGACCGTATTCATCTTGAATTTGTTTTAGCACATCTGGTATTACTGACATGGATGGAACACCATGTGTTTTTGTGTAAATGGAAGCAAAGACTGTACCCCAAGTGTCACAGTCCTCCACATGTGGTGCGATTCCCATTGGAAGACAGATAGTCAGAATCCTGTGTTTCACAACCGGGGTGGTATCTGGAAATACCGCCTCTATTTGAGTGATTTTTTGTGCTAACCAGAATGGAATTTGTTCCCGTTTCGCGGGTACTTTACCTAGACAGGACTGTATGTTCTGTGGTGTAATTTTATTTGTGTTCCCCTGGTGAGGGATCAGCTGTGGAATTTTAATAGCTGGTTGGACTGTTGAAGTCCGCATTACATATTGGACTAATTGTCTATGTATTTTAATTAATTGTTTTAGCTGTGCTAAAAGATCTGCTGCAGACATTTCTTCAATGTCTGGATGTGGTGTGTATCCGGATAGGACCGGCCACGTTGCTCCTGGTCTACCTAGTGGACCGAGCCTGGTGATGTGATTATTATGTTTTAGGGCGCCATTAAACCAGAGCAGGTGCTCTTGGTATTTGAGTGGTATTTCCACCTCCTCGAAAGGAGTGTACTCATTAGGAGGTTCCTCTATTTTGTAATAGTGGAAGTCCTTTGTTACAGCGTTTGCTGCTGGAAAGTTTATCCATGAATAGAATACCTCTGTCTGCCGATATTCGTGTGCCTCAATTACGAATATGACTGTACCACCTCTCGGTGTCAGCCCATTTTCTATAAGTTTTAAAGTTATAGATTTCCTTATGTTGACCGGGATGAGTTTTGCATCCGGGTCTTGCTGTAGGAGACTATTGTCAGCCGCTAGGAGTTGAGCTACTATTCTAGCTGTCTCCCTTTCTTCTTCAGCTTGTGACATTCTAATGTCAAGAAAGTTATTTTATTTATTTGCAGATCAGGTTTCTATGGAAACAAAGATTAGATGCACAATATTTTGGAACAGTGTATCCTTCAACGTTGAATAAACCAAGAACCATACATAGGAGTCTCCTCCTACTAAGTTTGGCGGATTTAACCTTTCACCCACTCCAGACGTCTTTGGAGTATTATGGGGAAAAAGGGGTCTGTGTGAAAAAGCACGACTGAGTTACTCTAATGCCTTACGTTAGATTTATCGCCTATCCAAACAGTTGGGCACCATGTAGTGTAGTTCCTATTATCCCAATAGGCTCTGCGCATTGGAATAATATCTTCAATAGTATAGACGTAGGACAGAGGTTAACTAGGTCTTCTACTGACGATATTAGACTTAAAGTTTAGTGTTTGCCAGCTAGCTCAGAGTTCACTAGAAACTTTCTCGAATAGACAAGGAGGAGTTTAACCTCCCTGGATAGACAAGAAGGGATTTAGTTTCTGACAACCATAGAACATGACAACTTTGCTCTCCCCTAATCAAGAGTGTATCTCTAGAGTCGTGTGAAAACAAAAGACAACTTATTTTACTCAGTTAGTTCAGTGCATTCTTAGTTTCACCAGATTGTAGAGAAAAGGAAGAGACGGGCGTGTTCAATAAAAAGATGTTATTTATTGATCAGTCTCTTTTCTCATACAAGAGAAATGAATCGCTATTATTGCAATACTTATCGTTAAGTAAAGTGCATACAGTAATAACAGAATTATAAAATAATACTGTAAAAGCATTGATATGGTTTCTTAGCCATATGATACTTAAAATGGATAAAATAGATACATACATATATACATTGACTAATCGTACTCAACTGGTGCTTCTAACTACGCCTACCCCAATGTACCTGACCTAAGCCTAATACGTGGGCGGGAGTAGATAAGTAGCAGTTTAAGTTAAGTTTGCTTTGCCAAGGGTCTGCTTCAAGAATTCTCTGCAAGGGGTTATTCAGTACAGTACCTGGGATTTAGAAGGCTGGAGGGCTGGTATCTCTATCTCAGGGCTTGATATCCCAGCTGCCTGCGAGGGCGGCTGGAAGCGCCGGAGCTGGATTTCTCGGCAAGAGAAAAGGCAGCGTCTCTCTCTCAGCGCGTCAGAAAGGAGGGGCAGCGTCTGTGGGCTTCGCTGTCAGCTGGGCTCCTCGGCAAGTCTCGCTGCTCCAATCTTGTCACCACCTCGTGTGTTTGCTTAAGGCAATGTTGGTATTATTTATACCTGAAAGGTGCCGAGATTGACGTAAGGATGGACATAAATACGTCAATAAGGATGTCATACGAACTGGTCGTTCGCACATTCTTTACTGAAGTTCTCGGCTAAATCAAAACAATGGCTTTGGGGATTTCCCAGGTCGTGGTAGGTTTGATTTGTTTTGAGAACACCGTATGCCTATTAGGGGGCTGGAGAAATAGTGCTTGCCTAATGAGATGGCATGCGCTATGACCTAATCAGATAACGGGCCTCTGTGCCGTTGTGTGGCTAATCAGATAACGGGTTTCTGTGCAGTTGAATGGCTGCTAGTTAATTATTAACCAGACAAGGGTCAGAAATAGGGGGATCGATACAGTACCCATAGTAAATACATAACAATCCGTCATTCACCCTCCCAACTTTCTTACGACCTAAGCCCTAAGCTGTATGCCAGTGTATCTCTCCATTCCCATTTGCGATCCTAACCCACTCACTTCTCCAACCCACATAATGTTTAACCTTTAAATAGCCGCTCCTACGTCCGACCTTCTAACTCGTTTTTTCAGAAGAATGTTTACGTGAATAAACGCTGGCTTAGTCGCACAACTTCTCTCCTTCTCTTGCTCTCTAACTTACAAACCCTCTTCCCACTCCTTTCTCTACACTCATAATTTCAACCTCATCACAAAATCCCCCCGCGTTTTAGGCTGCTTTTAATTATCTTAAAGTTTTCTAAATTCACATACCTGCCCTGAAAAACCAGTAAATCTCACCCACGGCTGGTAGCAAATCACTTTACTAGTTTTGACTGCCCTACTGAAGCAGTCAGTAGTGTCCAACCCAGAGCATATGATGTACTTCTTGCATCTTGATAGGCTTGATATGCTTCTAGGACTGTCAGCAATATCTCACTAACCCTATCTCAAACACATTTGAGTATAGTCCTAAGAGGCAAGTGGCCTTGACAAGCGAAAGAGCAAGACTGGCGGAGGAAAAAATCCTTTTCCCATATGCTTCAAGATTTCCTATATGGAGGAAATTAGGGAAAATGTTAGGGTTTAGTTTACTTGTGGGTGCCTGGGCCACCAAACCTTTAGTCGTAGGGTGTTGCATGAGGACAGCTTGGTCAGGTCTGTGTTTTTCAGCTATTTGTCTATTTAACGGCTGGTAAGAGCCATATTTGGCTCAAGTGCCCATTAATGGATCTTTCAGGTCTTCCTTAAATGGAAGAAGCAGTTACATCATGGAAACCTGCCCTGATTGCAGGACTTCAATCAGGACATTTGTTTTAACCTCAATGGGTGGTAGTTATAGGGCTAACACTTTGGCAGAAATCTGGATAACCATGGCAAAAGGAGCACGTTTCCCTGTGAAAGGGCATTGGGGAAACTCAACCCAGTGTTAGGTGATGTGTCCAGCCCACTGGCCTCCTGTAGGTCCATATAGAAACTGTCATTGACATAGTAATAGGATGCATCATCCCCATCATCTCCATTACTGTATCCCAAAGCACAGTACAAATGTTGACAGTACTAACCAAAAAGGTCTACAAGTACTTGCAGACAACAGATGTTGTCAAGGATTGATCTGCTGATGGTAATTCAACCAGAAGCCTCCTTGGATCCTTGGGGCCCAAAGACATGCAAAGATTTAGCAAAATGGCCTCCTTGAAAGCCTCTATTTGTTGTTGCTGCATCATTGATGGACTGGAAACTCAGGGTTCATCGGGAAAAGGTGTGGACTCGGTTCCTCCGTAATAGGCTGGGACCGAGACTTAGATGCACATTGATGTCCCTGCAACTTCTCTGATTGAGAGTGGCAGGATGTAGAAGAATTCTGCTTCATCTTGTTGTTTTTTCTTCGACTTGGATTTACCTGAAGACCTGGAGTGCAAAGAAGATCTGTCACAGCAATGGCCTTGGGAATAGGTCCACATCCTCATCGTCAATTGGAAACAGCCCTTATGTGCCTTTAGTCAGTGTTAAGCATTATAGAGTTTGGCTTTGTGGCCCCAGATGGCATTAGGGTTCATCTGGGCACAGTCCCCACAAGACTTGGAGTCCTGCTAAGACCCTACACACTAGAGACATACCTAGTGGGGCTCTGTCACAGACATCTGCTTGAGACAGGTTTTTCAAGGCTTATAGCCTGCTGATTTTTCTGGGGGCATTTCTCTTGCGTTTTGAAATAGATTTTGGAGAAGAAAATTGTCAGAGGATTCAAAAACGTTTTGGGAGTGAGCTCCAGATCCGCGTACGAAGGAACAGAAAGAAAGGAACTGATATCAGTAAGTAGAGGTATCTCCTATTTGCAGCTCTGCTTTTATTTCTGGGGTGGGAAGAAGCCGATGTGGAGTTGAACAACACCATTTGCCAGTGTATGGAAGCAATGTTAAGAAAAATCTCCAGATCCAGTCTGGCACTATCGGTATTCACAAAGTGAGGAATCTATGGTCATAACTATCCATCAGATTCTTAGTTCAGGCATACTAAACTTCATTTTCCTACCTAGTTCCCAAGATGTTATAAACAAACTCCCCATTCTGTCCTATAGGGAACAGGTAGCCTTGCAATAGTGAAAAACGAAATTGGCAGTAATTTACTATCAGAACATGCCACACACACCAGGGCATGTCATACCTTTCACATACACTGCACCCTGCCCACGGGGGTACCTTGGGCCTACCTTAGGGGTGACTGACATGTAAGAAAAGGGAAGGTTAGGGCAAGGCAAGTGGGTGCACTTGCCAAGTCAACATGGCAGTACCAGACTGCTTACAGGCTCTGCAATGGCAGGCCGGAGTTACATTTACGGGCTGTTTGGGTGGGTGGCACAATCCAGTGCTGCAGCCCGCCTACCAATGTTCCCTCTAATTATTTTTCTCTGTGTGCGGTAATAGCATGTTTGTGTGCACACATTTCCTGACTGTGTGCACAATTGACAGTTGTAATGAACCACTGTGGAGTGAGCATAGGCAGTGTTCTATTAGAAGAGACTCCCTCGTGCGGGGACTCAACAACCCGGTCAAAAGGAGAGCAATTCTTTCTTCTTTGGAAAGCACACACGCGGATATCTGCCTTCTCCAGGAGACGCACCTGCTAGCCCGGGATTGTCACAGGCTTCGCTCGCGAGCGTTCCCGGGACAATTCTTTTCCTGTGGGGCCACCAAAACAGCTGGCGTAGCGCTTCTAATAGCGAAACATTTCAAAGGGGAGGTCCTCCATAAAATAGCAGAGATAAGAGGCCGGCTCCTAGCATTCCGGGTGGCCTTTGGGGGAGTGACTTATACCATCGGCTCTCTGTATTGCCCCAATGAGGGTCAGGAGAAATTCCTACACACTGCCCTCACTGACATCGCGGCGACCTCGGATAGACACATCATATTAGGTGGGGACCTGAATGTGGTATTTGACACATCCTTGGACCGGTCTTCCCCGCGCACCTTCCACGCCAGAGGTCTCTCGACCGCTTGCACTGACAGGCTTCGGGACCTCGATCTACATGATCTGTGGCGGCAACGACATCCAGGGGAAAGAGAATACTCCCACTACTCGGCGGCACACAAATCGAACGCACGTATAGACCATCTTTTGGTGACCGGACCGGTGAGTTCACTCGGCGGACATGGGAGTCGTATTCTTGTCGGATCACGCCCCAGTCTCTAGGACCGTTGCCATCCCGCAGTCTCCTCCGACTCATAGAGTGTAGTGACTCCGAGATACGCTCCTTCACAGACGAGATGTGGTGCAACAGGTCCAGGAATCCATACACGATTTCCTGCGACACAACGCGAACTCCGACACCGCACTAGCAACCCAATGGGCCGCATTGAAAGCTGTCCTTCGCTGAGTATTTATTGCAATCTCCTCGGTGGACAATCGATATGGGCGGGAAAAAGAGAGGAACTCACGCTAAAGGTACAGGAACTCGAACGCTTGCACCAGTGGACCGGGGACCCCAGAGTCTGGAAACAGCTCAAGGTGGCGCGGGGTCCCCTAGCAGCTCTCGACATTGATCGAGCAGAGTATGCGGCGCTCAGGCTGAAACACGCCTATTACACCGGCGGGGACCGATGCGGGCGGTTGCTGGCCAATCAACTCCGGTTGGCCCGGCAACATCAGAAAGTGAAGGAAATCACGCGCACTGATGGGTCTACTGTGCTGGAGGATGCGCAAATAGCTGAGACGTTCCGCGACTTTTATGCTCACCTTTACAAGGGCACGCCTCCGAATGTCACTGCAGCAACTAGGTATCTGGACTCGGTCACACTCCCATCTTTGGCACAGGAACAATCCAAATGGCTCGAGAGAGACATACGCACTGAAGAGGTGGTCGCTGCGATAGCGCGTCTTAAAGTGGGGAAAGCGCCAGATCCGGACGGCTCCTCCTCCTCCTTTTACAAAACCTTCTGTACCACTCTAGCGCCATTGCTCACTCGCCTGTTTAACTCATTCGCAGACCCGGGAGCCATCCCACCGGACCTCCTACGTGCCTCTATCTCGGTTATTCCAAAACCAGGGAAGGATAGAACCCGATGTGGGGCTTATCAACCAATCTCCCTCCTTAATGTTGACCTTAAATTGTACACTAGCATTCTTGCCACACGTCTAGCAGCCCATCTGCCAGGTCTAGTGGATCCCGATCAGGCAGGTTTTGTTCCTGACCGGCAGACAGTTGACAATACAAAGAGAGTAGCACACTTGATCGAAAAAGCTTCCCGGATCCCTGGGGAATACATGATGTTAGCGGTCGACGCAGAGAAGGCATTCGACCGGGTCCACTGACCTTATCTTGAATTGGTCCTCGCCAAGTTTGGGGTGGGGGAGAAGTTTCGAGCCCTAGTCTTCAACTGCTACAACGCGCCCTCCGCGGTGGTGAGAGTCAACGGCTATACCTCGACTGCGTTCCCTATCGAGAGAGGGACGAGACAGGGGTGCCCCCTGTCGCCCCTACTCTTTGCCCTCTACATGGAACCCCTCGCTTGTCGAATTCGGCAGCGTCAGAAGGATCTGGGCATCAAGTTTGGTTGAGATTTTCATGCCATCGGCCTCTATGCGGATGATGTCCTACTTGCCCTGGACCATCAGCGGACGGCGCTACCGGCGTGCGTGGCTGAGCTTGAGGGGTTTGCTGTAGTGTCCGGGTTCAAGATGAATACGGACAAATCTATAGCCTTGGACCTGTCCCTCACGGACTCGACTCGAGCTTACCTACAGACCCTTTTACCAGTCCAATGGGCCACGGACACGGTTCCATATTTGGGAATCCAGCTCGCCCCTACCCTGCCTTGAGTGGTCACTGCCAACTACACTACCTTGCGCGCTCGCATCCGAGCGGAGATAGATCGGTGGAGACATCTTCCTCTATCCTGGCTGGCCCGCATAGCGGCAGTGAAGATGACCATCCTACCGCAAATTTTATATCTCTTTCGCGCTCTACCACTACGACCCCCGAAGGGCTGGATACGGCAAACCCAATCAGACCTTGCCAACTTTATTTGGCAAGTTCGGAAACCCCGGCTGAAGAGAACGCTCGCCACCTTGGCTCCGGAGGAAGGAGGCTTGGGCGTCCCTGACCTGCATAAATACTACCAGGCGGCCCAGCTGCGCTATCTGGTGGAATGGAGTAAGTGGGAATCCGACAAACACTGGCTCTTTCAGGACCAGGCAGTGGCCGGGCGACTGCTGCAGGAGATACCGTTTCTACCCTGAGTTCATAGGCCGCCCAACCTCTATGCGTCCTTAATCACTCGGGCTCCCCTGGAGGTCTGGAATGCGACTAACATAACTTACGGATTGACCACATTTCCCTCTCCCCTCACACCCCTGATGGATAACCCTGACTTCACTCCCGGCGCGGCTAAGGGGGTCTTTGCACATTGAAGGCCGGCAGGTTGCCGCTTCCTCTATCATATCTACAACTCAGAAGGGGTACTTCCCTTCCAGCTTTTTAAACAAGAATATAATTTCTCCGAAACTGAGCGCATGAGATACTTGCAGGTGCGTCACTGGGCGTTGCAGCCGCAGGTGCGAGCGACGGCCGATAGGAAATTCACCGCATATGAACGTTGGCTCTTCTCGCGCACTTCCAACTCCAAACTCATCTCAGACCTTTATAAACTGATTCAGACACCAACCACACACATCTACAACCCGGGCAGGGTACGGTGGGAAAGAGAACTGGGTAGATCCCTGAGCCATAAAGAGTGGGGGAACATCGCATACAGGGCCAGACACTCAGCATACCACATGGGTCTCACAGAAACACTCACGAAAGTATCTCTATATTGGTACTACACCCCAGAGAGACTATCCGAGATGGACCCCTCCAAGGATAAATTATGCTGGAGGGGCTGTGGACACACAGGGACTTTGGTACACATCCTATGAGACTGCCCGCTCCTCCAATCATACTGGACACACATCTTAGATGAAGTGGACACGCACTTTCGGACAGAACTGCCCCGCTTTCCTGCCTATATCCTACTGGGCCTCCCCAATGCACTAACTTACCCACTACGCTCTCGTAGGGGCCGTCAACTGGCCATAGCTCTCGGGTCTGCTATGCAGAACATCCTTGCACACTGGTGTACTGCTACTATTCCTACCACCACAGGTTGGCTCCACCGGATGTGGCATGTGTTGGGCATGGAGAAGCTATCACTCACTGCAGCAGGGAAAGGGGAACAATTCTAGGAACTCTGGCAGCCCTTTAGAGCGCTACTTCTAACTGAATTTACAGAGATAACTTGTCCTAAATATCTCCGATTGTTACGCCTGACGACACCCATAGCTACGGAACCCTAGATACCCGAGGCATGAGATGTTCCGACGCTGAACTTTCGAACTGTAGGGAGACGGATGGGAGCTCTGGACTGAGGTGGGGGGAGGGGGGGAGAGGGGGGGTGTTGGAAGGGAAATTTGGGTTGAGGGTGGGGGGAGGTTGTTCCTGGGTTTTTCTAGTTTTCGTATCCTCTTGGTTCAGTGCGTTTTCATCCCCGACAGGTTGGACATTGCTGTTACTACCAGTATTGAACTAAGCGTCCTGCCTCCACTGAGGATTAATACTTGTCTCTGGTGTAACCACACTGCTTACTGTACTATTTTGCATTGCCTTTCCATAATAAAAAGATTTAAACCTAGAAGAGACTCCCTTCACATTGGCAAATCATGTGCCTTGAGAACCTAGCAACAACTCCTAGAAATATAATGTTCCAAGACACCACAAACAGTTATAACATTGATCTGCAAAAGAGGCTAAGCAGTGGTTGCAAAATGAATAAGGCATGTAGGTGCTAATTTAAGGTTCATGCATGTCAATGCATGCATTAAGTAAATTTTAGGTCTGGCCAAGGGCCAGCTTTTGTTGTCTCACAAGCCTTATGTAAAAAAGTCATAAATAAATAGTTATCAAATCATGGCAATTGTGAATGTGTAAAAATCCAGAGTTCTCAGTTAAGGTGTCCCTTATGGCTGGATACTTTCTCCTCTTTTATTTAATATCTACATGTACCTTCTGGCCTAACTGTTGAAGAATGGGGTTGCTAAATTTATATGTACACAGAAGACACAGAATTGATCTTTGGGGTTGTTATGAACCAATATAATACTTCTTTTCTAGCACAGAGTCTTTTGGTATGCTCATGTATGTCACAGTCATGCTTGAAATTAAATCCATCTGAGCTGCCAATTATTTCTGAGGGCACAGGTGCCCTGGATTTGTCTGACCTGGACTTCAATAATGGACCCCTGTCCTCCTTCTACACAACAATCCATTATTTGGGAACATATCCTGATGCTAACTTACATTTGGCCCTCATGCTTCCAAGATTTCAAGCATCTGCTTTTTCCATTTGAAAACTACATGAAATACACTGCCAGTCACACCTAATAGATTCCATGTTTCTCTGATCAACGCACATGTTCAGTCTCGCCTCATATATGGCAATGCGACTCTTATCAGATGGTGACAAATCACTGAAACAATGCGGTTGCCCGTTTGATTTGCAGGGTTCTAAAATACCAAATTATTTCACCTTTATTAAAACAATTACAAAGGCTTCTGGTCCATTAAAGAATTGTTATCAAGTTCATAATGCATAGAGCTGTTTTCCAACACTTCCCACATTTTATTGCATTTAAATTCTGCTGGGACAGGCACCCCTCATTTAAAGGTAGAATGATAAGTTTCTTCTCACAATCCCTACAAATGTCACCTTCGGCAACAGCGCCTTCTCAATTGCAGACAGTAGGAATAATACTTCTCTACCCTTATCCGTAAATTCGAAATCTTCATCTATTACACTTGAAAACATACTTATTTCTTGAATTAACTCTGCTACTGTCACTACGGTTAGGTTATTATAGTACCAAGAAACATTGGTGTACTGGTACTGTATAAGTAAGCTTTACATAGCATAACATACTTTGACTTTAAGTCATGCCTCTTAATCATTTGGGCTGTTCGGCTCTCATTCATGTCATTTTCACCCATCAGAGCATTCAGCAAAAGGCAATGTGTCAGCCCATTGTAACCACTAGCTTTCCTGCAGTGGCATCATTTTGCGAGTTCACATGTGCACATCTACTTCAAAAGAATGGTGTTTCATTGACCGGCCTGGTGCACCAATATATTTTCCTTCGCCAAAACTTTTTATTTTCCATTCATTATTTTGATTTTTGTGTGTTTTAAATAGTTATTCGGGTTGCTTCAATTCAAACCCAATAGTCCCTTTCTTGGTGCAAATAAGAATCATATTTTTCTATTATGTACATAACTGAAAAGGGTCTCCAAAACTGTACTATGTACACAAGCTAGAAAATACTGCTATTGTTTAGTTAAAATTATGTTCAATGATCATTTTTTTAATTTTAAAATTTGTATTGCAATCATATGGTTGCCATGCTTGGGTGGTGTCTCTTTTCTTCTGCTTATTTTTGTATCACATGCAATTGCATTTGCTTGTAATATATACATATATTTTTTAATTGACCATTGCGGCAGCTAACCAAAGGCAGAACCAATAGACTTTTGGGTTTTCTTGTCTTTTTAAAATAATGTTCTTATTGTTTTCTGAGTCAATCAGCATTTCTGCTAGTGGTTTGTGTTAAGCCTGTTAATGAAATGGTATAACATTTTAAGTCTATAAAATGTAAAATACCCCATTTAGAAATAGCGCCTGATTTTACCTTGTTCATAAGCCTGATGTTAGAGAGAGCTGAGAGAAACAACAAATGGTACAGCGCCCTTGAAAGTTATTTTGTTGAAGACAAAATGTCTTTTTGAGCAATTTGTGTAACTGAAACTGTACCAGCCTTACTGTCTGAGACCGAGGGGGCCTCATTTATGAGGAATGACGCATCGCTGTGTGAAAGCAGTGATGCGTCACTTCTCAGTGCGTACTCCTTGCGACATACCTGATGCGTCATATTTAATGTATGATGTATCATGTCGCAGGGAGTTACAGATACGTCAGTAAGCGCAAAAGTGACGCATTGCTGGAGTATGTAACAAAAGTGACGCAACACCAGCAATGCATCCTTTCACATGGTGCAAGCCCCATGTGAAAGGGCCAGCGTCAGTCTTACGCCTGCTGTGAGGCAGGCGCAAGTGTAATCTCATAGATGATGCAGTGAAATCTCATAGATTTCACTGCGTCACTTCTACGAGGCTTTTTGCGGGGGAACGCCCCCCCTGCATACATTATACCTGACGCAGGTATAATGTAGCGCAGGGGTTTACAAAGTGACGCATCTGCTTAGATGCGTCACTTTGTAAATAGTGCGCAACAGGAGGCATATTTTACGCAAAAAGTGACGCATCGAAAGTGCAAAACTGACGCAAGGCCTCATAAATGAGGCCCCGGATGATTTGGGCACACTAACAGGAAAGCTGAATTTTGCAAAGCAGGGTCAGTACCTGCATCACAAAGGCACACAATTTAAACATTTGTTTATCTTTGATGAGGCCGGATAAGGGGTGGGAGATGGTCATATACTGGCAGAGAATTGTTCACGTAATGTTGAATGCAGTGTTTGAGCACGTAGTTTAGAGGAATTAATGGCCCATTTGAGAGTGATAATTGCTTTGTGTTCAGTTTGACTTAAATGCACGCTTTCAGGCTCTTTGTGCACAGCAGGAAGGCAGCATGTGCGCGGGCGCACAAGCGCGCACCTAAGAAGGAACATAGCCACCAACAGCATTTGATTTACAGGCCCTGGCACATGCAGTGCGCTTTACTAGGGACTGACACATAAATCAAACATGACAATCATGGAAACACCAATCCACAACATATTTTACCACAGGAGCACTTGCACTTTACCACTGATCAGCAGTGAGAAAAGTGCGCAGAAATACTAAGCCAGCACAGAGTCAAAACTAGGAGGTCCGAGAGCAAAAACTCAGGGGAAACACACAAAAAGATGCCAAGTCTAACACATGTCCCCTCCAGCTGAAAGTAGGGTGAACTACCCACCCTGCTGGGAGTTCTCTTTACTAAGGCGGAAGAACCTAGATAGACCATCTGTATTGGTGTGTTATGTGCCAGGACAGTGTTCCACCGTAAAGTCCATTCCCTGTATGGAGATGGACCACCTCAGCAGTTTTGGATTCTCACCCCTCATTTGCATTAACCATCTGAGGGGCCTGTGGTCTGTCTGAACCCGGAAGGGAGTCCCAAACAGGTAGGGTCTCAGCTTCTTCGGCGCCCAGAGCACAGCGAAAGCTTCCCGTTCTATGGCATTCCACCTCTGTTCCCTGGGGAGTAGTCTCCTGCTAAGAAAGACTAAAGGCTGGTCTAGGCCCTCTTCATTGAGTTGTGAGAGAACTGCTCCCACACCATGCTCTGAAGCGTCAGTCTGCACGACAAATTCCTTGGAGAAGTCGGGTGCCTTGATCACTGGTGCCGCGCACATGGCGGCCTTCAGGGTATCAAAAGCCTTCTGGCAGGACTCAGTCCAGATCACCTTCTTGGGCTGCTTCCTGAAAGTCAGCTCTGTCAAGGGGGTAACAATGGTGCCGTAGCCCTTAACAAACCTCCTGTAGTACCCAGTGAGACCTAAGAAGGCTCTCACATCTGTCTGGGTCTTGGGGGGCTCCCAAGCCAGAATGGTGTCAATCTTGTGCTGTAGGGGCACCACCTGGCCGCTTCCTACCTGGTGTCCCAAGTACACCACAGAACCCTTCCTGATCTGGCACTTGCTGGTCTCGATCGTGAGGCCTGCCCTCTGCAGCGCTCTTAACACTTCCCTGAGGTGTTGCAAGTGTTCTTCCCAGCTGGAACTTAACACTACGATGTCACCCAGGTATGCGGCACTGAAATCCTCCAGTCTAGCCAACCTGTTGACCAACCTCTGAAAGGTGGCAGGGGCATTCTTCATCCCAAAGGGCATCACCCGGAACCGGTAATGTCCTTCTGGGGTTGAGTATGCTGACCTCTCTTTGGCCCCATTGGTTAAGGCAATTTGCCAGTATACAGACGTTAAATCAAACGTGCTGAGGAACTTCGCAGCTCCCAACCGATCAATGAGCTCATCCGCTCTGGGGATGAGGTGCGCGCGTCAGTCCGGGTGATGGCATTGAGCCCACGGTAGTCCACATAAAACCTCAGTTCTGGAGTGGCACCGGGTGCAGCAGCCTTTGGGACCAAGACCACTGGACTGGCCCAAGTACTGTTGGAGGGCTCAATCACCCCTGACACCAACATCTTAGAGACCTCCTCTTTGATGCTGGCCCTGACTAGGCCAGTCAACCTGTAAATCTTGTGCTTCACAGGAGGGCTGTCACCGGTGTCCACGTCATGGGTACACCAGTGGGTAACACCTGGGGTCAGAGAAAATAGTGGAGCAAAATGACCCAGCAACTGGTGACAGTCTCTCTGCTGCTCTGGGGTCAGAGTAGGGGAGAAGATCACACCTTCCACTGACCCATCGTGCTCCTTGGTAGACAGGATTAGAAGAAATGGTTAGGGGTTCTGCCCACCTTACCCTCCCGTACCTGAGCAGGAGACATCCAAGGATGAAAAAATAGCAACAAAAAGGTACTGAAGGGATTAATCTACTTTAATTCTCAAACAAGAAACAATGAATTATCTTGTGATATGCGAATTATACGCAGCATAGGTATATATAAATTCATAAACACATATATGAGCAAACAGCCAGAGAGGCACAATATCACAAAATGATACAATCTATATACAACACATCACATCTACAATATGTACAAATACACAAAACACTATACAATACCAAACATACTTCTCAGTACCCTTGAGAAAACAAGAATTATATACACCAATTTACATATGTATCTCCTCTCAATTTGGGCTGGAGTATACAACAAAATGGTAGTCCCAAACACAGAAAAAACACCAGGGGGTAACTTATCAACCCAGCATAGATTTGTGTTGGTGTGCCTTGGAAAAAAATCCAATCTTCCTTAAATTTTTACAAGGGACTCCGTTCAGAACATAAGGTGTCGACGCAGTCGCGGTCGCGTTTCAGCCAGAAGATATAGGCTTCATCAGGACATGGGTACTCTAATAACAACAAATACATATATTCACTCTATCTACATAAACAAAAAACATTTTACAGCTGTTAGAATACAATAACTTAGTCTCCCCCACGTGTGGAAATGCAGTGTCAATGGGTGATTCAGTCATGGAAAGAGAGAAACAATAACACCAATAAATGAAAATAAATGATCAATCATCAAAGAAACTATCAAAAAGACCCCAGCCACACCTTCACGTGAACAACTCTAGTGTGCAACAAAAAGTGAATGCTAGTGCCAATCCAGCGAATCACCTTATACCCCAGATTAACAGTGCATATAAATGCCACATACTATCAACACTAAGTACGTGTCCAAAGAAAAGTACCTATTCTTTAAAGGCCCCAGTCAGACCTCGGGCTGGTAACAACCGCCCCCCACCACAACCACAAGGGTGGGTGGGGTAGCGACCACCGTCTATACTCTATTCCAGTGGACTCTGCAAGAGGGGGACATATAAAGAGGCAATCAATCAATCCCAGGAGGGGAATAACACGGGGGGACATCACCACACCACTGCCTTAACTGACAACAGGGTTTCTCACACACAGCAAGGCACACCTACCTTGAATCTTCGTGATGTCCACCCAGGTAGAAAAACACTTTTTAGAGGTGGCTCGGGTCACGTAATCTTCCTATAGTCATGCCACGGCCCCAGAAAGAAAGAAAAGACAGGAACAACACACCATCAATCACTAGGCCCTCTCTCCACATTTCGCCTACAACAATCTCCTCATGGTGCTAAATTCAAGTCATCCTACGTGGCATAGTGCCGGTCCACGGTGGTTCAAAAACCGAAAGGTACTGGCCACTAAAAATCCCCATATAATACATGCCTGCCATACTTTGAGAGTTTACTTGCTAAAGGCTGCGTATCGGCCTAATTAAGACTCCTAAACAAACAAATAAAGCCTCTCGAGGTGGAAGAACAGTCAGGGCATAGCCTATCCTTCACTCCACTATCGTCGGCACCAACCCCCCTTAATATTCTGCTCTAATAAAGTACGAAGGGGACCTCACTGTCCGTACTGCGCGCTCGCATAATTATGCGGCGAACCATGACAAAAATACCTTCAATTTATCCTCAGGGGCCGTGGCACGTACACTCAATATTAGCTCCAGCGCCTCTCCAGTCGAATCACCAGAGCATCCGGGCCGGCTGACACCGCGCATTCTAAATATGCGTGTCATACGTCAGACTGAGCGCCCACCCATAGGAAACACAAACAACGGACTATCTATCCAGAGTGTTACCGGTACTGATCCACCGGCGCTCGAGAATCAAAACCACTCACAATATTCCAAGTTAATGGCCAAGGTCACATCGGCCATAGAATGAAGAAAAGGAGAAAAAAAACAAATAAAGTGGAAATAAATCAAGAAAAAGGCACAGAAATAAAACAAAAAGAGCCAGAGGACCCAAAGTGTCATCCACAAATCATCATACACCCATTGTAGCTCATGCCTTTCCACAATAGGGTTCCCATTCTAATTACAACATCATGACTATACATCTCCGGCCCAACCCACAATGGAAGGACCAGTTTCCAACAGGATCAAGCAAAGTACAGATCCCTCATGATAAAGTTTGGCACAGCACAATAATTACAAATGGTATACATTATAGAGGGAAAACCAGACCACATATGTACAGTGTGTGTAACAATAACATATGACCATATATTTCAATATTCAGTATCTAACCTTATCAAAATTCATACTCATTCCAAAGAAACTCGGCAAAAGCGATATACAGAGTACAATAAACAATGAAGTAGATCCAGGTATTCAGATCAGTGCCCAAATTTCATCCCGCTCATTAAGTCCTTTATCGGAGGTGTGATACCTCTCTATTAGTCTTGCTTCTGTGCGGTTCAGCTTGGTCTCTAATTCTGTTTTATTTTTAGCCATGATGGTAACTAGCACTGCCCAAGTCAACTCTTCTTCATTATGGTTAGCCTCCATGTAGTGCTGCACTAGAGGGGCCCCAATGTACCTACACCTAATGCGTGATTTGTGCTGTCCAATCCTCATTTTAACTGCTTGTGTGGTTTGCCCAATGTAGGCCAGGTCACAAGGACATTTCACTACATAAATAACGTTCTTGGTGTTACAATTAGAAAAGGTGCGCATCGTATGTGTATGGCCATTGATTTCGATCTCTTTCAAGTCCATAGTGTTAGGGCACACAACACAGTTCATACAGCGGTAGTGTCCTATCACGGGTCACAACCCTAACCGGCTCCTGGTATCTTTTTGGCTTGTCACCACCCTACTCGCCTTCACCAGATGCTGCTTAAGATTTTTCCCTTTTCGAAATGCGAATAACGGTTTTGGAATATTCAGATGTTCTATTAATTTCCAATTCTTTGAGATGATCTGGTTCACCTTATTGGCCTTTGGATTGAATGTTAGGACACAGGTTAACATTGTGCCCTCTTTCTTATCTTTGGGTGTCAGTAAACTTTCCCAAGGTGTGTACCAAGCACGTTTAAGTGCAGTTCTTACTAACTTCCTGGGGTATCCTCTATTACAGAGTTTTTTCATTAGAATATCCGCATTATCAAAATAATCGCTTTTGATGGAACAATTGCGACGAATACGCAGAAATTGCCCATAGGGCAAATTTTCTTTAAGGCTCCTGGGGTGGCCACTGCTGAATTCTAAAAGAGTATTCCGATCAGTGGGCTTGGTGTAAAGATTAACCCCTAGGTGTCCCTCACTGTTGTAAATCCACACGTCAAGAAAATTGATTTTATCATTGCTTGAACTCATTGTGAATTTCAAATCAGATGAGCACGAATTCAACCATTCATGAAACCTAGTGAGTTCCTCACTGTTGCTATCCCAGATTAGGAATATGTCGTTGATGAAGCGCACCCACCTCGACAGCAAATGCCGAAATGGGTTCTCTTCACCGAAGACATACACCTCCTCAAATTGGTCCATAACCAGATTGGCAATCTCCGGAGCAAAACAACAGCCCATAGCGACTCCCTTAAGTTGTAAGTAGAGGGAGTCTTTAAAAGTGACGAAATTATTTTTCAGACAGATTTTAGACAGTTCCAAAATGAATTTAGTAGCGACCTGATGAGGTCTACTTCTACGATCTAACACTAACCTCATTACCAGCAGTGCTTCATCCTGCGGTATGTTAGTGTAGAGACTCTCGATGTCGAAGGTGACCAACAATTGCTGGCCACCATCGAACACTGAGTTCTCTACCTTTTGAATAAAGTCCATAGTGTCACGCACAAAGGCCCTGGTGGTACAGACAAATGGCTTCAGGAATGTGTCGATGTATTTGGCTAATGGCTCAAGCATTGAGCCACATGCCGCAATAATCGGGCGTCCCGGAGGTTTATGGGCGTCCTTATGTACTTTCGGAAGTACATATATGGTGGGTGTCTTCTGTTCCGAGGTATTTAGGAATTCATATTCCTTTTTGCCAAGATATCCCATGTCTAAGGCTTCGGTAGTAAGATGAAGGATTTTAGCTCTCAGCATGGGGGCAGGGCTGTTGTCTATTTTGCGATAATGTGCCGGGATACTCAGCTGTTTAAGTATTTCACTGTTGTAATCATCACTATCCCAAAGGACAATTCCCCCACCCTTATCAGCAGGTTTTATCACTGTTAAGGGGTTATTCGCTAAACTGATAAGGGCTTGTTGGTCTTCTTTCCAAAAATTGAGTCTATAAGAAAGTCTCTTTTTATTCAATTTATCCAATTCCCTTAACACCTGGTTCTCAAAAAATATCAATTCATCTGGCATACTAGCGGCGTCAGGGCAAAATGTGGATCTAAGTTTCAGTCCACTCACATTCCATTCCGTAGGTTGTTCTTGATCCAGAAAAAAAGTTTTCAACCTGACCTTTCTGAGGAATTGTAGGACCTCCGTTTTTGTATCTACAGGATCTTGTATAATTAAAGGAACAAATGATAATCCTTTCTGGAGAACTCTTAATTCCACTGGGGTCAAAGATATTTTAGACCAGTTATAAATAGGAATCGGCTCCGAGTTCATGGAGCCATCTCTATTTTTTTTTTGTATAAACTTTTTATTGATTTTGTGCACACAACAGACAATCTTGGTTCGCATAACAGTTCGTACGGAACACATATAATCATATCACTTCCCTACCATCCCCCGCAACAGTCCCTATCCAAGATATCCCGCCTCCCCTCTACCCCCACCCCTCCCATGTCAGTGTGCCTCCCTCCCCTCATCACAGTTGTCAAACCGTCTAATAATCGGTAGCAGGAGCTCCCCTCAGGTCGTTTGTCCACAGATATGACCAGGTAGGAGCTATTGTTGCTTAAGACCTCCACTCCATCTCCGGGCTCATGGAACCCACTTAATCCGTTCGTTCTGCACCTCCGGGCGCACTGTCTAACTCCCTGTCTCCACCTCACCTACCTCCACCTCCCCTCGCCCCGCGCCCCCTTCCGGAGTTGCCGGTTCGCCAGCCTCTCCGCCCTCCTCAGCCTCCAAAAGTGACTGCTAATCCGTTACAAGCGCGCTCCATGCCCTGGCAGCATCTAGTGCCTTGTCTGCGGCCGTACGCCTAGCTAATTGCAGCCTAAGAGAGCCTTCACACGCAGCCCATTGCAGGAATCACCTCCGCCACCTCAGAAAGTTAGGCCCCCCTCTAGACTTCCAATGTAAAGTAAGTTCCCTCTTAGCCATTATGAACCCCAAATCATAGAATTTGCTAGTAATTTTGGTGGCAGGGGTGTGGGGAAACCAGAGTAGCAGGCACGCTCCCGCGTCTGCATCCACCCGACGGCCCGTAACCGCGTTCAGGCAAGCGCAAACATCAATCCAATATGTGCCGAGCCCTATGCACGACCAAAACATATGACGACAGTCAGCATCCTCCGTGGCGCATCGCGGACACAACGATTGTGTACCTCCGAAGATCCGTCGGATTCTGGCAGGAGTCCAGTACGCCCTATGGAGTGTGTAATACTGGACCAATTGAAAGCGAACATTACGGGTGCCCTTCCAGGCCCTGCGCACCAGTTGAGGCCACGTCGTGTCCGGTATTTGTCGACCAAGGTCAGCTTCCCAGCGCTCCCGCAGTCCGTCAAGGGGGGAGGATCAGCCAGCACCAGCTTCCTGTACAGGCATGTGATGGCCTTATAGGTACCAGCCGCCATCACAACATACTGGCAGCCCAGTGACGTGGGAGGTTCCACCAGCCCCATCTTCCAGCGCCTCTGAATCCCAGCAACCAAAGCCGCATGCAACAGGAAGTCACCCCTCGGCAGACCGAAGGCCTCCTGCAGGGCACCAAACGGTATCAAGGCACCGTCCCGGTATAAATCCCCTAGCACGTGAACCCCGAGGTCCTCCCAGCGGGCAAGCGCCGACCAATCCCCGCCATGCGGGATGGCAGTGCACATACCCAAGGGTATCTCCGGTGCATATGGTGCACGACACCCCACCCGTCTGTGGCTACGCAGCCAACACCTGCGAAGGGTACGCTCTTCAAGAGTCAGCCGCTCTAACCGAAGCTCCTGTTGGAGCACAATAAAGGACAGGACATGGCGCTGCACAATCCGACCCTGCGGGCCGTCCGGTCCTCTAAATTCCCGCGCCACCGCTTGCGTGAGCCACTGAAGCTGAGCAGCCAAGTAATACCATTCGAAGTCCGGCACGGCTAGGCTGCCCTCCTCTCGAGACCTAAGTAAAGTATTCAGGGCTATGCGTCGCCTGCCAGTACCCCAAATAAAGCCTATCACCACAGACCGCAAAGTGCGGAAGAAAGAGGGTGGGACCCACACCGGTAGTGTGCGGAAAAAATAAAGTAATCGCGGTAGGACCACCATTTTCAACAAAGCTATCCGCCCTGCCACAGACAACGGAAGGACGCGCCAAAACCTCATGCTACCTCTAATGCCCCTCATGGCCCTTCCCACATTCCCCTCGTAAAGGAGCGAATGGGTGTGATATATATGGACTCCGAGGTACTGCAGACAATCCGGTTCCCAGCGCAGGCCATCCAGCACCTCGGGCTGAGTGCAGCCGGAAGTCAAGGGGAAGAGGCAGGTCTTAGACCAATTGACCCGAAGGCCCGATAGGGTCCCGAATTCCTGAAGCAATGCCCGCGCTCCCGTCACGGACGCATCTACGTCTGCCAGGAATAAAAAGAGGTCGTCGGCATACAAGGAGTTATAATGCAAGTCGCCGCGGGACAGTACCCCGTCAAAAGACCTACCCTGCCGGGCCCGCGCCGCCAGCGGCTCAATCGCCAAAGCGAAAAGGAGCGGGGATAAGGAGCAACCCTGTCTGGTGCCCCGACCGACCAAGCATGCCGCGGATATGGAGCGGCCCGTTCGGACCCTAGCAGTAGCCGACTCATATAGCAACCTCGTCCAACGGACAAAGCCATCCCCCAACTCGAACCGAAGGAGAACGCAGAACAAATAAGGCCATTCTACACTGTCGAATGCCTTTTCAATTTCCACCGACAGCACGTCCGCCCCCGTGGGGCCCTCCCCTTCAACATCCATGACCCTGATCAGGCGCCGTATGCACGTCGAGGTGTTCCTAGTGGGGATAAAGCCCGACTGGTCCGGGTGTACCAGCGAGCACATATGGGCAGTCAGCCTCGTCGCTAAGATCCTGCTCAACACCTTGTAGTCCACCGTGAGCATCGATAGCGGACGATACGCCGTTCTAGCTGTGGGGAGGCCACCCTTTTTCAACAGCGGGATTACAATCGCCTCACGCGCCGACGCCGGCAGTTTACCCTGCTCCCAGGCCTCCCCATAGACCTGGTGGAGGCGAGGCGCCAGGAGATCCACATATGCCGCATAAAACTCCACGGGGAGGCCGTCCCCCCTGGCGTTTTCTTCCTGGCCATATGCTTAATCGCCGCCCTAATCTCCCCCTGTGTAATAGCCGCCCCAAGCGAGGCTCCCTGCTCTGGATCCAGCCGCGGCAGCTGGGCCTCGTCAAGGAAGGTATCCAGTGCCGCAGGGCACTCCGCCATCCGGCTCCGATAAAGTTCCGCATAATAATCCCGGAACTGAGTGTTAATCTCCAGCTGCGAATGGACCATGCCCCCAGCCGACGTAGCTAGCGACAAAATCGGCGTGCCCCTAGTGTCAGGTTTGGCCAACCATGCCAGCAGTGAGCCGACCCGATCCCGTTCCGCATGCGCTCTGACCATATATTCCCGGTAGTCATGGCAGCGGAGCCTCTCCACCTGGACGGCCACCCGCTCACGAGCCTCCAGCACTTCCTCTCTATTGCTGCCCGCCTCACTGCTGTTCCTCTCCGCCTGCCGCAGAGCGGTTTCCTCTCGCGTGACATCAGCCAACAACGTCCGGCGAACCCCCGACGAGGACGAGAGGCACGCGCCCCGCACCACCACCTTGAAGGCGTCCCACTCAATTGCTCGAGTAGACGCAGTTCCCGAGTTCTCAAGGAAGTAACGCTCAATGCAGTCCTCCATCTCAGCGTGAAAGACTGGGTCCTCCAGCGTCAGCGGGTTCAGCCGCCATGTGGGAACCGGCTGCCGCTGTCCGATCCAAAGGACCGTGAGCAGGCAAGGGTTATGGTCCGATATGGTCCGCGCCAGATACTCGCAATCATGCGTAAGCTCCTGAGCCCCATTCGAGCAGAGGAAAGTGTCGAGACGCACATGCAAATCATGCGGTAGCGAGTAGAACGAATAATCCCTATCCGTGGGATGACACGTCCGCCATGCGTCCCGGAGTCCCCAGCGGTCCTGCCAGTCCCTCCGAGCCTTGGCCACTCTACACACCACCGACCGAGCAAGCGGCGGATGGGAACGGTCCATCTCAACATCTGCCACCGAGTTAAAATCCCCACCCATATACACCGTGCTCACAAGCACATCCGGCAGCCGGCTGCACAACACAGAGAAAAACGCAGCCTGATCAAAGTTAGGGGCGTACACACAGCAAAACGCCACATCCCGGCCATTTAGCCTCCCCAACACTGCCACAAATCTCCCTTCCGGATCCACTCTAGTGGTCAATAGCTGAAAGGGGACACCCGCTCGCACCCAAATTAGCACCCCCCTAGCATGCGCAGAGTAAGTAGTGTAGAAGAGTTGCCCTCTCCAACGCCGCTGCAGCGCCTGTCCTTCCGCCGAAGTTAAATGCGTCTCCTGTAGGAAAGCCACCTGGACCCCCCTCCGGACTAAATATGCATGTACTTTATACCTCTTCCTCATGGAGTTGAGCCCCCGCACATTTCAGGTAATGCACTTCAGTTCCAGTCTAGCCGCCATCAATGGGCACATAGCAGAGTCCAATCCGCCACATTCTCAGCGGCACACTGACAATACCCAGAAACTCAACAATCCCAAAACATCCCCAACCAACTCCCATCCCACCCACCCCCAGAACAGGCATCAAACAATTGTCACCCATCCAAACCCAACCCCCGAGTACGAGGGAAACTCCGGTAAATACCGGAGACTCACAGAGTACGTGAGATCGAGGAGGTGACCACCCACCAGCCGGCCGGACAGCCAAAACCCGTCCCACCAGAAGAGGTCGATCCCGACTAAGAGTAGACCTCCCTCACCCCCTCCCCGGCAGCGCCACCACCCATCAACAAGGCCCAGGACCCAACACCCCCCACAGGGGGCAGAGCACAGCCACAGTCCTATCCGCCCAGAGAGCAGGACCCCATCCGCCTATAATGTGTCCACCCCACCGGGCCAGCAGACCCCCTTACTGTCCATTACTCAGCGTCCCGTAGTCACTCATCTAGTAGGCCATCAGCTGTCTGCGGTGTGATCTGAGGCAACCCCCCAGATTCCTTGTCCGAAGCCTCATCCGAGCCTCCCGGTTCCGCCTCATCCGAGCCCAACCTGGAGCCCGTGTCCACCACCTGAGTCTCAGGCACCACTCCGGAGATGTCCGACACCGCCTTTAGGGCATCTCTCCTCTCCTGCGCAGTCTGTGAGGCCGAAGGGGATCTCCTGCCCTGTTCTCTCCTCCGATTATGCCTGCTCCTGCGCGGCCTCGGCCGGGCCTCAGCGTTCTCCGTCCAGGCACCCGAACCATCCCTGCCCGCTCGGTACTGCTCCAACCATTGCCAAGCGTCGTCCGGGGAATCACAGAACGTCGCCACTCCGTCCACCAGCACCTTCAGGCGGGCTGGAAACAGCAGGGAGTATTGCACCCCCTCATCTCGGAGAGCCCTCTTGACGGCGACAAAGGAAAAACGGCTGCGCTGGACCTCCTGGGAGTAGTCTGGAAAGATCGACACAGATGCGTTGTCCACCTTGTAAGGACCAGCCAGTCTGGCCTGCCGCAGTATAAGGTCCCGGTCCCTGAAGTGGAGCAGCCGAGCTATCACCGGCCGGGGAGGAGGACCCGGGGCCAGGGGACGAGCCGGGACCCTGTGAGCCCTTTCCAAGGTGTAGAAGTGCGTCAATCCCTCAGGGACCACCACGTCCCGCAGCCAGTTCTCCAGGTACGCAACCATGTCGCCCCCCTCAATATTTTCAGGCAGGCCCACTACGCGGATGTTGTTTCGTCTGTTGCGCCCTTCTGCGTCAGCCGCTCTCCGCTCCAACTGCTGCACCCTACGAGTTAAGTCCGCCAGTGCGACATTCGACGCCTTCTGGGCCGGTTCCAGCGTCTCTATCGCCAGTTCAGTGGCCTTGACACGGTCCGCGAGCTTGCCATGGTCCGCCTTCAAAAGGCCAAGGCTCGTGGAGACCTGGGCGATGTCCTGGCGCAGCGCCTCCCTCGTGTCCCCTATGGCCTTAAGAATTTGGTCAATCTGCTGCTGCTGCAACCCAGCCGCTCGATCGCCCGTCTGCTGCTGGTCAAGGGCGTCAAGGGAGTCCTCAACTTGGTCCGGTGGCGCTGCGCCCGCCCCTTTCCGCGGCTTCCCCATGGAGGCCAGCCGGTGATCGCGTTGATGCCAAATACTGCAGGGTCACTCCAACTTGCTCTTCAATGAGGGCCAAAGTCGTTAGCCCGCTGGCAAGCCTGACGGGAGAGCAGGGTCTAGTACGGCGAAGGGAATAGAAAGAAGGGGGGGCAGCCAGCCGGCACAGCCAGATCTCGGCTCCCGCTACCCCCAATGAGACTCCCTCCTCTCCAGGTCCCAGCAGCCAACAGCCAAAGCCACCCGTAGCCCCACGCCGCTCCCGGGCCGTCCCTGCCGGCAGTTCCCAATGCAAATGTCCAGGATGGGAGCAGAGTGGTCCCAGCCTCCTCCAGGGCCAGAGGGCCGCCCCAAGGAATCCTCAATGTCAGGGTCGTTGCCGCTAAGGTCCGGCGCGGCTCACAAGGGGCCCCTCCAGGCAAACCCAGGCCCCCACAGTTCACGCGGCTACCAGTGCAGTCTCAATGCCGCCATTGCCCAACAGCTCCACCACTGAATCGGCACCCCCGGGCACCAGGCCGGCGGCGCCTCGCCGATGCCGCCACAGGTTCAGAGCGCCAGTCAGCCTCAGCGCCGCCCCCGTCGCCGGGCGCCTCCGCTCCCGGTGCCCTCTCCAAACCTCCTCACAGCACCAGCGTCCCGGCACTCCTCGCTCCGGTACCTGGCCCGTCGGATCCTAGGTGTCGGGCTCCCAGGAGACGACCACCCGCACTCGAGGTCAGGGCGCCCGCCAGCGCCATCCTCCAGCCTCCCGCAGCCGGTCAATCTCCGGTAGCTCCTCAAAAATCTAGGCCGGGGATCGGCCGCAAGTCTCAGGCCCAGGCAAAATGGCCGGCAGCCGCCTCCACAGTCCCCGCCGAGGAGTTCAGTCCCCTGCAGCCACGGGACCCAGCGTACTCCCGACCGGCTCTAGGGCGTCCCGCGACCCTCAGGAATCAAGCCCGGGTGGCGGCGCCGCCGGGGGGGGTCTCTCAACAGGATAATCTCCGAGACCGACCCGGAGCTCAGGGCTCAGGCGTCCATGCTCGGCAGCGTCGTGGCCACGCCCCCATGGAGCCATCTCTATGATCACCACCAGGGCCCCGGAGGTTGTCAATCATATTCAACGTGGATATACTCGTTGTCGTGTCCGAAAAAAATTAGGGTCTTGCGCTTGCACTGGCTGTGGAAAAGGTTGGAAAGGTTGGTATTGGGGTTGTCTCCACCCTCGTCTATATCCCCTACCACGCCTTCTTCCTCTATCTACAAAGGGTGGTGGGTTTTGATAGTGAGGCTGGTATTGCGGATAAGGAGGATAATAATAGCCTCCGTCACTTTGATCTGAGTCAGATGAGGAGTTAGAGAAAGTCAGAAATCTTGTTCTCGATCTTCCCTTGTACTGGGTATTAAGATTCCCCGGATTAGTGTTCTTGAAGAAATCGTCCTTTAAGTAGGGATATACCAATTCTTGTTTAAAATTTTTTATATCCCTACTTAATTTAGTTGTTTTCAAATTTACAGTATGAGTTTTGAAATCAAAAAGAGTCTTGTCAATACTATCTAATAAAGCTTTGACACCAACATCTTAGAGACCTCCTCTTTGATGCTGGCCCTGACTCGGCCAGTCAACCTGTAAATCTTGTGCTTCACAGGAGGGCTGTCACCGGTGTCCACGTCATGGGTACACCAGTGGGTAACACCTGGGGTCAGAGAAAATAGTGGAGCAAAATGACCCAGCAACTGGTGACAGTCTCTCTGCTGCTCTGGGGTCAGAGTAGGGGAGAAGATCACACCTTCCACTGACCCATCGTGCTCCTTGGTGCTCCTTGGTAGACAGGAGGTCAGGGAGAGGTTCACTCTCCTCTTCCACCCCATCATCTGTCGCCAAGAGCATGCTCACTTCGGACCTCTCGAAGTGGGGCTTGAGGCGGTTCACGTGGAGGACCCTCAAAGGGTTCCTTGGAGCTCGCAAATCCACCATGTAGGTAAAATCACTTTTGCACTCCACCACCTCAAATGGCCCATTCTACTTGCACTGAAAGGCACAAGGTTCCACTGGGGCCATGACCCACACTTTCTGCCCAGGTTGAATTTCGACCGGGTGGCATTCTGGTCATACCACTTCTTCATTTCTTCATGGCTTGCTTCTAGGTTCACCTGAGCGAGTTTCCTGAAGCGGACATTTTGGTATCTGAAGGCCAGCATGTAACTGAACACATCCTGGGGAGTTTTCCTGGGAGCTATCTCCCAGCCTTCCTTCAGCAAACTCAAAAGTCCTCTCTCAGGGTGACCATACAGAAGCTCAAAAGGACTGAACCCAAGAGACTTATGTGGCACCTCCCTGTACGCAAAGAGAAGGCATGGCAAGATGACCTCCCACTTACGCCTCATGGGTTCGGTTAGACCCTTAATCATGCCCTTCAAGGTCTGGTTGAATCTCTCCACCAGACCGTTACCTTGTGGGTGGTAAGGAGTGGTGATCTTGTAGGTTACACCACATTCCTTCCATTGGGATGTCATATACCTTGATATGAAATTGGTACCCCTGTCAGAAACCACCTCTCTGGGGAACCCAACGTGGGAAAAGATCCCCATTAACGCCCGGCCCACCACTGGTGCCATCGTTGTTTTGAGAGGGATTTCCTCCGGGTACCTGGTGGCATGGTCCACCAGGACCAGGATGTACCCGTTGCCCCTGGCTGTCTTGGGATTCAGTGGCCCCACAATGTCCATCTCCACCCTTTCAAAGGCTGTTCCAACAACTGGAAAAGGTTGGAGAGGAGCTTTGACCTTCCTCAAACTCTTACTACTTTCCTGGCAAGTTTGTCAAGACTTGTAACGTCCATCTGACTACCTTCGCATTTGGGCCAGAAGAAGTGTGTGACAAGCCTGTCAAAGATCTTGTCCTCCCCCAAATGTCCTGCCAAAGGCACGTCATGAGCCAGACCCAGTAGGAAGGTCCTGAAGCGCTGGGGTACCACCAGCACACGGGCTGACCCAGACTCACCGACCTTAGGCTCACTCTACAGGAGACCATTCTCCCAGTAGATCCAATGTGATCGGGACTGATCACCAGCTGCCTGGTCTGAAGCCTACCGCCGCAGACCCTCTAGAGAAGGGCACTCTTTCTACTCCTTGCAGAATTCCTCCCTAGTGGGACCCCCTTCTTGCTGCCAGTGGGTCAGCTCAGAGATGTTCCCCAGTTCAGCTACCTGCTCCCCTGTAGGCACCGGGGCGTCCCCGTTAAGGTTCACCTCATCTCGGTCTATGGAAACGTCAGGGGCCGGTTTCCCGTGTCCCTTGCCCTTTCTCTTGGCAGAGACTTGGGCTACTGTTTCAGGCTCCAAGTCCTCTTGATCACCTTTTCCGGCCGCCATTGACCGAGAGGACACGCTTGCCCACTCTGGCAATCCAAGCATCTCCAAGTGAGACCTGAGCTCAACATCCTTCCAAAAAGACTGCTCCAGGTCGTTACCTAAAAGACAATCTACAGGCAAGTAAGGTCTCACATCCGCCCTCAAGGGTCCTGAGACCCCCACTCGAAGGGAACCTGCACCACCATACACTGGCGGTCCGAATTGTCCACAGCAATAGCTTGGTGGAATGCCCCTGGAACTAACTGCTCCTCAGTGACCAGGTGACACCGGACTAAGGTCATACTGGCTCCAGTATCTCTGAGAGCCTCCACCCTTTTCTCATTGATGGTCACATAGGTGCTGTATTTCTTTGTGTTAAGGGGCACCTGGTTTCCTGGGACCATCTCACTGTCCCCTAGTGAGACGATCGTCATTTCTGCAGGATCCCCTCCCTCCTGTGGGTACTCCTCCTCTCCAAGTGCTACACTAGCCAACACCTTGGAGTGCCCACGGGTAGGTGGCTGTGCCCCCTTAGGACACTTGGGGTCCCCCTTCATGTGATCTACCTGGTCACATGCAAAACACTTGCAGGGGCTGGTCTCAGCAGGCTTTCCTGAAGAGACCCCTTGTTTCTTATCTCCAGGGGGATGGAAACCTTTACCCTGGGGGTTAGTTTGGGGCCCATTGGAGAACTCCTGTGCTTTACCCTTGTCCCCTCCACTTTTCTGCTGGGGACCCTGCCCACTTTTGGCTGAGTCTTTCCCAAATGCTTTCTTGTGGACCCTGGTACTCACCCAGCGCTCCGCTTCCATAGCAAGCTTCCTGGGGTCAGTCAGCTTACTATTGACTAGGTGCTGGTGCTGATCTGCAAAACATAGACTAGACAAGTGCTCCCATGCAATCAAATTGTAGAGCCTTACTGCCCTTCACCCAGCCATCCAGTGACCTGCAAAACACCTCTACACATTCCAACCAAGTGTTGGCATCAGACTTCATATTGGACATGAACTGATCCCTGTAATTTTCAGGAGTGAGACCATACTTAGTGAGAAGGGCCTCCTCCATGGCAACATAGGTGAGGTTATACCCCTTACCCAAAGCTATTAAAGTATCCCTTGCTTCTTCTAGAAACAGAGGCCACAATCCTGATCCCAATTCTTCTCAGGGACATCATTCATGTGTATCGCTGCCTCGTAACCCTGAAACCACCTTTGTATGTCATCCCCCTTCTTGAATTCCTTCCCCACATTTGTAGGGATGTGCACAATCCTGTCTGCCTGTCCTGATGGGATGCTGCCACCATCTCAGCTGGCTCTACTCCTCTGATCCAGCTCTTTTATCCTGATCTCATGATCTTACATCATCCTTTTCTCCTCCATGGCTAACTTAAGCTTCTCCAGTTCTACTGCAACTCTCCTTGCTTCCTGCCTGTCCTCCAGCTCCTCTGGGGACAAGCCACCGCTGCCTGGCCTGGAGGGTCCCCCCTTCCCAAAAGCACTTCCACCAAGGAGCAGGCTCCTCTGCCTCTCCACTGAGCTCACCAGACTGCTCACTGGCATGTCTGGCTGCCACACAGGCCCTCATCACCTTTTGTAGCTCCTCCTTCATAGTGAGGCCTCTGACTTGGACTTTTAGGTTTTTGCAAATCACTTTCAATTCCCTAACACTGTAGGATTCCAACCTATCCCCCTCAAAGGCAACTTCCAGGGATGCAACAGATGATGCTCTTGATTCCGGCATGATGAAGTAGCAAGTTCAAACTGGCAAGATTAAAAATAGGCCAAAAAGAAAAAGAACCGTTATGTGGCACGTAATGGTCTGCAATACCCTAGTACTGCACACCAATCACTGCAAGTGAAGTGTAAACGTAAATCCTATTCTCACAGCTGACAACCAATGTTAGAAATGGAAGTCTCAAGTTGGCAGAGGTAGGTACCTTTGTCCAAATAGGGACCCTTCTTCCTAGTCAGGATAAGGGAGTTACACTCCTAAAATAACCCCTGCTCACCCCCTTGGTAGCTTGGCACAAGCAGTCAGGCTTATTTTAGAGGCATTGTGTAAAGCATTTGCACATAACCAGCAGTAATAGTGTCAGACGGATGATACTTTGGGCACGACTTCATATGATACCGGCATGGATAGAAGGCAATATTCCTTAGAAAATCCAGAACACATTGGTGCTATTGGAATATCGATGCATATACATATAGATCACTAAACTTGTTTGGTGATTTACATGAGCTGTTTCCAACTAGGATATATATTATTAACAAGACGTTTCAAGATTCTTGGCTTTTAAGATTTCACACTCGTAGATTGCTTTGCTGATCTTCGTGATCTGATTCACAACCCTGATGAAGTCCATCTATTGGACGAAACACATTGGCTGGGCTTTTTTGCTTCTCATTGGAAATGAAAATAAAGATTATATGAAGAAAAGAAATTTCAAGACTCCCCACACTTTAATTTTGTTTCAATTCGCATGAATTTGATATTGTTTATAATTTATAAATGTACTATATTTGATGATATGCTCCTTTTCAATATTTCTTTAGTAATACAGTGTAAGCACTACAAAAGGACACCACACCAGCTTAGAAAAATATCCAATTTGTTTATATACTTTACCAAAAACAGTAAAAATCCACAATATAGTACTTAAAAATCTTCTGTTATCAAAATATGCTTGAAAAACAGTTCCTTGATGTCGATAGATCCGCCTGGGGCAATCACAACGTCATGAGCAAACAAATCGAAACAGTTCTGGCTGACCGCAGCATCGCGGGCCAGCTACAGTGTTGGGAAGACCCCCAAACAGTACCTTTTAGAAATGTAGGGCGTTGGCGACCTCTCATTGAGCTTCCGAAAGCACGGCGTCCGCAGGCGTCGGTTCTGGAGGTCGGTGCAGGAGTTGTCGGGGACCTCAAAGCCACACGTATTGCAGATCAAACTCCTCTCTGTTGAAGTCAGAAGCGCTAGCGTCGGCAGGCGTGGGGTGGTGCGGTGCAAAGTGCAGCGGTGCGGTGCCCTCAGGTTACAGTGCAAGCAGCGGCTCAGTGGCGGCGTCAGATGGCGTTGTCAGTGAGACCAGGGTCAAGGTGTGAAGTGAATGCGATGCTCGTCGCGGTGCTGGCAGGTCGCGGTGCAAGCAGCGTCGTCGTCATTGCTGAAGCGCTGTCCTCAGTTGATGCACTGGAGTCGATGGTGCCGGCGTCAGTAGGCCAAGGCTGCGGTGCGGGATGAGGGTGGTCCGTCTTGTAACTTTACCACAGAGCAAGCAGCGGCGTATATTTTGTCATGGAGCGGCGGCGTCGGGGATACCAAGGTGCTGTTGTGATGCAAGGTGGTGCGGAGTGCGGTGTCCACAGGTCGCGGTGCAAGCAGCAGGTCAGTGGCAGCGTCAGCAGGCAGCGTCGGTGAGACCAGGGTCGCGGTGCGGCGTTGCGGCGGTGCCCTCTGCGGTGGCGTCAGGACACGGAATCAGAAGCTGCGTCATTGACGTCATTGAATTGTTTTTTCTTCTGTTGCAATGAAGAAGGGTGGGGTAACACATGTCACCCCAAAACCAGTCGCAGCTGCCATCATTGCGCCTTCTGGCAAAAATTCATCCATGTTTTTCCATTTCCAAATATTCCATAGTTTTATCCATAATATTCCACATTTTATCACATTTTCTGTATTACTCTGTCCTTTTACTTCACATTCAGGCTGTATGCTGCCATTTTCCAGATTTCAAATGCTTGAACCGTGCCCTCCGGACCTCATTTGGGGTGACATGTGTTACCCCACCCTTCTTCATTGATTCAAAGGTGTCACCGGGGGAGGCACAAAAACCAGTATTGCACGCCGTGAATGATTAACTTTGGACAAACAGAAATTAATTAAAAATTGACTTTTATAAAAAATAAGTAAAAAAGGTGTGCATCCCACCCTCATTCATATTTTTCTTCTGTTGCAGCACAAAACACACAGTTCCTAGTGCTGAGGGAAGAAGAGCTTGAAGTCTTTGCTGTTCCTGAAACGTCTTGAACAGGGGGCAAGCTCTACCTCAAGCCATTGGAGAAACTCACAAAAGTAGATTGCAGAAAGTTCAGGCCAGTCCTTTCACTGCCCAAGACTGAAGCAGCCACTGCAGGCCAACACAGCAAAGCACACAGCAAAGTGGTAGTTCTACCTCACAGCTTCTCCAGCTCTTCTTCTCGCAGTCTTCTTGGTCCAAAAGAGTTCTAAAGTTCAGGCGTCTAGGCCCCAATATATATATATATATCCCAAATTCCTTTGATCTCTTAGGCAGAGAGTGTCTGTGCCCAGCCAAAACCAGTTCTGGCTTCTCTGGTGTGGCTTCCTGGCAGGAGGTGGAGACAGCACTGTCAGAGGCAGACCAGGGCCATTGAGGTGCAGGGAAGTCTCCTCCCCATACTTTAAATGCAGCCCAGGTCTATTCAGCCCTTTCCTGAACCACCTAGACTATCCGGAGCCACTCCTGCTCCCCAGCCCTTGTCATCCAAACCCCAGACAGTCAATCCACCAGCCCAGCAGAGGCACGCTGGATGGTTAGGCAAGAAAATACCTACGTTTCAGTAAAAACCACCTTCACTAAAAGTTGCATCTTTAGTTTCTGAGTTCAGGCATACTAAACTTGATTTTCCTACCCCGTTCCCAGGGCCAGTTATGTTTATAAGATGTTATAAACAAACTCCCCATTCTTTCCTATGGGGAACAGGTAGCCTTGCAATAGTGAAAATCTAAATGTGCAGTAATTCACTATCAGGACATGCCACACACACGCCAGAGCATGTCCTACCTTTCTCATACACTATTCCCTGCCCACAGGGGTACCTTGGGCATACCTTAGGGGTGACTGAAATGTAAGAAAAGGGAAGGTTAGGGCATGGCAAGGGGGTGCTCTTGCCAAGTTGACATGGCAGTACCAGACTGCACACAGGCTCTGCAATGGGAGGCCGGAGATACATTTACGGGCTGTTTGGGTGGGTGGCACCATCCAGTGCTGCAGCCCACCAACAGCATTTGATTTACAGGCCCTGGCACACACAGTGCACTTTACTAGGGACTGACACATAAATCAAACAGGCCAATCATGGAAACACCAATCCACAACACATTTTACCACAGGAGCACTTCAACTTTACAACTGATCAGCAGTGACAAAAGTGCTCAGAAACAATAAGCCAGCACAAACAGAGTCAAAACCGGGAGGTCAGAAAGAAAAAACTCTGGGGAAACATGCAAAAAGATGCCAAGTCTAACATAGACTAACTTTATAATACTCCTTCTCAAATTCTCAGGGGGAACATACCTATCACTGCTCATCAAAATATTCCTTCCATTAAAAGATAACTCATTCAAGAGGTTGACAAACGTCCCGCCTGATGGAACCACAGTACTCTCCCCAGGTCCTTCCTCGACCCCCATTCAACAAACCTCTTTCAACAAACCATTCATTTCCATTTCATGCATCCACTCATCCTTGGTAAAATACCCACCGTACACTGAACCACCTCCTCCAGGGAAGCTACAGCTTCTTCATTTTCTGTGACTAGCACTGCCTCTCCATCCACAACTGACCAATCCAACATTAGACGAGAGGGACCATTGGGTTGAGCTTTGCACCAGCCAGAAATATATTCAGCATTATACCAAAATTCTTCTAAGCGGATCACTAACCATCGCCAATCTAGCTGAACCTTAACCCCCACCCTCAGGTGCAGGAACTTTCACCAGTGGTTTGTGGTTAGTGTGAAGCCTGAAGCCCTCATCCCACAAATAAGTGCTAAAATTGTCAGCCTTCCAAGCTGTGGCCAATGGTTCATACTCAATCACAAAATAATTCAATTCTGTCCCTGTCAAAGAACGTGTAGCAATCGCCACCATCCTCGCCACAGTATTGTCCAACCAAGATAAAACAGCACCAATTCCCATGGCACTAGCATCAACAGTTGAAATAGATCCCAACTTACCTCAAAAGGCACTAAAATTCCTGCTGAAGATATTTCTTTTTTGATTAAATCAAACCAATTCTGTTGCTCTTCACCCCATTTGAATGCACCTCCCTTCCTTAACAATATTTGTAACTCCTCAGTCGTAATAGAAGAGCTCTCCACGAACTTTGAGTAGTATTCAATCGATCAACAAAACTTTATTTGGCTTTTATTAAAAAAAAAACATGAAAGTAAAAGGTACATCACAAAAACCACATGATGAAATACAATAAAATCAATTATAAAAGGGTACCTTTCCAGTCTTCACCCACCCATGATTATTAGTCACAGGTCGATCTAAGCTTTACTGCAGGCTTTAGGAGAATAAGAACATGCCATACTGTGCTCCTTGAAAGCATTAATAAAAAAGTAAAAGCGGGACGTACTTGTTTAAAATTACCTTTTTTTCAAAATAGGGATTAAAAAGGTCTTCCTTGGCAGCTCTTTGTTACTATGGAACGTTAAAAAATGAAGCATTTCCTTTGGTGACCTACCATCGCAGCCACAGGGCAGCAAGATCTCGCCTTTCTTGCTCCCTCGTGGGTGGGCAAGGAGGAGGTAAAATAAATCACGGTGAAATCTGGTCATTAATAACTAGTCATGTGAGCTGGGAAGTCCTAGAAGTTAAGGTTTCGTAGATAAAACAAAAGGACTCCTTTGCCCAAGACAGATCTTTCCTTCTAATTTTGTCCTGGTTACAAAAGAGAGCCGGTCTTCCTAGTTTCCCAAATTCTTCCCGTATATATTTAAACCAGAGTATATGATGAGCACACTCTAGGACAAGACAATCCCTTAGAATCTCCATATTTAGGGGGGTCCCATTGCTTAGCCATACTTTAAGCCAATAAAATAGAGGGCGAAAAGACGTCTGACAAATAGGGCACACCCAGTTCTTCGTGAACAATGAAGGTGGCAGTACCCTTTGATATACATAACATCCATCTCAAGAACCTGTTTTAAAAATTTTGAAACTCATCATGAGTGGCAAATCTCAACGCCAAATCTCGCTGCCATATGCCACCAGAGATAAATACTTGGATCTATATATCTGCAGGAGAGCACCTATTGGTCTTTTGTCTAATCAGTGAGCAAAGTTAAAAATAGCTTCATTAGCACGTAAACCTCCCCGCCCCTGTTTACTTTTTTTTCAAAGGGCCCCAATTTAGCTAGTCGTCCAGCATAGCTCCTAAATATGAGAAAACATTGGTATTGGGAACAGGGATAGACCCGACCTTAAAGTTAAAATATATTTTCGAGCTGCATCCTATCTGCATCAAATATGTCTTGGAATTGTTAACTAGCAGATCCCGGAATACCATGAATTTGACGAAGAGGTACGGGGTGATCTGAGCCCACCTTAACCTTCTACCCTGATCTGTTGCCTTGCGTGGCCCATTTTTTCTATTCATCCTAAAATGCTGTAACTGGAACCAACTTATTATAGCACAAAGAGGGTTGTGGTCACTATATATGCTATCCTCTGTAGAGAATGTCATCAAAAAGGAAAAAAGAGGATTTGACACATAAATAAAATCAATAAAAGATGCACACACCCTCCCTGAAAAGGTGGGAACAATGCCTCTACCACTTCGGTCCAGCCGGCACATTGCCATGGTCAGCTTGAGCTGCGCAACTACAAGGTTCAGAGTCTTTCCCTGTTTATTGTGCTTAACATGCATACCCGACACACGCGGGCATCCAGTATCATGGGGCTTTGACACCCAAGGGTCCCCACATAAGTGAAGATTTAAAGCTCCAGCAATCATGAGGAAACCATTATAGTTAATCTTTGGAGTTATGCTTCTTAAAAACGATCCTAGTCTAGAGATATTACAGACATCTGGGGTGACAGCGACGGCATTATAAAAATTCAATAACAGGTTGGCTGTCCCCTGGGTAAATAATAAAGACTGCAAATCGGGGTTATCCATAGGCAACACCTTCATGTGACTGTTGTGAATCTATCTAGGACCCTAATTAGATATCCTGGATTCGTGCCCTTATGTGGTTATAACAAAACATATCCTTAAAAAGACATAAGAATCATGTCCATATTTAGGCATAGCCAATGCAGTCCAAATACGGCAAGGCTACTCCCTTAGACTCCTAGAAAGTACAACGTGTTCTTTAAACAAACCAAGCCTCCAGCAGCCCGGGAATTCCCCCTGCTTTTGTTTTGATTTGCACAAGAACTGTTAGTTCTTAGTGACGTATTATGTCCAACCTTACGCCAAACACAGCACCTTTCAGGTATAAATATACCAACGTTGCCTTAAGCAAACACACAGTGGTTTGGAGCAGAGCGGCTATCTACTTGCCCGAAGCCCAGCTGATGCGAGTGCTGAAGGAAGCCGACCCTCCCATTGACGCACTGAGAGAGACGCTGTCTTTTCTCCTGCCGAGAAATCCAGCTCCGGTGTTTCCAGTCACCCTTGCGGGTTGCTGGGAGATCGAGTCCTGAGACACGAGATACAAGACCTCCTTCATTCTAAAACCAAGGTACGGAGCTGACTAAAACCTTAAGAGAATTCTTGATTCTGATTCTTGGCAAAAAAAACAACTTGACTTAAACTGCAACTTACTTACTCCTTCCCATGTATTAGGCTTAGGTCAGGTACACCGGGGTAGGCGTATATTAGAAGCACCAGTTGAGTACGTTAGTCAATGTTTTTATGTATGTATATATTTTATCCGTTTTAAAGTATCATAAGGCTAAGAAACCACATCAATGCTTTTACATTATTATTTCATAATACTCCTTTTACTGTACGCACTTTACTTCATGGTAAGTATTGCAATTGTGGCAATTCATTTCTCTTGCATGAGAAAGAAGACTGCTCAATAAATAACAACTTTTATTGAAAACGCCTGTCTCTCTATTTCTTTGCACTCCTGGTAAAATTAAACATGCACGATTGACTGAGTCAAATAGCTGTCTATTGTTTTCACACAACTCTGGAGATATACTCTTTATTCTGAGGGAGCAAAGTTGTCATGTTTATGCGGTTGTCAGAAGCTAATCCCTTCTTGTCTATTCAGGGAAGTTAACACCTCCTTGTTTACTCGAGAAAGTTTCTAGTGACCTTTGGGCTAGCTGGCAAACCTAATTAAGTCTAACATAGTCAGTAGAGACTTAGATGACCTCAGTCCTACGTCTAAACTGCTGTTTATGTTATTCCAATGCGCAGAGCCTATTGGGAATATAGGAACTACACTACATGGCGCCCAACGTTTGATAAGGCGATAATCTAACGCAAGACTCTAGAGTAACTCAGTCGTGCTTTTCACACAGACCCTTTTTCCCGTAAATACTCCAAAAGACGTCTGGAGTGGGTAAAAGGTTAATATCCGCCGGAACTTAGTAGGAAGAGATTCCTATGTATTAGTTTTTGGTTTAGTCAACGTTGAAGGATACAGTGTTCCAAAATATTGTGCACCTAATCTTTGTTTCCCTTGAAACTTGCTCTGCAACAAAACTTTCTGTCAGTAAAATGGGAGAAAGTGAAGGAGAAAGAGAGAGAGCTAGAATAGCAGCTCAACTCCTAGCGGATGACACAAGTCTCCGAGAAGAAGATAAAAAAAAGAAGATAGTGGAAACTTCCTAAGTCATAGCACCTAATCCAAATCACTCCCAATTATAAGTTACCCTTACTATTTTGTTTAAAGGGAGTGTGTGCACACCGACTGACACCCACTATCACAGTGCTAGTTCAACAAGGAACTTAGAAGGTAATGTATAAACACACAGGTGCACAACACAATTTTTTGATAATCAAAGTATTACTAATGATCACAAAAGTGGATTTTCTTGATTGTAGTTCTTTATTCCAAAAACAGTATAAATTCAGACAAGCGTTTGTACAGCCGACGCGTTTCGTCCACTAGGGACTTCCTCAGGGCTGTCATAAAAACAAACATATAGACATACAGATTAAAAACATAGTTTAAAAAGATTCATGGTCACAAGAAACAGCCAGGTGTAGACAATCAGTATATAGCAATCATATTTACACATAATTGCAAGCAAACTGTATTGCTCAGCAAATGGTCAGTGTCAGAATCAGCTGGGCCCATAACAACCAATACCATTAATTTTTATGATACATTATTTCAGAAAAAAGATCACTCCTAAATGATTCAAAAAGATTTTTAGGCACGTTATGTATAGTGATACACCCTCACATCTAGATGTCGGACAATGATTAATGACTCATTGCCCCTTTGCTATGTCATCACAGGTAAGACAAGAGGGGGAAAGGAGACTAGAGGAGGGATGTCAATAGGAGCAGGAGATGATGTATACAGGAAAGGGGGGATGGTATTACACTGTTCACACACACAATTTTGGAGAAAAGTTCCACATACCGAATTGTTTTGAGTATTTTTTGGTCGTCGTACTGGAATATCACAATTGTTTTCATGACAAGAAAGGCATCTCAGGAAGTCTACAGGAAAGTAGATACATATTTTTTATTTTTTATCAAGTTTTAATTTTAATTTTTTTATCTTTTATCAGAAACAGGCACTCCCGGTGAATGAATAACGGGTATATCATATGCAATGTGGCTTAATTCTATTAAGTTAAATCGGGGTGCCTTGGAACCCTTTGAAAATGTTACAGATGGTCATTGAAAAAGGTAAAAAACCCTGGCGTGTCTGGAATGGGTATAGCTTCCCTACTGAAAAAACATATGATTAATCGCAATCAGAATACCAACCAATCGCACGTTTAGGGGATCAATCGTCAATCTGGAAGGGCCCTTAACATCGCAATTGTAATACATGATTTAAGCAGTGGCGAGACTCACATGAGAAAAATCCACGGTCTTGGACATATAATCCAACGTTACAACGTTCCTATCTCTGCGAGTAATGACGGACAGAAATTACCGATGAGCCAGTGTGTCGGGAGGGAAAGTCTGTTATAATAAAAATATAAAATAAAAATAAAAAACAGACAACAACAAAGAAATAAACATGGACTTCTAAGTACTTTAAACTGATAATGACCAAGAAGGCACAAAAGATCTTGCGAATATGTGGTATATTGGAGCCACACATAACCACATTATTATTATGGTCCTCCACGCTTGTGCCATAATTAAGGCAAAGAAAGCTCCAAAAAAATTACTCAAAAGAACCCCATAGGATGCATCAACATCACTCACCAAAAGGCTATTTTGTTTTATTTTAAACAGGTCTTAGTAGTATGAGCGTCTTCATGTATCCGAAGCTTGGGTGAGGTAGGCCCTAGAAGAGTAAAAAAGCTATTTAACTTAGAAGGGCCCAACTCACAGTTCTAAAAAAAACGCAAACGGAGGCAGAAACTCAAGCGTGGAAACGGTGGCAAAACGAACGAGATCGAACAAGAACTGAATACCCCTAATGACATGAATATGGTGGGAGGAAAGAAGTCGATTATTGTAAATCTTTCGGATAAACATTTGTCCGGTGATGACATTTCTGTGTTGGAAATGGGCTTGGGTTTCGGTCCAAACCACTCAGGGGGTGACACTGATATATTTGCTGATCTGTTCAGATTCGTGCACACTTTGAAATTGAAAGATCATTTTGTTAGGAACCCTTTTTCAAAAAATAAATGTACAGATATAAACAATGTTAATACTTATACAGCAAATGAAATACATTTGATACAAAAAATGATGTCAGTGGAACTGGAGACGTCTATTGATACAGATTTGATTTGTCTGGAATTGGAAATTGTGGAGAATGTGTTGATTGACAGTGGCCTTAAACCAAAATCTAAGTTTATACCAGCAGGCACACATCCGAACATAGAAATTTTCAAAAATCGAGTGTCACTAGGGTTCCAACAATTAATTGACCACCCCACCCGCCCAAACTCCCGTCCCCAAAATCTAACCCCCAAAGAAAAGGTTGCTCTAAAAAACTTGAAATCAGACAACTCTATTGTCATACGTGAAGCAGATAAGGGGGGAAATGTTGTCCTAATGAAAAAAACGGAGTACATCAGTGAAATCAACCGTCAGTTATCTGACAAAGCCTGTTATACAAAACTAACCGACAATCCTACTGCCAGACTAGCCGCGCATATAAATATGAGACTAGCAGACTGGCGGGAGACTGGATTGTTGAGTGAGGCGGAATACAGATACCTATCAGTTTCTAACCCGAATTATCCCTGCATATACATTCTGCCCAAAATTCATAAGGGCGGCCCTTTTCCACCTGGCCGCCCGAAAGTACTTAGAAGTCTATGTTTATTTCTTTGTTGTTGTCTGTTTTTTATTCCTTTCCGTCTTAACTCGCAGAGATAGGAACGTTGTAACGTTGGATTATATGTCCAAGACCGTGGATTTTTCTCATGTGAGTCTCGCCACCGCTTAAATCATGTATTACAATCGCGATGTTAAGGGCCCTTCCAGATTGACGATGAATCCCTTAAACGTGCGATTGGTTGGTATTCTATTTGCGATTAATCATATGTTTTTTCAGTAGGGAAGCTATACCCCATTCCAGACACGCCAGGGTTTTTTTTACCTTTTTCAATGACCATCTGGTTCCAAGGCACCCCAATTTAACTTAATAGAATTAAGCCACATTGCATATGATATACCCGTTATTCATTCACCGGGAGAGCCTGTTTCTGATAAAAGATAAAACATTAAAAATTAAAACTTGATAAAAAATAAAAAATATGTATCTACTTTCCTGTAGACTTCCTGAGATGCCTTTCTTGTCATGAAAACAATTGCGATATTCCAGTACGACGACCAAAAAATACTCAAAAGAATTCGGTATGTGGAACTTTTCTCCAAAATTGTGTGTGTGAACAGTGTAATTCCAATCCCCCCTTTCCTGTATACATCATCTCCTGCTCCTATTGACATCCCTCCTCTAGTCTCCTTTCCCCCTCTTGTCTTACCTGTGATGAAATAGCAAAGGGGTTATGAGTCATTAATCATTGTCCGACATATAGATGTGAGGGTGTATCACTATACATAACGTGCCTAAAAATCTTTTTGAATCATTTAGGAGTGATCTTTTTTCTGAAATAATGTATGATAAAAATTAATGGTATTAGCTGTTATGGGCCCAGCTGAGTCTGACACTGACCATTTGCTGAGCAATACAGTTTGCTTGCAATTATGTGTAAATATGATTGCTATATACTGATCGTCTACACCTGGCTGTTTCTTGTGACCATGAATCTTTTTAAACTATTGTGACCATGAATCTTTTTAAACTATGTTTTTAATCTGTATGTCTATATGTTTGTTTTTATGACAGCCCTGAAGAAGTCCCTAGTGGACGAAATGTGTCGGCTGTACAAACGCTTGTCTGAATTTATACTGTTTTTGGAATAAAGAACTACAATCAAGAAAATCCACTTTTGTGATAATTAGTAATACTTTGATTGTCAAAAAATTGTGTTGTGCACCTGTGCGTTTATACATCTCCGAGAAGAAGACCTGAATGCTATAATCATTCCGGTAAATGTAAGAAGAACTATAACTCTTAAACTTATAGAAAAAGGACTATCACCAAGAGCTGGTACAGTCATATTTGTGGTAGAGGCCCATGAATATTGGCAGACAGAGGTATTCTATTCATGGATACATTTTCCAGCAGCAAACGCTGTGACACAAGATTTCCACTATTACAAAATAGAGGAACATCCGGATGAATACGCTCCTTTAAAGGAAGTTGAAATTCCACTAACATACCAAGAGCACCTGCTCTGGTTTAAAGGCACCCTAAAACATCAAAATCACATCACCAGGCTCGGTCCACTAGGTAGACCAGGAGCCACGTGGCCGGTTCTAGCCAGCTACACACCACATCCCGACATTGAAAAGATGTCAGACCGAGGACTTTTAGCTCAGCTAAAACTATTAATTAAAATACACAGACAATTGGTCCAATATGTCATGCGGACTTCAACAGTCCAACCAGCAATACAAATTCCACAGCACACCCCTCATCAGGGGAACACAAATAAAATCACACCACAGAATATACAATCAGCCATTGGCAAAATTCCCGCAAAACGGGAACAGATAACATTCTGGTTAGCCCAGAAAATCACTCAAATAGAGGTGGTATTTCCTGATACTACACCTCATGAGAAACACAGAATACTGACTATCTGTCTTCCAATGGGGATCGCACCACATGTGGAGGACTGTGACACCTGGGGCACAGTCTTTGCTTCGATTTACACAAAAACACATGGTGTTCCGTCCATGGCGGTTATACCAGACGTACTAAGACAGATTCAAAATGAATACGGTCCAGAACCTGCTTTAACTCTAGGTATGAAATTACTAAAAGACTTTAAGCAAGTCTCGGCTATATTACTAGCCAACATAAAAGGAGAAGCAGCATCTGTGGTGATCCGCCAGAAATTAAAAGAAACAGATATAGCAGAACAACCTTTTGAACTTGCCAGAATCATAGAAAAATCCTATGAAGAACTAGGTAGAGATAGTTTGAGTGGGAAACCACTAAAACCCCAACTAACTGAAAATCCTGAAAAAACATTTATTAAAAATAATCTCAACACTCCAAAAAAGAGTTGGGAGGGTAATAAACAATCTACTCCAAGAGAAAAACGGTTTCAGTCCAGAGGAAGATCTCCTCAACGAAGAGCTAGATCTCCAGAACGAGGAGGCAAGTCTCCCCAGAGGGAGCCCTCTGAGAAAAGATACAACCTTAGAGATAGGGATAAATTGAGGAAACCTGACAGATATCAAGATATTGATACACGTCCCTCTCGATCTTTTCAGACTTCGTCACAGAAATCGGAAAGAAGAGGACGGTCAGAACACAAAGAAGAGCACGTCAAGTCCAAAGACAAGGAACCTGCTCATCAAAGTAAAAAATTACAATTTCCAAAGAAGAAGGTAACAAGTATTAAAATAAAACATGCCGAGGATTCTGAGGATTCAACTGAAAAACGGAGAGTGGGCCCAGACAATGCTAGACAGCGCAGCAGAAGTAACCATAACTCGCAAGATCCTGATGAATCTTCTGGAGACAGTGGACACGAATGAATACATTCAAGTGGAAACTGCAGACACCAGAGTTAGCAAACCCCATATATTATAGGAAATAACATTACGTATAGAGGGGGACAAGACTAGGAAAGTAAGGGGTCTCTTTTGGGATAACCTTTCGAAAGGCTATGACATCCTGTTAGCTGAGAAAGACTGGCCACCAGAGTTTGTCAGGGAGTGCCCTCATTGCGAAGAAATGATTATGCCTGCCTTCTCAAATCAATCAATCAATCAATCAATCATGCCATTTGTATAGCGCACTACTCACCCGGGAGGGTCTCAAGGCGCTTGGGGGGAGGGGTATGCTACTGCTCGAACAGCCAGGTCTTGAGTTGTTTCCTGAAGGCGAGATGGTCCTGGGTCAGCCGAAGGTGGATGGGGAGGGAGTTCCAAGTCTTGGCAGCCAGGTAAGAGAAGGATCTTCCTCCGGCGGTGGCCCTTCGGATGCGTGGTACGGCTGCGAGGGCGAGGCTGGTGGACCGTAGCTGGTGGGTGGGCGTGTAGAAGGTCAGGCGGTCGTTGAGGTACTGGGGGCCCAGGTCGTGGAGAGACTTGTGTGCGTGGGTGAGGAGCCGGAACGTGATCCTCTTGTCAACGGGGAGCCAGTGCAGGTTCCTCAGGTGGCTGGAGATGTGGCTGCGTCGGGGGACATCCAGGATGAGTCGGGCGGAGGTGTTCTGGATGCGCTGGAGTCTTTTCTGTAGCTTGGCTGTGGTTCCGGCGTAGAGGGCGTTTCCGTAGTCCAGTCGGCTGGTGACGAGTGCCTGGGTGATAGTCTTCCTGGTCTCGGTCGGGATCCAGCGGAAGATCTTGCGAAGCATACGCAGGGTGTTGAAGCACGATGAGGAGACGGCGTTGACTTGTCTGGTCATCGAGAGGGAGGGGTCCAGGATGAAGCCCAGGTTGCGTGCGTGGTCGGTTGGCTTGGGTGCGGTGCCCAGGGCTGGGGGCCACCAGGAGTCGTCCCTGGCAGAGGGCGAAGATCCCAGGATGAGGACTTCCGTCTTGTCCGAGTTCAGTTTCAGGCGGCTGTCCTTCATCCACTCGGCGACGTCTTTCATCCCTTCATGTAGGCAGGTTCTGGCGGTGTCGGGGTCTGTGGTGAGGAAGAGGATCAGCTGGGTGTCGTCGGCTTAAGAGATGATGTTGAGGTTGTGCTGGCGTGCGATGGCTGCGAGAGGTTTCATGTAGATGTTGAAGAGGGTGGGGCTGAGTGAAGATCCTTGCGGGACGCTGCAGATGACTTCGGTGGCCTCGGAGCAAAACGGGGGGAGGCGGACTCTTTGTGTTCTTCCGGCGAGGAACGAGATGATCCACTCCAGTGCCTTCTCTTGGATACCGATGTTGCTGAGGCGCTGGACTAGGGTGCGGTGGCAGACCGTGTCGAACACAGCGGAGAGGTCCAGGAGGATGAGGGCCACTGTTTCCCCCTTGTCGAGCAGGGTCCGTATGTCGTCGGTGGCTGCGATGAGGGCGGTCTCCGTGCTGTGGTTGGCTCTGAAGCCGGACTGCGAGGGGTCGAGGGATCCGTTCGTCTCGAGGAAGGCGGTCAGCTGTCTGTTGACGATCTTCTCGATGACTTTAGCAGGAAAAGGGAGGAGCGAGATGGGGCGGAAGTTTTTGAGATCGGTGGGGTCCGCTGTAGGTTTCTTCAGGAGGGCGCTGATCTCGGCGTGCTTCCAGCTCTCCGGGAAGGTGGCGGTGTTGAAGGAGGCGTTGATGATGTTCCAGAGTTGGGGTGCGATGGTGGAGTCGGCCTTGTTGAAGACGTGGTGTGGGCAGGGGTCGGTCGGTGATCCGGAGTGGATGGTGTTCATTGTGCGGGCTGTGTCTTCGGTGGTCACCGTGGTCCAGGTGCGAAGGGTGGCGGTGGGGGGGGCGTTGGTTCGACGGTTGGGTGCGTGGGTGGGGCGCCGAAGCTGTTGTGGATGTTGGCGATCTTGCGGTGGAAGAACGAGGCGAGGGAGTCGCAGAGGTCTTGTGACGGAGTGATGTCGTTGGTGCCGGTGCTGGGGTTGGAGAACTCCTTGACGATAGTGAAGAGCTCTTTGCTGTCGTGGGCGTTGTTGTCCAGTCGTTCCTTCAGGGATTTCTTCTTGGTGGTGCGGATGAGCTGGTGGTGCTTGCGGGTAGCGTGTTTGAGGGCGGTCATGTTGTCGGTGGTCCCGTCGAGGAGCCAGGCTTTCTCGAGGGTGCGGCAGGTCTTCTTGGAGTCCTTGAGGTCGTCGGTGAACCAGGATGCCTTCTTGCGTCTGGGTCTGCTGGGAGGGTTCTTTAGTGGCACGAGGTCGTCGGCGCAGGCGGTCAGCCACTGTGTGAAGTTGCGGGCTGCTTCGTTGGGGTCCGTTGTGTTGGCGGGTGGGCTCTGGCTGAGGGAGGTGGTGAGCTGGTCTGCGGTGATCTTGCTCCAATTCCTGTGAGGTACCTGTTGCGGGTGGTGGTGGGTCGTGGATCTTTTGAAGCTGAAGTGGACGCAGCTGTGGTCGGTCCAGTGGAGTCCGGTGGCGTGGCTGAAGGTGATGTACTTGCTGGAAGAGAAGACGGGATCAAGCGTGTGGCCGGCGTAGTGTGTGGGGGTGTTGACCAGTTGCTTGAGTCCGAGGTTGGCGAGGTTTTCCAGCAGGGCGGTGGTGTTGCGGTCCTTGTTGTTCTCCAGGTGGAAGTTGACGTCCCCGAGGAGGATGTAGTCGGTGGAGGGGAGGGCGTGCGGGCTGATGAAGTCTGTGATGTCTTCGCTGAATTGTGTGCGTGGTCTTGGGGGTCTGTAGACGAGGGTGCCTCTGAGGGTCGTCTTAGGGTCGGTGTGAATCTGGAAGTGGAGATGTTCGGCTGCGGCGAAGGAGTCGTTGGCGTCGGTCGTGATGCGGATGGTGCTCCTGTGGACGATGGCGATGCCACCTCCGGTCTGGTTGATGCGGTCCCTCCTGATGATCTTGTACCTGTCCGGGATGGCGATGGGGATGTCGGGTGCAGAGGAGGCGTTCATTCAGGTTTCCGTGAGGAAGGCGACGTCCGGTGATGTAGCGTCGAGGAGGTTCCAGAGTTCCACGGCGTGTCTGTGGACGGAGCGGGTGTTAATCAGGATGCACTTGAGGTGGTTGCTGCTGGTGTCTGTCTTGGCGGGTGCGGGGCAGGTTCGGAGGCAGGAGAACTTGCAGGTGCAGCAGGTAAAGGGTCCGTGGGTGCGTCTCGGGGTGGCTCGGCAGCAGGCGTGGGTCCGGCCGGCATTGAGTGCGTTGAGAGTGGCGGCGTCGTAGGTCAGTCGGGTCGTCTTGCCTCGGCGGGGAGGGCCAGGGGTCCTGGCGCTGGGCGCGGGCCAGGCGCGGACGGGCGCAGACGGGCTTACCTTTGGCGCTCCCGCTGCGCGCGTCCGCTGCGCGGTCGCTCTGGGGGCGTCATAAGTAAGGAGCCGGGAGGGAGGAGCAGCTGGGTGTCGGGAGTGGGGCGGCGAATGGAATCACAGGTGGGCGGGCCGCAGGGAGGCAGCGGCGGGAAATTCCAAGAAGCAGCGGGCAGCGGGAAATTCCCAGGAGCAGCGGGAAATTCCCAGGAGCAGCGGGCAGCGAGCGAAGGAATCTGCAGGCAGGAGGCGGCAAAGGCAGGCAGGAGGGGCAGCAATGAGTGGGGCGACCAAGCCTTGTGGAGGGCTGAGCGGTCACATTCCAATTCATAAATAAAATACACATTTGCTAGGAAATGGGCAGTGGCCCAAGCTCCTGCATTATATAAAAATCATGTAGGATGGGATGAGTATTCTCCTCACCATAAAATCCAGTTAAAAAATCACCCAACTGCACAAAGGCAGTATCCTGTTAAGCAAGAAGCTAAAAAACAAGGCAGGGAGATCTTAGATCAACTTGAATATCAGGGGGTGATTGAAACATGCACCTCACAAATGAACAATCCTTTGTTTCCTGTCTCCAAGCCAGACGATTCATATCGTCTAGTTTTGGACTACAGACACTTAAACTCCTGCTGCAAAACATTTGCAGTACAAAACTCACACAGTGCAGCACTAATGAATAACATTGTGCGCAAAAAATATAAAACGACATTAGATATCTCAAATGGCTTCTTTTGTCAAAACATTGCACCTGAAAGCAGGTATTTGACCGCTTTCTCAACAATGGGAGCGCAAAAACAATTCTGTCGACTCCCACAGGGATTCAAGAATAGCCCAGGATTATTCTCAGCAAGGGTAACAGAGTTACTAGAAATGTATGATGATGAGGCATTATCATATGTCAATGACATCTATCTTACAGACGACGACCTGGAGACACACTTGAAAAGAGTGAACACCGTAATACTTGGGTTCGCATCTGAAGGGTATAAATTCAACTTTAAGAAGTCACGAATTGCCCATCTAACTGTCCTGTTTTTAGGATATGAATTATCAAGTGAAGGCAAAAGCCTAGCAGACAATGTCTTAGAGAAATGTGCAGTACTCCAAGCTCCAAAAACACTGAAGAACTTACATTCAATACTAGGTTTCCTAAATTTCGGAAGAACATACATTCTAAATTATGCAGAGAGGGTTAAACCTCTCTATGAATTAATAAAACCTGATTTCAAACCAATTAATTGGACTCAGAAACACACAGAGATTTTAAGATCATTGCAAACAGACATGTTAGCTAAAACAAAACTGCAAACACGCGAGAACATACGCAACCTTATAATCCGAGTCATCCTAGGAAGATGCGGATTCACGTACCTGACCTCTAATGAGGGAGAAACGGTACCAATAGCTTATAAATCACACTTGTACACACAAGCTGAAATTAAATTCAGTTCTACTGAAAAAATACTAACTGCGGTTCAAACTGCTGTAGCAAAAGAAAGAGCCCTAGTCCAAGGGAGGAACATATCTGTTTTAACAGCAGAATCAGCCCTTGAGGCAGTAACAAGACCACGCATTCCAAATACCGTGGCATTAGATCCGAAATGGATACAATAGGAAAATTCTCTTGCTGCAGAAGACGTGAAACACGCTTTTGATCCAAAAATGAAAAAACTAAAAGATCTAGAATACGGACATGAATGTCCTCTGCCGATCGAGATTCTGCCTCTAGAACAATACACCTGTGTGATTTACACAGACAGATTTGCACAACACTACGTTGTGGGAAAACAAACTTACAATGCAGCGTGCGCGATTGTTAAAGGTCGCTGGCGCTTAGGTAAATTCAGACCGATAATTACAAAAACTGAATCACTCAGAAACTGTACAGCTCAGCGAGCTGAAATAAAATCTTTAAAGCTGGTGCTTGAAAATGCAGATCGCAAATTCCCCACACTAATAGTGTGCGATTCGCATTACTGCGTCCAGTCTTACAATAATGACATGCAGACATGGATCAAAAACGGTTACAAAGATAACACAGGTGCCACAATAAAGCATAAAAAGCTCTGGGAACAAGTAGTTATTTTACAGAAAGAACTAAAAAAGACTCACGTGATACATACACTGAGTCATCAACGTGATGGCGTTCACGTTGCAGGCTAATAGAGCCACAGCGGCAGCGGTTCAACCGGTTTCCGTAGCCACAAAAAAGCGTTCTAAAAAACACATAGATGGAGAAACCATGCTGGCAGTAAAAGTCTCATTAAAAGGCGACTATGCAGCATTACCTCTCAACTATCCACTCAGTAATACATACATAATTTATGCAAACTCCGTTCCTTTTGCTCAAATCCCTGGAGTGGGGGACAGAGTAATTCCAAACACGAACCGGAGGGCTTACTTGATTCAAGAAGCACACATGGGACAGGGTCTGAGGCACCAAGAGATTGTGAAATCTCTAAAAGAATTACAATCAGAATACTGGTGGCCGGGGATGAGCCTGCAAAATTACAAATTTGCAATGGATTGTCCAGACTGCAACAGAGATCGCAGTTGTGAACCGGACCAGACTACTGGCAGGACATTTTTATTAGAAAGCATCAGGCTATCTATACGCAGAAATCCAGCCGGAGAAATGCGTTCCCATAATTATTAAGACTAGATTCACTTAAAAATGTAGGCCCCAGCGCTCGGCTGACGCCAGAACTGTTATAAAAGATTTGCGAGTCTTTATCGGCACATACGCAATTGGCATGCTACATTCTGACCAGGGTCCTGCGTTTAGCTCTCGAGCTTACAAAGAGGCCATGACCAGCATGGGCATTGCATTGCGGAACTCTTCTCCCTTCCATCCTGAGGGAAATGCGGTAGTGGAAAGAAAAAACCGTGACATAAAGCAATCTATAACGGCGAGGGTATTAGGTTTGGGTGATGGGTGGGTCAAACATTTAACAAGTGTCCAACGTAGTCTTAACAATCTGCCAAGAAATTCTCTAAAAGGTATCACTCCTTACGAACTATTGTTCGGCACTAGAATGAAAATCCAGGACTTAGATTGTCAGACTTCAGTGGTAAAAGAAAAAGCCTTTGATATCAAAGATCGTTTGGCTGTTTTATAGGACTTAAATGAAACAAGAAGAAGTCTTAGTAACACAAAGTTAAAGCCAACAGCCACTGAAGAGAAACCAACTGTCCCAGCAAGACCTGTCTGGATTCCAAAGATTGGGGATCTAGTCAGAGAAAAGATCGCGGTGAAGAAGGAATTTGGGCCTTCTTACAGAAAAGCAGTACCTGTCTTAGCTGTCAGCGGAACAAGATCAGTAGTACTACCGCCACTTGCTGGTAAAAAGGAGAACAGAGTTGTATCCATCGACCTGGTAAAACCACAATCATGTGGCCAATAATAAGTAGTAGGCCCAGTGGACTCCCAAGAAATAGCAGAAGACCAAATCTTGCTACAATCCAAGAGGTTCAAACTGAGAGACTAATCACATTTGATAAACCTGCAGTGAATAAAAAAGGACTATGCAACAAAGCCATGGAACTTGTGCCTCTTGAAACCCAAATTGCAACAGTTTGTCAAGAAATTCCTGTCTACAACGATGTAGCCTCAGACTATGCTAATGAAACAAAGAAAAATGCAAAGACTAATGAGAATCCGGAAGCAATAGAAACAATTGACAGAACTGCATCTGGCTACTTCATCAATTTCGATGACTTTTCTGATGATCCAAGTGAGCATGAAGAAATGCCAGCAACAAAAACTTTCAAAGAAAAAATGAATAAACTCTTTCATCAACTAAAAGAAACATACCTGATTTCACCATGGATTGAATTTTGGATTGTGTTAGGTGTACTTTTCCTCCTACTTTGGCTCATCATGGTTTTATGTTTGGGTAGATTTATTGATGGAAAATATAGTACAATGGACACAGCAAGTCAGAACATCAACTTGGTCCTAAAGCCTCACACATCCTCTCACATCGAGAAAAGAGGACTGTCATCAGTGAACATCACAGCCAATCATATACCCGGTGGGGTAGCATGGGACAAAATGGATTATGAAATCTATGCCCTGATTGAGCTCTTGAAATATCCACACCAGTTCAAGGTTTCCTTAAGTGACTTTGTGACACCAAGTACTTTCTCTGATGATTGGGACTTTGAAAATATTAATAATATGATGTCAGATTTAGTAATGTCAGCAAAATTTACAGAACATTATTATTTACAGGGTTCATCGAACTATGAAGAAATGTACTGTTTTAACCACTATGTTCATCACTATTTGCATAAATCTGCTCAACCTAGAAATGTTTTAAATTATAATCAATGGGAACATTGTCCAACACCGCCAAAAGGCAGCTCGAAAACATTTTTTGAGAAATTCACATACTTCTCAGAGTTTAACAACAGTGATCCAGAAACGTTTTATTTTAAAATGTTAAATAAGACAGGAATGAAAACAATGTTGACAAATACTAAATTGATTTATTCTGAAAAATGTTATGATAAAATGTCTACATTAGGTTTTGAATTTTAGAAAAACAACATTGAAACAAAAACCATCTGGGGTTCAAAAGACTCGCAGGTACAAGGTCTAGAAGCATTATTTAGAGCCTGCATGATCCCAGAACAGATAATATTCCTGAATGACACCATTAAACAGACAACCTGTCTTGGTTTAGCCAAGATAAAAGACTTAAACAAACCGTCTATTCCAAAGCCCATACCTGATAGTAATAGCACTACAGATGTGGAGATAGACGTATCCCATATTTTACACCAAAACAGAACAAATCCTGATTGGAAAAAATGGTTGATCTGGCCCACAGACACCAATAACTGTCAAGATAGATTCCTGAACAAAACACAGGCGTTCAAACTGAACAGGCCAGACCCAAGATATTCCTAGAGACAACATCCAGGGATAGTTACAACATATAGTGTAGGAAAACTCTGCCTTGAGTGGCTACAGAAATCCACACTGCCAGAAATTAAGCAACACTTGACTTTACTTAAAGAAGGTGCTGACTTGCGAGATTTCATACCGGGACCTCGCAAACAGCGTCAAAAACGTTTCATATACGCCGGTATATACGCTGCTTACAACGAAGCTTGGAAAGTAATGCAAATTGAAACTGCAGAAAAAATACGAGAAATTGATCGTATAAATTTGGAAAAATCCCTTTCTGTAGTGGACAATGGGTTAACGACTCTGTCCTCCAGAATTTATTCACTGGACAGTATTGTATCATCTGCTATTGATATAATAGAGCAGGACTTGCTAATGTTACAACATGGTCAGTCCCAATTACGTTCTATTGTACAGCTAGGCTGGACGTTGCAAAACCTGCGTTCAGGCTACGTGCCATGGCGTCTAATCAACACAACGTCATTATTTTCTATCCTTAACCTTACTGATAAACAAATCAGTTTGGCACAAAAAGGAGCAGACTATACGATTCTGAGCATTGAAAAACTTGAGAGATTACGATTGACAATGTCAGAGAGACCTGTCATTGAATGGATAATACATGGAACGATTACAATCCCAAAACCAACTTTCCAGTTTAAATATTGCCAAAAGTATATACCAGCAGGCCTGTATGAAAGGTTAGGTAAAGGATACATCAAATCAACCTGGAAATTACCTTATACACATAAATGTTATAGTGAAGGGAAAAAGAGGTATTCCTTAGTGGTAACAATTGCAAAAAATCACTAAGCGGTACACTTCTGTGTCAAGGTATTAACTTACATGGAGCCTACGAAGGTTCATCAAATAACCTTTCATGTCACCTGCACGGCACTCCTGCAACACAGATAGAGCCTTTTTTCAGACAGCTTTCCAACGGCAGCTATGTTCTAATAAATGACCACAGCTGTTGTGGCATGGTGCCAGGAAAAGCCTATCTCGCAACCGTTACTTCCAGGGTCATTTGCTGTATGCAAGTATTGTATCCAAACGGCAATCCAGACATGGAGGCTGCAATATGGCCTTCTTTGAATATCTCTTCTATTCGAATTGATACTTTAAGCAGAATGAAGTCTATTCTTTTACAGACAACTGTGCCTTTAACCTCGTCCAAAGAAACGTATGATCTGCAAGTTGCAAGGACAGCGGCAGAGATACATTCCCTATTATCAACAAATTGCCCCGTGCATTTCATAGAAATGTTAGGTCAAATTTTAAACATGTCTGATACCAGTGGCATCACACATGTATTTAAGACAATTTTTTCGGGACTATTAGCACCCTTTGAAGCAGTCCTGAACATCTTCCCGAATTTTGTGCATTCTGTATTCGGCGGCCTTCCTCTTCTTTTGGGACTCGTAGCAGGAATTTTATTTTTGTTCCTTCTGCTCCGATATGGCAAGCCAAGCCACAGACAAAACTCCAGCTACAATGGAAGAAACGATCCTAGCAATACGCTAGTGAGACCGAATCACTAGAGTCCTCGGATTAGCCCGGCTAAGAGATCTGAATACAACTTGGTTTCTTTCATTCAGACCAATCTGGCAAGATTGCATCTTACCTGTGCTTCGATGTCTGCTATGCGGAGAAGAATGTGTGTTGGACGTCTGTCTTACACTACCATCAGCAGTACCTATGGATATCGATACTTTGCTTGGTTCGGTAACGGCTCATGCAACGGGTCGTCCCCAGCGGCTACCTATTCTGATGACGGCATGCGTTGAGACTTCACCATTACGATTAGGTGGCGGTGAAGTACGATATGAAAGCAGCACCACAGAGGTACAACCTTCTGTGAGCATTGCTGATCCAGTCATCGATGATAGCAATGATTCACACATATGCACAATTTCAGCTTTTTCGAACTTGGTCGAACTCTCACCTACTGTTGTAGACCAATTTTTCGCAAGCCTGTCTGATATGATGTTCTCTCCTAACAACGAGAATAACTTTTAAAACAATGAGCACACAGCGTTCCCTGAACTCTGAATTCGGCCTTCAGTTTTTGATAAACAACACTACTGAAAACAATTGGAACTATTTTTCCCCTGAAAAGTAAATTATTTTTTCCATTTCCAAAATATTTACTTTTTTTTTGGCACATGGTACTCTGCTTAAAGTAGAACTATTCTTAGAGAACAGAACTTCTATTTTTAGAGACTCTAGAGACAATATTTTACCTCAGCCTCTAGCACATGTACAGTATTGTATAAATATGTGATGAAATGGTCTCGACCTTCTTTTCTGTATTAAGAGCCATTTCATAAATGTAATTTTCACAATTCATTCAGCCGATATTTATATATGCATTATCTGAATGATACAACTGCTTGAAAGACGTACAGTATAATACTCATTTTCGTGTATACCACATACACCATTTCAAATGCAATCTATGCATTTTGGGGTGGGTTGGAAAACACATGCATTGTAGTATTGCTTAGTATTTAGTAATGATTGACATAATACGTGGAGTGGGTGTTGTGAATCTATCTAGGACCCTAATTAGATATCCCCGATTCATGCCCTTATGTTGTTATAACAAAACATATCCTTAAAAAGGCATAAGAATCATGTCCATATTTAGGCATAGCCAATGCAGTCCAAATACGGCAAGGCTACTCCCTTAGACTCCTAGAAAGTACACGTCTTCTTTAAACAAACCAAGCCTCCAGCAGCCCGGGAATTCCCCCTGCTTTTGTTTTGATTTGCACAAGAACTCCTGGAGTCCAGAAAGAACTGTTAGTTCTTAGTGACGTCTTATGTCCAACATTACGTCAAACACGGCACCTTTCAGGTATAAATATACCAACATTGCATTAAGCAAACACACAGTGGTTTGGAGCAGAGCGGCTATCTACTTGCCCGAAGCCCAGCTAATGCGAGTGCTTAAGGAAGCCGACCCTCCCATTTGACGCACTGAGAGAGACGCTGTCTTTTCTCCTGAGGAGAAATCCAGCTCCGGTGTTTCCAGTCACTCTTGCGGGTTGCTGGGAGATCGAGTCCTGAGACACGAGATACAAGACCTCCTTCATTCTAAAACCAAGGTACGGAGCTGACTAAAACCTTAAGAGAATTCTTGATTCAGATTCTTGGCAAAAAACCAACTTAACTTAAACTGCAACTTACTTACTAATTACGTATTAGGCTTAGGTCAGGTACACCGGGGTAGGCGTATATTAGAAGCACCAGTTGAGTACGTTAGTCAATGTATTTATGTATGTATATATTTTATCTGTTTTATAGTATCATATGGCTAAGAAACCATATCAATGCTTTTACAGTATTATTTCATAATACTCCTTTTACTGTACGCACTTTACTTCATGATAAGTATTGCAATTGTGGCAATTCATTTCTCTTGCATGAGAAAGAAGACTGCTCAATAAATAACAACTTTTATTGAAAACGCACGTCTCTCTATTTCTCTGCACTCCTGGTGAAATTAAGCATATACGATTGACTGAGTGAAATAGCTGTCTATTGTTTTCACACGACTCTGGAGATATACTCTTTATTCTGAGGGAGCAAAGTTGTCATGTTTATGCGGTTGTCAGAAGCTAATCCCTTCTTGTCTATTCAGGGAAGTTAACACCTCCTTGTTTACTCGAGAAAGTTTCTACTGACCTCTGAGCTAGCTGGCAAACCTAATTGAGTCTAACATAGTCAGTAGAGACCTAGATGACCTCAGTCCTACGTCTAAACTGCTGTTTATGTTATTCCAATGCGCAGAGCCTATTGGGAATATAGGAACTACACTACATGACAGCATACTGCTAGGGAAACAAAGATAATCAACCCACCCTTGGGTCTTCCTGCCCTTGATGGAATAGTGGGCACAAAGAAAGTCTTGTATCCTTCATGAAAAAAGCTGGGAGACATATAACATCAAAGCCTCTTATAAATGCACCCCAAATAGGATCAGTAAACTTGCTTGATAACCCAACTATAGTCCACAACACAAGTTTACAGGGCCTGCCTTCTCTAGAGCCGATCGGGCAGGGCAAGATTATCTTTTGATTAAGAGACAATGACCCTAAAGGTTCCTTCTCCAACTGTCAGTCACAAGAGTCCAGTGATTCTAGAAGTGCAAATCTGTTAAAAAGGGAGGTATCATGAGTCAACAGCTACCTGGATGGCTGACGGCACGACAGAAGAACAGAAAGGCTCCAATGCTTCACCTCCCCGGGTAACCTCGCACTGCACAAAGCACTATAAAAATGCCCCAGGGGGATGGCTACTATGGACGTGACTGGGCCGCGAGGTTTATTCTGCATGACTGAATGCAAAACCCTATCTGCCAGATAGCGTCTGTTGAAGTTAATTACAAATGTAATCCAATTGGGATATGGATTATCGCATGCCTGTGGGTCAAATCCTAATCAAGTTACCTCTGGGTGGTGGGTGCCGTATTGGTTAACCCTCCTGGGCGTGAGGGTGATTGACAATCCTGTAACACTCGTTATTTCCCTTAGAAGTAATGTCTCTAATTAGGCACTCCTTCTTGTAATTTCAGATGAGTTCAATAACTTTCAATAGACATTTCAGTTTGTTCGGTTATTATTCTTTGGTGTTTTTCATACTATTAATTGCATAGTATATCATACATGTATCAAATTCCACATATTTCCGCCTAATGCATTTCGGGCTGGAGCTTTTCTTCAGGGGACTTTACTTCTCTTGCCAGCGACACTATTGGTATTGGTAGAGTACAAGAATGTACGAGTGACAAAGTCCCGATTTTACGACTGACTCCAAACGTGATACTGGGTGGTCCAAAATACGGTTGCAACACTTAACAGCTCTTTCCATGTGTTTTCTTGTCCTTCCAATCCAAGAAACTCCCCGTACCATGTTAATGAATCTCTCCACCCTAAAACCCAGCAACATGTTGCAGTTAGCCAATGTAATACTTTGTTCGTTAATTGGTCAAAGGCTTCAACGTCACTGGGGGGAGCAACGTGACATTACCAAGGACCACTACACACGGGGTTGACTTCTAGGGGAGGTGTAAAACGGGCAACCTTTGCATCTGACTTGGTCCCACATTATCTACCACCCAGTTCTCTAAACAACCTCCCCCCTCTAAACAGTTCTCCATGTGAGAGGTTAGCTGGGCTGGGGCTAGGACGTACAATAGGGTGCTGAGATTCCATTGCCGCAGTTACAACCAGAGAGTCTGCCATCAGGGAGTTTGACTCCACTTGTGACCAGGGCAGAGGCGGGGGGATATGCTTCTTTTCACATTTATTGAAGAGGGTAAAGGCTTCCGAAGATTATGTACGCTACTTATGTCCAGGCGAGGGCCAGACACTTCCCAAATCCTACTTTGAGTCGCTCAGTCCTCCGCTGGGAAGTGCAGACCTATCTTCAGAAGCTCCAATTCTATTGTGACTAGGCACTGCCTGATGGGATCTAGTTTAATGTCAGTGCCTGCCGGTAATGATTCCAACTAGCCTTCCATCATCACCACCAAGTCTCCCTTTGTATTGGTTAACAAGTTATTTGCACTTAGCGCCGTCCCCTCCGCCCTCGGGAGTTTTGCTTTCCTCACGGTCGAAGGGCCTTTCCTTTTAACTCCCATGCCTGACCCAGCTCCAGACCCTGGCCCTGCTTGGGTACTCCTGGTCTGGGGGATGGATTCCACACCATGGCTGATCGGACAAGATGATAATTCTGGTGCCAGGGTCGCAACTGGCTCTCTGCCTAGGCCCGGTCCTACTCCTGTATCCTGGCAAGAAGATCTTGAGCATGATGTTGATGGAACCGTATCTGTGTCTGAATGGGTGAGTCGGGTCCTACGTGCCCTTCGGTATGATCTACACTCTCCCTTGTCGTGTTAAATTGAGGGCATTGGACAGGGGGACAAGAGAGCCGAAGGACCACTAGCTCGATCTCTTATCAATAATTCTGTCTGTTCTCAAGAGAAACAAGAGAAACAGATCCTTGACCTGTGCTCAGGCCAAGACGCTCCCCCGCCGCCCCAGCGCTCCCTGCTGGTGCTGTCTCCTCTGGCTGCTGCCCTTCACGACGACTGGGAGTACGAGGCCCTCCTCCACCCGCAGGCTCCCGCCTGCACCTCATCCCTGGTGGCCCAGTGGTGGGCGGTAAGTATTCGGTCTGTCCCTTCTCCTGTGTTCTCGACCTGGAACACCCTCCCCACCCACCTGCGACAGACCCAAGACCTACTCGCCTTCAGAAGACTCCTCAAGACCTGGCTCTTCGAGCAGTAGCAGCCCCCCCCTCCCCATAGCGCCTTGAGACCCTTGCGGGTAAGTAGCGCGCTTTACAAATCCTATGATTGATTGATTGATTGATTGTGGTAACGGGGGTGCCGGTTCACCCAGAGCCAGACTTTTACATTTTCCCATGTGTCAACGGGGGAAGAGGAGGGCCACAGTAAGAGACAGACACCATGGCGGTACTGATACCCTACAAAGTTGTTAGACGTGGTACCCACACTTACTTGCTCCCCGCCAATTGGTGACACGTGGCAGCACTCCCAGCACCAGTTTCAGCCTTCAGGTCTCCGTTTCGAGGACCAAGGGGGTGGCCCAGCCCAGCCTCTTCCGGGCTCTGACGGGCGCTGACGGGCCCGCCCTTTTGCCCGGTGCGGTTCACACACGTCCCGCGCCGCCGGAGGCATAAGGGTGCTTCCGTCCTCATCTTTCCCGATATGGTTTCTGGGACACTGAGTCCCTGTGTGGCAGAAAAGATAATGTCAGGCAATTAGCCAAAGTTTCCCATGCTGCAGGAGGCAGAAGGCACTTTTCAGCAAGGTGCAGGTGTCCCGCTGTGCTCCTCCTCCTCCTCTTTCCCGGTATGGTTTCTGGGACACCGCGTCCCTGTGCGGCAGGAAAGATAATGTCAGGCAATTATAAAAGGTTTCAACACAGCGCGGGCGTCCCGCTCTGCTCTTCCTCTTTCCCGGTATGGTTTCTGGGACACCGAGTCCCTGTGCAGCAGGAAAGACAATGTCAGTATTCAATTAACCCCATGAATTACCTCAGTTGGTTCTTTTCCTGAGGTGAAGGAGATTACTTAATATCATCAAGAAGATCTCTTTTAGGTTTCTTCTCTTTGCCTGTTGATGGTGTGACCCAAAAATTCAATCTCCTCCATTAAAAGTTGCCTTTCTCTTAACGCAGAGTAGGACCTTCTTTCAACAATCTGCCCAAAACTTGTCTCAACACTTGATTGTGCTACTCCACCATCACTCCATACACCAGAATATCATCTTGGAAATACACAACTTATGGCAAACCATGAAACACTTGAGACAACATCTGTTCAAATAAACTAGCTGCCGAAGATAACCCAAATGGTATCCTTGTGAAACAAAATGTGCCTTCCATAGTTACAAATACTGTAAGATTCTTGAATTTGTGTGTAACCGAATTTGATGATAAACATCATCAAATCTGAAGTTGAAAAGAACTTACTATCATTCAGCAACACTAACAATTCATTGATATTGGGTAAAGGAAAGTTGTAAGTGGAAATATTTTGATTCACACTTCTCAGGTGAAAACAAAATCTCAATCAACCATGAGCCTTTTGTACAACGAGAATGGGTGATATTAAAGTTGAAGCTTCCACAGGGTGTATAACTCCGTCCTTTATCATTCCAATCAACATTTTGTTTTACTTCAACTCTAACTACCAGAAGAACCTTTCTCAGTTTATATTTGACAGGCTCTGACTACTGGTTTGACAATCATTTTGTGCACATTCCCCTTCAGTTCTCTTAAACCCTCATTAAATACTCCCTATACACAATCCAATATGACATCAACACTCAAATCTTGACTATCATCACCTGTTCAGGAGATCTGGGAATAGTAATAATATGCAAATCACACTGATGCATCCATCCTAGAATTGGTGGACCTCTCTCTGCAACATAAACCTTCCCCTCAGTCTCTCTAGCCAATAACTTAATGGTGGCATTGAAATAGCCCACAATGTAATTTTTCCCCCCTTGATAACCTCCTTGACAAATGTCCTTAGGAAGAAGCTTAATATTAGACCATTCTCTCAGAAACATGACCCTGGGAATGATAGTGTTCCTCGTCCCTGTACCAAGCACCAACTCTATATCTCTTCCTCTCTGCTCTTGGGAGCCTTTAATTGTTTTAAAAAAGCTTCGTTTTTATTTTTGACAATCTTAACTGTGTTCTGTACTAGAATTTTACTGTTAGCAATCTGTTCACTGCTCTTACTTGTGGGGGCTTGGGGGCATTTCAGAGCGGTTCGGGGGGGCCTCTGTTGTCACGTCGGGCTGACCACCGGCTTTGCCGACTGCGGCCGCCATCTTGGGTAGGCTTTCTGACTCGTAGCGGTCTAGTGCGAGGGCGTCTCCTGCCCCTCGCGCTATAAATTGGGCTCATTAGTTTGCCCGCGTTACCTACACAGGCTGCTCCCCTCACACACAGGGAGTTTGGCCATACACCCCTCTGCTCTTGGGAGCCTTTAATTGTTTTAAAAAGCTTCGTTTTTATTTTTGACAATCTTAACTGTGTTCTGTACTAGAATTTTACTGTTAGCAATCTGTTCACTGCTCTTACTTGTGGGGGCTTGGGGGCATTTCAGAGCGGTTCTGGGGGCCTCTGTTGTCACGTCGGGCTGACCACCGGCTTTGCCGACTGCGGCCGCCATCTTGGGTAGGCTTTCTGACTCGTAGCGGTCTAGTGCGAGGGCGTCTCCTGCACCTCGCGCTTCATAAATGGCGACCATTCGTCGCCTGCGCAGCGGGCGGGCGCAGCGGGCGCGCCGATGGCGCGCCGGAGGCAAGCCCGTCCGTGCCCGTCCGGGCCAGGACGGACCTAGGGCCTCAGACCCTGCCCGTGTCTGAAGCTACTCCCACCTCATACACGAAAGAGGAATTAGTTCTTTTAAAGCCGTCAAACTCGCGTTATTGTCATCATGGATTAGGAGCTGATGCTCTATTCATGCCATGTGTCTATTGCTCATTCAGGGACCAGGTTGGGGGAAACAAAGCTCTTACTAAAGACCCCCTTAGGCTAGGCCTTCTGAATTGTAGGTCCCTGCCCAAACACGCTCTACAAATCTTACATTTGATTGAAGACACTAACTTAGACATCCTGTTTCTTACCGAAACATGGACGTCTGTTGACTCTGATTTTGACTTACTTAATGTCCTTCCATCTGGCTATCTCATTCAGTCCCTCCATAGACCTTTGGGAAAGGGAGGTGGCTTAGCTATAACCCACAGGGAGAAGCTGTCCTGCAGAATAGATAAAGGGCCCATCCAAGATGCAGAGAGCTGTTATTTTCGGATCCAGTCATCGCCGAATCATTCCCTTTCGGGCATTTTGGTCTATCGCCCCCCGGGGACAATAAAACAGTTTTCCACCTCCATTCTGGACCATGTTCCCGTCTTAGCTGCATCTTCTCCCAATTTCATTCTTCTGGGGGATCTGAATCTTCATTTTGACCTACAGGAGGATAAAATAGCATCTGACCTGAGATCGGAACTCATGACAGCTAACCTCAGGCTCCATAATAGGGAACCTACTCATGTGAAGGGACACTTGTTAGACTGTGTGTTCTCTAATATCTCACATCTTCAGACGAGCCCTCCTCTCCCTATGCCCTGGTCGGATCACTTCTTGGTGCCGTTTGAATTGAACTTTATGAGGGATCCTCCTCCTCTTCCCGGTCCTAGGGCACCTCGTACCTATAAGAGAATTTGGTCACGACTATCAACTGAGAATCTCTCCCTTATTCTTGAACAATCATTCCCCCCATCTGGATGCGATCCCCTGGTAGCCGATGTTGCCTTCCATGACTGGCTCCGCCAAGCATTAGATATGGAACTACCTCTCAAAGCTATCTCAAATAAAAGGAGTGGCCCTAAGTCCTCCTGGTACACCCCTGAACTGGGATGTATGAGAAAGAAATGTAAAAAGCTGGAGCGAGAATGGCGGAAGAACTGGGCGACCACCACAAAAGATAACTATCGTGATGCCATGAGAGCATACAAGGTGGCTTGCAATTTGACCAAAGCCGCCCATTTTGAGGAACGAATCAGAATGGCAGGTAACTCTTCTAGAGAAACTTATCAGATCCTTAAAGAGCTTCTCACTGTCCCCACTCCCCCGGTAACTCAGGAGGTAAATTCTGATAAATGCAATCAACTGGCCCAGTTTTTTGATGTCAAAATACAGAACATCTTAGCCAGTCTTCCTCTGAGCTCCGGTAGGGTAGACAAAGCAGCTCCGGAGGCCGCACTGGACGTAAAGGTGTTTGATAGCTTCTCCCCCGTCTCAAAGGAGGCTTTTTGTGAGGAGCTTTCAGCCCTGAAGAGCGGCTCCCCTTCGGACCCCATGCCCATTCGGATCCTCAAGCAATTTACGAACATCATTGCAGGCCCAGCTATCGACCTGCTGAATGCCTCATTCACCCATGGCATTGTTCCACCTAGTTGGAAGCAAGCCATTGTCAAGGCCCTTCTGAAAAAACCAGGCCTTGATCCGGCCGATTTGGCGAATTACCGTCCCATCTCGCTTCTGCCCGGGCTGAATAAGATCGCCGAGAAGTTTGCCAATCGCCAGCTTTCGCATTTCCTGGAATCTAACGATCTACTGGGTCGTACTCAGACGGGCTTTCGGCCTGGCCAGGGAACCGACTCGGCCTTGATTTCAATGGTGGAGGAAGGCAGATGCATCTTGGATTCGGGAGGATCCGCTGCGGTGGTCCTCCTGGATCTAAGCGCTGCATTTGACACGGTTGATCATAATATCTTGATCAACCGTTTGGGGAAGATTGGAGTGAGAGGGTCGGCCCTCAAATGGCTCGCGTCATACTTGAGTGGCCGGACTTATCAGGTTTGCGAAGGCAATTTTCGATCTCTGCCTACCCCCCTTCAGTGTGGAGTACCGCAGGGCTCTTCATTGAGCCCTACGCTTTTTAACATCTACATGGCCCCACTGGAGGCGGTGGTTTCACCCTTCGGGGTGAAAATCGCAACCTATGCAGACGACACTCAACTGATCATCTCGCTGTCCCTCTCGGAAAGCCAGGGGGAAAAGTTCGCATCGTGTTTAGTCAACATCATGTCATGGATGTCGGACTCCCGGCTCAAACTAAATGGGACGAAAATCGAGCTGATGCTTCTTGGCAATCTATGTTCAACACTCCCCAAATCCATGTGGCCGGATAGTCTAGGTGCTCCCCCAGTTCCCAAAGAAGCAATAAAAAGTCTGGGGGTCTGGCTAGAACCCGAACTGTCAATGACCACTCAAGCTAAACGAGTGGCAGGGACTTGCTATGGTCTGCTCAGGTCAGTACGGAAGATCCTCCCGCTACTCCCTGAAAACTCCCGGAAACTACTGGTGCAAGGATTAGTCATGTCAAGGCTGGATTATAGCAACGCCTTATTCCTTGGTTCACCAGAACCCACTCTGAATGTGCTCCAAAGAGCTCAGAATGCGGCTGCACGAATGCTCACTGGTACTGCCAAAAGATCATCAGCTAAGCCTGCTCTCAAGGCCTTGCATTGGCTTCCAATTCGAGCTCGCATAAAATTTAAATCCCTTTGCATCGTGTTTAAAGCTTTGCAAGGATTAGGCCCTCCAATCCTTAGAGACCTGGTGCGCCCTTACAAACCTACGCGAGCCCTTCGCTCGGATGATGGTAATTTTGTGGTGATACCCAGAGCCAAAAAGGTGAAGTCCGGCGGTCGCCGGTTCTCTATTAATGCAGGCCAATTATGGAATGCTCTGCCGATGGCCCTGCGGAAAGAATCCAATTTAGTGCGTTTCCGCAAGGCATTGAAAACTTATCTCTTCCCCCTTTAGGCTTTCGCTTCTGTTGTATTTGGGTGGTGGTCCTGTGTTTGGTTTCAGCGCTGGGACGCTCAAGGGCAGCCATGCGCTTTATAAATTTCTTTTCATTTCATTTCATTTCATTTCATTTCATTTCATTTCCTGACACATTGAATAAAGCTTTGGACCGGATTATCCTTCTCTCACTCCCTTGATTCTGCCCCAAGCTCACAATCTAATCACTCATAGTTTCACCATATGTGTCTTTCATAACACCCACCCTTGATTTAGGCAATTATTTACACATGTGTGCAAACGAACTTTGCGACCAGACTTTCTACACTCCTTACCAATGGCATAACAAGACTTTGAATCTCCACTGTGAAAATTACTTCCACACCTATGACGCACCTTTGGATCGTGCTTGTTCACCATATTCCTCTGTGGCTTGACAGCACCTTTGGACACAACTTCCACATTGTTGCCTGACTTTTGCACATCTCCAACAGCTATTATATCTTCCCTGTCTCCTGAAGCATCACCACTTCTTTTACTGATCTCCTTCATACAAAATTCTGACTCTTCCACCACCTTAGCTATATCAGTAGTGTCTTTCAAAGTGGGGGTTTTTGTAGCCCAATAATTGTTCCTGAATTTTCCTACTTCTACATTGAACTATTTACTGATCAAGTATCAGTTCTTCTCCAATATCACCAAATTGACATTTCATTGACAAGTCTATGAACCTTGTCACAAAGTCATCAATTGAATCTCCAAGTCTTTGTGGTTGGGTATAAAATGTGTACCTATACATTACTACATTTTCTTCTTTGGCAAACCCACACTCCAGTCTTAATTTGGCCTCTTTATTCACATCTGGTATTCTTTGACCATTCTGATCCAACACTTCAGGAAGAAATTTAAATATGTGTTGACCCTCAGATCCTAAATAGCTGTGTAAGCTGGCTCTTTCTTACACTCAGGACTAAATATTTGGTCATCAAGAGCCAACAAATCATTATCAAATATGTCAATCAAATCTTCCCATTGGATGGGCGGAGGTCCTTGATGAGAAAGAAATGGTGGGGGAATAATAACCACAGCCGGTTCCATAGTGATGATCGAGTTGATTTTAAAACTCTTTCCCTATATGTTTAAAAGGAAAAAACATGAAAAACAAAATCACCACCAAAGATGTCATGAGACGTTTTCCACGGCGTGATGTCAGTCCAAAAGAGTTTTCCTTGTTCACTCCTCCAAAATAAAGTACACACTCACGTCCGCACACATAGAGTGTAAAGAGCAAAACAGAAGCAAGACTTCACGTGCCCAGAAAGACCTTTCTTTCTTTCCACAGCACCTTGATAAGTGACTGAAGAGTTCTGTTGACTAATCCACTGTCTTTCCTCCAAACACTCCTCCGAAATGAGGAAAATGCTGTCATGCACGCACCTTTGTCTCAGAAGTGTCCTGGAGTCTCGCCGCTAATCACCCTGATTCCCCCTGTCACCCCTCGGAACACAGGCAGAAACACTGAATCCCAAGATGTAACACAGGGGAACACAGGGGAACAAAACAAGGGTAGAAAGGGAAAAGAAACAGGCCTCCTCCGTCTTCTTTTGGTCTGTGTACAATGGAATCTAACTTCGACACCCGGATCTACATAGGAAGACAAAGGAAGATATGTGAAATCCAATTCCCCCCCCCTTATGTATGGTAAGTGGTGTTAATGCAAATAAATGACATATAACAGTGAATACCTGCCCAAGTGTGGGAAACCACTCGAACCAAACTATTTGAAATCGTCTTGGAAAACCTCTTATGACTGTCTTGAGTGTTTCATCACATTAAGCGTCTAAAAGGAAAAAGTAATATGAGGCAGAGTTCCCTAACAAAAATATAAGGAATAGTGTTATGCTACTCTAACACTCACCTAATCAGGATACCAGACGAAACAACTAATATCAGGTCACCTCTCAGGTAATACCCTACAATAGTATACCAATCCCCTGTGGCAGACCGAACCATACGGGACAACAAACAAGGAGGCTCAAATAAACAAAAGGGAATAATCGTCCCGAAACCAGCCGGTTCAAAACGATAGAACGCGAGGTCAAGCACTAACCACCAGAATTCCAGAAACAACGAACCACCAAACGACCCTCTGACTTCTCGGACGCCAACACCACCACTGTGACCCGGAACGAGAACAGGAAACAGCTTAGCTAACGCGAAGCACTTCCTGATTCCATGGGGCGGGTTAAATTCCGTTATTCCGCTTTCCATGCATGCGCGAACACTGCGCATGTGCACCAACTCCTGTAACAGCTTTTGCCAACCATTGCCAATCACGGTTTCAGGATTGAAACTGATACCGCTCACAAAAGGCTCGTAATATTAGTCCCTTTGCACATGACAGGCATGACAAATGCTCCCACCCACCAGCCAGAGCTTAAGCAGCCAAAGCAGGTACAGGAGTACCGCCGTGAGTGCGGTGAGGCTCCTCACATGTTGATCAGCACCAGCACACACCTACGCCAGAGACCGGTGACTGTTGCAGGCCTTTGAATGGTATCAATGTGAATGTGGCATAAGAGGTGGCATTCTAATGCCTCGTGCACACAACATGCAAGCACAGAACTAATCTGGAGCTTAGGTCTGTTGCAAACTCCCATAAAACAAAGCCTGACCCTGAGGTACCCGAGGAGTACCACATGGTGGCAGAGGCCTTAATATGCCAGGCGCCGTGGTCTCCAATCTTCACTTCTTCCAATGTTAAGGTCTTCTCAGTGAAGGCAGTCGAGTACGTCTCCATGGGTAAGATGTCACCTGGCAGGCTGAATGGGCTGGCAACTCATCACCAAAATGTTGCAATAACGTTGTCCAGACAGAGTTTGGCTCCAATCAAGGTCTTTATTCAACCTACCTGATAGTGACTTACCTGTGCCAGCCACAACTCATAACTGCCACAGATAGAGCCCCACGCTTCAGGGATCCACAACAGAACATTCATTGTAAAGATTCCAAAGCATGTCTTAAAGACACAAATTGCAATCACCTATAGTTCAAAAACGTAGGAAAACCACCATCAGTGTAAATACAAGCCATGAAATTACCAGGATGTACTGATTCCAATATCGCGAAAGCAGGGCCGGGGTCCGCTCCGGAAGAACACACAAACAATGTAGCACCCTCCAGGCAGGCGTGGCCAGAGGATATGAATAAATGGGAAAAGACTGCTCATGGTCTATTCCCCCATACTATGCCAGCCCATTGTGTGTGTCCTTTTGTTTCGCTGCTAGGCTGCACGCAAGTCCGCATGCAGGGAACACCACACTGGTAGGGTGACCAACCGTCTGCAAATTTCACGGACAGTCCGTAATTTCGTCTGTCTGTCCGTTGTCCGTGAAGGATTCTTTAACGGATGCCATTTGTCCGTAATTTTAACCGGGCACCGGTCGCACCACCCTAACGGATCTATTACAGAATATCGAAAGTCAGAATATCGAGATACAAAAATATCACAACAAAAATATCGATGTCAACAATATCGATATCCTATCTACAACAAGGTAAGTACAAAAATATCGAAAAAAATATATAGATGTCAAAAATATCGTTAAAAAAATATATCATTATTTTTAATTAAAAACAATATGTACAATTAATTAATAAATATAGTTAAACATATTTTATATTATTTCAAATTAATAAGTAATATACATAATTTAACAAAAAAATATTCAACAAATACATATAATAGATAATATATATACTTACTTAATAATCAGTTTTAATAATTATTGTAATAACCTATAAATAAATAAAAATATTATAAATTACAAATTCAACTATAAACATAACATAATAACATAAATACAAATTTAATATTTATACAAAACAACTTTTAAAAAATGTATTTACTTTTAATATTTCTAAAATGATTTCTATACAACATTAAGTAAAACAAAACAAATAACAGAGGAAATAAAATACTATTCCAACTCCAAAAAAAAAACAGTAAGGAAAATGTTGGATAGCGTAGGGGTAAAAATTACTATTCCAACTCCAGAGAGTGCAACAGTAGGGAAAGTGTTGGATAGCGTAGGGGTAAAAACTACTATTCCCACTCCAGAGAGTGCAACAGTAGGGAAAGCGTTGGATAGCGGGAGGGTAAAAATTACTATTCTAACTCCAGAGAGTGCAACAGTAGGGAAAGCGTTGGATAGCGTAGGGGTAAAAAATAACATACTTATAAATACATTTATATTTTAAAATATTAAAAATATTTATTAAATAAATCTAAACTATTTACAAAGACCAATAAATAATGATAAAAAAATAATTACCAATTAATAATTAATATCCAATAAATTAATTACCAATACACAAATATAAATTTAATAACTACCTAATTACATATCAATTACTTTACACACTATTCCCCTATGAGCGCACAACAAACACCAATAATAAAATACACGTAACATAATTATCAATTAATCAATTAATAAAATTGAATTACTAATTAATAAATATTAATTACCAATTAATTATTAATTAACAATAATATAATTACCAAAAACAATTAATACAAAAATTATTACTTAATTACATTTAAATTACTTCCCACCCTATTGCCCTATAAACCATACAGAACATAATTATCAATTAATCAATTAATTAAAATAAATTACTAATTAATACAAAATTAATTACCTATTAATTAAAAATTAATTTATAATTCCTGATAAATTAATAATTAATGTAGTATAATTAAATTACTTCCCACCCTATTCCCCTATAAACCCACAACCCGCTATGGTACTAAAATACAAAATGTACTTAATTTACATAACAAAAAAATTATACATATTAAATACATAATAATATACATAAAAATCATATAAAAATCGATAATAGTAACATCGATATTACTAACATAGATATTAGTAACATCGATGTTACTTACCTTCGATATTACTTACATTCGATATTACTCACCTTCGATATTACTACTTCGATATTAACAATTCGATATTTTGTCTGCCTACCCACCCTAACGCCGGCACAGCTTCCACCCACTTCCCTTCTTGACTCCGATGCTGCTGAGGTCGGGTGTAACAGACCAAAGCTCTGATACCCCGCAGCATTGGAGAGGCACAGCGGGATGCCAACCCTCACACCTCCAGCCCTTGATGAGATGTTAAGAGGTGCTTGAAGGTGACTGAGAGGGAGGGGCTGGAGCTTCAGGAGCAGGGGCATCTATTCAGATGCAAACAGCCCTGAATGCGTCATGTCTCTGCAATTTAGAGGGGCCTCACACATTCCCTTCCTATGAAGAAAATATTCAATGTCTGCGGGGTTTTCTACAGAAGATTATGGTTGCCCCTAGATTAAATGCTTCAATTCTTTGAAATAGCTCCATCATTTTGCACAGGTTTGGTCTGGCTGTGACGGGCAGTAGGCCTGATTTTTATTGATTCTGCAGGGAGAAAATTGAGATGCCTCATGGCCTCCTGTTTAGCATAGCCTCATCCACAATGTGAGTTTTCTTGGCAGGAAATGAGAAAAGTAATACAGAAGGAGGGGAGAAACCCTGACGACTCCTTTAAAGCGGAGGCTTCCCTAACATTAAATCACAGTCACAAACGGAACTAAATCTATAACAGTTGAGAAGTGAAAACCCAAGATCTTAGCTGAGGCTTGCTATTTGTAAAAATAGCCTCCTTGCATCCACAGATCTAGAAACAAAAATGCCAGTGCATGCGTTGTCCCACCACTGCAGCACTTGTGCATGCAACAGTGAGCATCTGAGGTAAGAAGATGCATCTCTCCCATAGTCATGAAAGAACACAACATCATATCCTTCTCCAGGCACAGACTGGGTCACGCATATTCGGAATCCTCTTCGAATACTGGTGCTGGTACAAATGTGTGTCAGTAGGCAGCCCTGATGATCATGTACTCTCTCTCTCCTCTTCATGCTGAAGTCACTCGTAGCTTTCATAAATTGCAGACGAACACCGCAGAGTGGTTGGAGCAGCAATATTTAGAGAGTCAAAAGGTGTTAGCAGTGGGTGGGTCAGTTATGGAGCCTCTCACCAACCCCTGGCTGTGCAAACATCCTAGAACCGGCCCTGATTACACCAAGGCAGCACGTGGTTCTCTTCACAGAGCTTAATTACTGTCACTTAATTGTAAACAAACTTCGGTTCTTCAAACATGCAGTCTATAATGTAATAAAATAAAGAAATGGCACAATCGCACCCACACTGATTAACAAAGTATGGAGGACAATCAGTTAAATCAGTGCTCTTGGAGTATCTCCTTTCAGTACTGTACATCACAGTGGGGGATGGCAAAACTAACATTTTGGAAAGAGCCTGTCTTCTCGTTGTCATGTCCAGGAGGGGGTGAGGAGCCCTACCCCACCCTGGAAAAGACCAGGTTGATACTAGAATACTGCATGCCCACCCCTGTGCCCACCCTGGTGGATCCTGGTCCCCCTCCAGTGATGGCTCTTGCCCCCCCTTGAGGTGGCTCCTGTCCCCCTCCCCCCTCCTGTGATGGCTCCTGTCCCCCCATGTGGTGGCTCCTGTCCCCCCTCCCCCCGTCTGTGATGGTGCCTGTCCCCCCTGTGGTGGATCCTGTCTCTGCCCTGGGTGGCTTCTGTCCCAGTCCTGGAATGGCTCCTGCAGCGAGGGTGAAGTTCTTGATGGGCCTCTTCTCAAAAAGGCTCATCTCAAAATGAATATGAAAAGGTGGGCGAGTGAGTAAGTGAAGGAATGGGTGGATGGCTGGATGAATTAGTGAAAGGGTGAATGGATGAATGAAAGATTGAATTGAAAGATATCGAGAGGATGGATGGATTGATGAGTGAGTGGAAAGATGGAAGAGAGAAAAGGTAAATAGCTGGATGTATGGGTGGAAGGGTAGCTGGATGGGTAAAAGGGTGGATGGATGAATGAAAGGATGGATGAGTGAAAAGGTGGATAATGAGTGGGTGGATGGATGAGTGAAATGATGGATGGATTGATGAATTGATAAGTGCAAGGGTGGCTGGATGGAAGGATGAGTGAAAGGGTGGATGTAAGGATGGATGAGTGAGTGAAAGGGAGGGTATATGGACAAAAGGATGAATAGATGAGTGAAGGAGTGGAAGGATAAATGGATGAGAGAAAGGATGGATGAGTGATAGGGCCAATGGATGGATTCATGAGTGGATGAGTAGATGGAAGGGTGGGTGGGTGGATGGATGGAAGGAAGGATTGCTAAGTGTAAGGGTCGATGGAGAGAGAAAGGGAGGATGGATGGATGACTGAAAGGGTGGATGGGGGGAAGGATGAGTGAATGGGTGGATGGATGAGTGATAAGCGTGGCTCAAATCCACCTGAGCGACTTACCTCACTCATCTATCACTCTCATATAATAAGCCAGCCAGACAGTGGAGAAGAATTTGTAATATATTTATTTGGCCATAAGATTCATCTGCAGATGGGCCCCGTCAGGTCTACACCCCAGGGAGTGCACCGAGCGGACTGACTCATCCTATCATGACAATACATTATAACATAACATGGCAGGGTAAAGACACCCAGCCTGGAAAATTACAGAACTAGCGAAATGGTGAACAATGAACTCATATATGCGGCATCTGCACCTGCGAAGGCAACACTGTTATCTCCCCTCAAGGCCACAGAGCCGAGGCTCTGCTTCTCCAGGGCATGGAAACATTTCTGCAAAACTAACTCAAGGCAAGAAATGCTGAAACAGGGATTTTCTGCTCATAAGGGAGGGGGGAAAACTGTACCATGAGACATTGGAGCTGCAGAGCAAATGTCAGCATCAGAAGTCTGTCTGCCATAGACAAGCCTCTCTCTCTTATGAGAGAAGTTGAAGCTTGCATATTACAAAAATAGCTCAGTGGGTTGCAGCACATGAATAATAAGCTGTAACTGCATATTGGTTAGACACATTAGGCTAACACATTCATAACATCATTAGAACATTCTGCAACAGGAAAATTACTATCTATCAGACCCTCCTTTTAGCCTATCGTGGCTAACATAAGTGCAGTTACAGCTTAAAGGTAAGGTCTATACAATTCTAAAGGCATCACTCATCAATCAAAGGGAAACCAAAAAAAAACCACAAGTATAACCAATAGCATATCATCATAAAAGATATCTGGCTTCGGGAAATGAAATACTAGGATGAGCATAATCACAGAAGTAGTGCAGCATACTATAGGGCAGGAAATGCAGAGGCAACAAGTAAAAGAACAACCCCTGCAATACCTACTAAGACAATAATTATTCTCTGGGTGTGAGGCACCCTCCTTTTTGACTAATCTAAACATATGTTCTCGAGGTACCATTTCTCTATAACACTATGTCATGATCGCACTACTTCAAAATACATCACACTAAGTCATTAGCAAGAATTAATGCAAATAAGATCAAACTGTCATTATCAGGGAAAACACCCTATTGCATTCAATACTGAGGGCTCACTTGCATTATCAGCGAGGACCTATATCTAACATCCATGAAGTATATTTTTATCGGGCTGAGAAATGTATTTTACTAAACTACTCGAAGTATACTAACCCTCACAGCTACTTCTATAGGGCAAGAATACAAGCAACAATTCTCCATCCCTGTGTGTGTATGAAGGCAATGACCCACACACCCAATAATTTGCTGTTCTATAAATAACATGTGTCAGGTGCAACATTTGAATACTACATCATCCTAATGAACTTCCCAATGCTCCTCTTCGTGAGGAGCTAGGGTACCAATGACATTCTCATGTGGCGTTGAAATAATACTCATGAGGGTATGCGCCAAGCAACAAGAAACTAATTCTCTAAAGAGAAATATGAAAGCAACAGTTAGGATACAAACAAACACAATATTAAATTTGTAGACCGTGAGAACCAAATGAGATCAGGGACATCTGGACAAGGAGCCGCAGAGGCTGCTCCTCCTGGGGAATAGGAACATTCAAAGGGACTCATTTTCCTAGCTAAAAGTCCAAAGTAAACTAGGGGAAAAACAGTTCACACTGAGGCCAACCAGAGGGGATCTTCTCCCTTCAAGGGATCTTCTCCCTGTGTCCATTAGAGCCTCACAGGCAGACTCCTATTATTCATTCCCTAACTCCCATGACGGAGCCGCACAGCTTCACGACTCAGAGGAGCACTTAATCTGAGCCCAGGCGCAATCCTAGTGTCCCCTTTGACAATGTCTCGACAGTGCACCAAGGCTCTTACCAGCAGTCCATCCCTACCACTTAACTATTCTTCAGCACAGTTCTCTCCTAAGTCCCTAACTCAGCCCTTCTTCCGGTGCCTTGTTCTCCTTCTTCTTCTTTCTGGGCCGCAGATTATATTGAGTGCTCCCTCGCACCTCTGGATCTGTGAACAGAATGGGGGGCTCAATGGCAGCGGGCTTATTTGCTGATGTTTGCTCACTGTGATTGGGAGAGGCCTCACCACTTGCAATCAGAACTGGCCTCTTCGCTCTTTTATCCGGCTCAGCGACGCCCTTTCTCACCCACTCATCATAGGGCAACAGAAGCGGGACCCTCTTTACTTGGCTTACGTTGGTCCACGACTTATGGCCCTGAATCCTGAGTGCTGTTCGGGTGGCAAGCAGCACCTGCCTCGGCTACCTTCACCTCGGCTCCAAGCAAGACTTTCGTTGATATCTTCTGACAACAACCCAGTCCCTGGGTTGGATGATATGTCCAGGCCCCTCCGGTTGCGGCTTCAGTGTGTCTGCTACCTGCTGATGAAGGGAACGAAGATCTTTAGAAAAGGCATATGAATGAAATTCAATTTCAAAGAAACCAAATGAGGTCTATTCTGTGCTTTCATATCGCTCTAATAAATGTGTGCACTGACAATAGGTAATACATTACATATCTGACTTTTCGCTGTATTACCTGTGGACGGACGTATGCATTTACTGAATTCTAAGAGAAGAGAAAAAATAAAACAAAACAGACACGTTGTATTCCCCCATTTGCACTTGAGAAACAGCAAAAAGCGAAGTTCAAACCGCTCTTCCTATAGCGAGCACACAGCATCTACTTTGTGAACCTTCACTGTTGTGCAAAACTTCAAACACTTCTAATATTCTTTTTCTTACTCAAATCAACTTATATTTTTGCTCATGACCATGCTCACATATTATAGATGCAGCAGGAAACTAACTTCTACAAATCAATAATTTCTAAAAATATTTTGCTGAGGATCACACAAGCATCTTTCACCTTTCTCACTATTTAGACCGTGTAACATTTTATTTAGGGGAATACCTGTTCACCAGCTCTGATAGGGATTATCAGCTCAACTATACAGGCTAACTGATAAGAGACTTGTACACCTTTACTTAGTGCTGCACAATAATGATGTTGTTACCTAGGATTCTGAAGGAAAAAATCAACAAAAAGGTACCGACCTATTGTTCCCTTAATCAACAAAAAGGTACCGACCTATTGTTCCCTTCAAAGGTCAAATAAGGAAACACTAGTCTGGGCTGTTCCCTTCAAAGGTCAAATAAGGAAACATTAGTCTGGGGCTACCAGTCCTTTCATCCCTTTCATCCCTATCCAATTAAAATAATCCTCTAATAAAGACTATCAGTTTATTTTCACAGACTAGCTAATAAAGAACTAGCAATGTACTTGCAAGACTACAATAATGGTATTATCACCCAACACTTGTAGAACAAAACTACCCACATCTAATTCCCCTTTTAGATCAAAGCAGGACAGGAGGGAGCAATATACATGTTACCTAGTTTTAATTTATAGGAGAGCTAGCGGGGAGCTAGCCTCCTCCCCCATTTTGACAGAAGGAAATCTGAAACATATTTCACTTCAGTCAACACCATCAACCCCTGGGTGTAGCACTGAGCATAAACAAAATTCTAGGAGATACATAGCACTTTTGAGAGGGCTAGAACATCTTTTAGCACATGTACAAATGTCATTGCCATAAAATGATGTGTGTGCCTATTAATATCTAATACAATGTAAAAGGAAAAGGAGTAAGGCAAAGGAAATGGGACAGGGACACAGCTAAAGTCCCCCATAACTAGGCACTATGCGACATTCATTAGGGAAAAGGCGGCAAAAGGAAAATCTATAAAAGAACAAAAATTACTTAGGTAATGGTCAGGCTTGTGACACAACACCATGAGTACACCGTAGAACTCTTGTATTTTTCTTCTCTACCATTTAACCAAATAGACATACACTGCTGAAGTGTTGTCTGTGAAATTTAGGGACCAGAACAAATTCTCCACAGAGGAGCTTGTTCTAGTATCAATAATAGAATTGTCAAAACAATACAAAACAGAAACATACATAAAATAAAAACAAGCATACCAAGGCAGCAGGAATACTTGCTGTGCTAAGCACAGAAAGCATGGACAAATCACAGTAACACATGCAAATGAGCTGTGACACACAACACGATGCCATGCATTTCATGCACAGTGAGCCTGCGGCCCAAAACCCAGCCTGCTGGCCTACTTAATTTGGCAGGCTTAAGATCGATCAGCATACCATCCACGCAGAACAGAACAAGCAATGTACAATAAGCCAAAGAAAACATAAAACACACAATATAGGTACATGCGTATAACATAAAATAATACGCAATAATACATATACCAAACACAAAGGCCACAAAAGGAAAACACAATATTAGTTACTCAAAGGACTATATTTTTCTCATGCATGTCATGCATCATGCGGTGTTAGTGCACACTTAATCTGTCTAGCACAAAGCTGCATCAATACTCACCGTAACACACAGATAAAAGTATTTCCCATTGCACTGAAATGAAACAAATCAAACCACACAAAAAAAACAACAACACACAAAATATTGGACAAAAAGGCAACCATTTAGTAAAAATAGCTTCTACAAATACTTACCTTAAAACCTATGCTTGGAGCTCATTCACACCAGTTCATTTATATTATCTATCATCACCCTATATATATACTAACTGTTCACTTTTCGTTCTGAAAACCATGTCTGCTCTTTTAGACAAGAAACAGATCTAACCTCTTTTAACCATCAGCCAAAAAGATAAAACATTTAGCAACATTGAAAATCACATGACAATCTTGTAATGACATTTAATACAGCATCAAAAAGGGAAAAATATATACATTTACTGTCACATCTTTAAAGAAAAATGGCACCATCTCACCACATTTAATCCTGCTGCCAATGGTATATTCTCACCTCCAGGACATACTAAATACTCCAGTGCACACTAGCAGACATTTGCACAAAACACGCGCTCTGCATCTCCACTCAGCGGGTGGGGCACTGGGCCCACTGCAATGGTGTCCCATGGACAAACTGCATACAAATACTGTTACACACATATATACATTACACACATATATACATTCCCACCAGGCCGCTCCTATGAGCAACACAATCAATATTCTGTACCTACCCTCGCATGATCAGTACTCTCCACTAAGGATCCACTAGCAAAGTCACTAATCAGTATGCAATCAGAGACCCCCCAACTCAATAATTATTGAAATAGAAAACTTTTATACTATGACATGGTCCAACAGTGAAACAAAACAAATCAACAACAAAAAGGGACACAACAGACAACCAATAAATCTCTTTTTTCTTTTTGCCATTAAACTGCACACAAATCAATCACTGACTGAATACAATTCAAACAATAGGAGTAACATGTGCTTAAACTATTGCATCTGAAACACTCACTAACATATTTAGTAAATTAATTATTTTCAAAACAATCCTTCTTTTCTCAGACTAGGCTATTTTAAAGTGTAATTCTCTGTGTCAAAATGGAATAACCTGTTGAAAGGTATTCATAATTTTGTTCCTAATACTAAATCACATGTGTTCTGAACAACTGCATTATACTTTAGTCTAAACCAGCAGCATTTTGCACTCATAAATATGCAGACTCGCTCCAAATTCACAATTCACATGGCTCCAACTGTGTATCTCTGCCTGTCCGTGCCAATAGCTGAGCCTCCTAGCCGCCCCCATAATCTTCTGTCTGTGCTCTGCGAACCCATTAGAATGCTGTTATCACACCAAGGTCACAACTGCTCTGCTCTTTTACACACTGTTATTCTAAACATTACCAGCCCAGAGCTCTACAACCCTTTTTTATTTTATTGTGGACTGAAACACATCCATTCAACAGGTCATGTTTAAAACTAACTAAACAACTTCTGCTCTCTACCCCCTTTGGAGGCCGCTTTTGCCGTTCAAAAATGCATTTCACTCTCACCGTCTTCCAAGAGCTAAGAATTCTGGGCTGCTAGCCAGCCTTCCTGGCCCCCCTGGCATTCATCACCAAGGCCAAATCTGCCTCGCGCTCCACGCTCGTCATTCTGGCGCTGACAAAGCCAATAAGCCTTCCTAACTCTTTCTAACATACAATAATTAACACTATTTTGACAAATACATTTCTCTCCTTTTTTTTCTTCTTTCTAACTTTACACTCTTCCTACATTCTATTAATATACATTCTAATTACTGGTAATCAAATCCTTTTTTCTTCATCTTCTACTGTTCACAAATTAAGGGGATGAAAGAAACCAAATTCTTTTCCATAGAGCACAGCCCTCCATGCACTTTTAAACTACATGAAAAACACACTGATAGTCAGGCACAACCATCTCAGGTAGCTCACAAGGACCAGACAATCTAACCCATGCAACAAGACACACTCACTTCATTTAAACAAACATTTACACAAACAAAAGGCAGCCCACAGACTGCTCTCAAACCAAGCCAATTATAACCAAATCAAACATATTACATGAAATACATACCTCATCCTCTTTATCACTGCTCACATTGGCTCACTGAGCCATTAAAAGCAACTTTAAATGTACACATTTTGTCTTCTTTGAAAACTAAACTTTTGATCTGTTCATATTCTGGGCTATCCTCTCATCTGTCTTTGCTGAACCTCTTTCTGCCACAACCTTAGGGAATCAAACATGCTCTGACATCTGTGCCTAGCAAACAGTCTCTCTTGCAAGTAATCTATCTTAACTGCATCAAAAATATTAAACAAAATCGGGATAAATCCATATTCACATACATCTCAAAATTCAAAGAGTCTTCTACAGGAGCGGGTTGGCTCTTGGCCAATATGACATCAGTTGAACTGCAGCAACACCTAAAACATCGCAACTTACTGAAACGCGGCATCTTGCACACTCAATCAAACACCACCAAACTCACTCAATCAGATACCGCCAAAGAACTCACACATACCCAGACACAAAAGAACCAAGCAACTATCTCCACACACAACCACACACGCACACGCACGTCCTATGCATTGAGTCCCTGTCAAACACGTGTTACCATAATGGGACAAGGCCCGTCGACCAAGTCCTGGGGAACCTGGACCCTACCGCAGACCGAACAGTACACTAACTGTTCTGAGGTTGGAGGACACATCCGCCACCCGGGCGGCACTACAGACCGTTGCGCACTTTACCCCGAAAGATCTGGGACTCTTCCATCAAACCACTCACACTAGGGGTTTGGGTCCTTTCCCAGTATTTAACCGTGATGAGTCACACTCCAGTCTCAGTACCACCCGTTCGGATGCTCTAAAACAGACATCCACCCAATACCCCCATCACCAATAGTCTGTCAGAGCTCCACTTGCACTCTGAGTTCCCCGGAGCACACTAGCCCCAGGAGCACACCGGCTCCTCCAATCACCAGAGACACACCGGTCTCAGAGACACACCGGTCTCATGGAGCATCCCAGCTCCCTCAATCAACAGTCGGACCACTCACCTCCTGCTCCCAGAACCGACATCCACCGTTCTCCACCGCCGGCTGCTGGGACCAACACGGTCAGCTCCAAAGTTCCGCCTTCCGGACCCCGGCGCAGGATCATAAACCAGGACCTCTCCCGATCAGCAGGGTGGGGCAGCGCTGCGAGAACCAAGCTCGGCATCAAAGTGGGTACCCAGACCCACCGTGCCGACCAGAGGGTCCCCGGCCTTCTGCTACCCACTTACGGGTGAGAAAGATCCTTATCGCGGAGTACCTGTTCGGGCGCCATCTGATAAGCGTGGCTCAAATCCACCTGAGCGACTTACCTCACTCATCTATCACTTTCATATAATAAGCCAGCCAGACAGTGGAGAAGAATTAGTAATATATTTATTTGGCCATAATATTCATCTGCAGATGGGCCCCGTCAGGTCTACACCCCAGGGAGTGCACCGAGAGGACTGACTCATCCTATCATGACAATACATTATAACATAACATGGCAGGGTAAAGACACGCCCAGCCTGGAAAATTACAGAACTAGCGACATGGTGAACAATGAACTCATACATGCGGCATCTGCACCTGCGAAGGCAACACTGTTATCTCCCCTCAAGGCCACAGAGCCGAGGCTCTGCTTCTCCAGGGCATGGAAACATTTCTGCAAAACTAACTCAAGGCAAGAAATGCTGAAACAGGGATTTTCTGCTCATAAGGGAGGGGGGAAAACTGTACCATGAGACATTGGAGCTGCAGAGCAAATGTCAGCATCAGAAGTCTGTCTGCCATAGACAAGCCTCTCTCTCTTATGAGAGAAGTTGAAGCTTGCATATTACAAAAATAGCTCAGTGGGTTGCAGCACATGAATAATAAGCTGTAACTGCATATTGGTTAGACACATTAGGCTAACATATTCATAACATCATTAGAACATTCTGCAACAGGAAAATTACTATCTATCATGAGTAAGTGAAAGGATGGCTGGATGGGTGAAAGGGTAAATGGCTGAATGGATGAGTGAATGGATGGATGGGTAGAAGAGTGGATAGATGAGTGTACAGATGCATAGGGTGAAAGGGTGGATGGATAATGGATGGATGAAAGGATGGATGAGTGAAATGATAGATGGTAGGATATATGATGGATAGGTTTGCAAATGGTTGAATATGTTTGGATATGGTGGGGCTTACTTATATACTATTGTGCAACCTATGATGTGTCTGTAAAACGTATTCAATTGTCCTGAAGTTTTGTCCTGAATTTTGACCTCCTGTCCTGAATTTGTGTCCTGAATTTTGACCCTTTGTCCTGCATTTTTACACTCACCGTCCTGAATTTGCACCAATGCCAGTTGGTCACCCTACACACTGGTGACGAGGATGTTAAACATCCTGCAACACCATCCACCGCTGGCATTGCACCTGTAGACCTACGGTTGGTGCAGGGATCGCTGCACGGTGGGCCAGCCTGAAGGCTGCAGTGCCGCCTGTTCCTAGTTGCGGATCCGCCTGCCTATGTCGGGACTGCCGAGCCATCTCACCGCCCGCTGCAGCACTTCAGCGGTGGAGCGTGAAGACATAGCCGCTCTGAAGCCCGTCCAGGACTGCGACTCCTCCCCAGATGTCACGCGACCAGGTGCGCGTGAGCATGGTGCCGCATACCAGCCAGAGCAGCCCCAGGAAGCGGTGCCGGAAGTCTACACTCACAGTGCAGGTACCACGTGGGAGGCCGGAAAGAAAAGTGTATCACCTCCAGGGGGAGAGGGAGCTAATCAGCGACGGGGCCAGCAGCTGCTCACAACCTCCAAAGGCTGCCAAGGCCAGTCCACTCAAGAGAAACACAAAAAAAGAAAATTCTACAAAAGAAACCGAGGCAGGACATTCACACCACAGGTTAATACCTTCACATACACCTACAAAGAGGACTTTATAAGGCACCATCTTGATTGAGCAGATCAGGTCATGATGTGCCTACGCCAGTCAGCAACCATGACAGACAATGTAGTACAAGCAGGCCCACAACAAGTGCCAAAAGGGGCAACCCCCCATCGCACCAAACACACAACACACCCAGGTCAGTGCGCTGCTGCCGTTTAGTGAACTCGCCGACCCTGCTACCGCCTCCCCTCGGTGGAAGATATGGATTAGCCGCCTGAACAACTATTTCATTTTTTATTTATTTTTAATCTGTTTTTATTGACTTTTGGGTTACAGGTGCAGTACAGGCAATGTGCTCTTAGAACTATCCATGCATTAAATCACACAACAACAGTGAGAACATCTTACTGGGACATGAAGTCGAGCAATTCGAGTATACATGGGGCGCTTAGTGCACCCAGATGCGTAAAACCAGGATTCAGCTCAGTTCATGAATGATATAGGAACCATTTCCGTGATAACATGGTTCAATTAGCCCAGCACATAAAGTCTTTCAGATGGGTCATTATGGACTTCCAAACAGATATCATAAAACGAAAACAGTTGAAACTAATAACTGCAACACAGCAGCATAACCCGATGTTAGCGCAAGTACCTTCAGCTTTTTGCCTCCCCACCCCGACCCCCTTTCAACCCGCCTCATCATGCCAGGCTGGCAGATACTTGCCTACAGCGGCAACTACTGTGAGCACCCTCTGACCGCATGGATTCGCTATTGTACATGGAATACCACAGCCGCATGTGGCCCTGGCCCACATAGCCTATTCTGCGCCATCATCCCTTTCCACAGGTTTCCCCCCTGAGCACGTTTCCCGCAATTTGCTGAAGTGCCTGGAGCAGTCCCTACACACCGGGTAGCTATGGGCTCCTTACTCAGTCCCAGGGTTTCTTCCTGTCGGATGGCTGTCCCCTCTGCCCTGGCCCATGCTAGGAACGAGTGTCTCCATGCAGTTGTGTTGAGTGGGTCATGGGCCTCCAGCCTGAACAACTATTTCCTTGCGACAAGGGAAGCAGACAACACCATCAAGAGGTCTCTGCTACTACATTTTGCAGGGGAGGAAATATACAAACTCTTTGCACACCTGCCGAGCACGGGAGCCGCCAACAACGCGACGCGGCAATCAGAGCCCTGGATGCACACTCTGACCCGCAACTTAATCTGGACTATGAACGATTCAAGCTCCGCCAAGCCACCCAGAGAGAAAGGGAGTCTTTGGATGCATTCCATGCACACCCGAGGGAACTAGCTAGCACGTGCACAGAGGATGACCAAGCCAAAGAAGTGAGAGTACAAGTGATACAGGGTGCCGCGATACTGAGGATGGGAAGAACACCCTCTGGAGGAGTGCCCTGCCCAAGGGAAAAGAGCACCCTCAACCCCTTTGCTACAGCGTGCAGGGGAGGGCCCAGAACCAGAGGTGCCTTTGGGAGGAGGCCACCATATGGATCCGTGAGGCAGCTGTCCCTAGAAGACTACGACAACCCGAAGACAAGTAAAGGATCACAACGACAGCGCCACCGCCTCGAGGACTCGACCACTGAAGATGAGGGAGAATGTTTTCTCATATCATTCACCAGTGACTTAAAGCGTAGGAGGCATCCCCAGCCCACGTGTGTTATAGAGATAGCAGGATCTCGCGTCACAGCCTTGATAGACACCTGGGAGTCCGTCAACGTAATGGGCACTCAACAATATAAACAACTACATCCACGCCCTCAGCTAACTCTGACAAATGTTAAGATCTTCACATATTGAAGTCATGCACATCTGCCCCTGAAAGGGAAGATGACAGTAAAAGTGAAAGCAGAGAACCAGGAGATCACAACCACATTCCACGTGGTCGACAGGGAGGCTGACATCCTGGTAGGCAGCCACACCGCAGAGGACCTGGGTCTAGTCACATTAGCACGTGTGGTCAAAGCCCTCCAAACTGAGGAGATATTTGAACTATTCCCACACCTCTTCACTGTGCTAGGGTGCCTGCAGAGACTGCATGTCAAGCTCCACATTGGCCGATCGGTCAAACCAGTGGCACTCGGTCCCCGCCGGATACCGTTCCACCTTTGACCCCTTGTCGAACAAGAACTGAGTGACCTAGAACAACAAGGAGTAATCGAAAAAGTCACTGGCCCGACACCGTGGATCTCCTTTTGGTGATTGCGGGAAAGCTAAAACAACCAGGCAATATACGGCTGTATATTGATGTGCTCCTGCCCAACCAGGCGATCAAAAGAGAGAGGGTACATAACGCCCACAATGGATGATATTATAGCCGACCTCAAGGGCCCCGGATGGTTCTCCAAGCTAGACCTTAACGCGGGATACCATCAGCTAAGGCTAGTGGAGGCGAGTGGGTATATAACGACCTTCTTGACGCACCTGGGCTACGCCGCTACAAACGACTCAACTTTGGCATACCATCTGCTGCGGAAATCTTCCAAGATGCAGTCCGAGAGACTCTGTCGGGCCTACAAGGGGTACTGAAGGTCAGTGATGACATCCTGACTCACTCCCCATCCATCAAAGAACACCACAAGCACCTCAAAGCAGCCTTACAGCGACTGGCAGATTGTGGCGTGATGCTCCAGGACAAGTGTTCCTTTTTCCAAAACTCCATCGAGTTCTTTGGCTACATATTTAAACAAGCAGGAGTCCAAGTGGATCCACGAAAATCTCACATGATACAACAAGCACAAGCACCAACTACCATGTCTGAAGTATGCAGTTTCCTAGGGATGGCCTCGTATTGTGGGCGCTTCATCCCCAACCTAGCCACGATATCTGAACCCCTCCGGGCTTTGGCCAAGAAAGACACTGCATGGAAGTGGGGGAGTGAAGAAGAAGCTGAGTTCCAAAGTGTCAAGGAAGCTTTGCTCAGCAACACCACAAAGGCATACTTTGATGCCACAAAGAGCACGTAACTACTCATGAATGCAAGTCTGGTAGGATTAGGAGCGGTGATCACATAGGAGGTGGAACTAGGCAAGTGGGCACTCTTCAGCTTCGAAAGCAGATACCTCACACCCACGGACACACAGTACTCCCAAGTTGAAAGGGAAGCGCTAGCAATAAGATGGACGTGCAGTCGTTTCCATCTCTACATCAGTGGCCACCCATTTTGTGTAGTCACCGACCACCAGACGCTCGTCCCACTATTTAAAGTCACAGTCCCTCATCCTCCACCACAAATCGAAAGGTGGGTGATCCAGCTGCAACCAAATGGAGTTAGTGTACTGTCCCGGAGCAAAGAACCCAACAGATTTCCTCTCCCGGCACCTGCTAGATCCCGAAGAAGGCAGAATCAACAATGACGCAATGATGGAAGAATATATAGCCATGGTGACACAAGGATCATGACCCAGCGTCCTCATCCTCGAGGAGATCAGCACAGCCACCAATCACGATTCGGTCCTGACGAAGGTATTAGAGTGTTATTTTAGTAAGTGCACACCTTCCCTTCCCTGATGATCAAATTTTAACTGTATATGTATATAAATGCGTGCATAACAGCGCCGTGACCGTCTCTTGTCACAGTAATTCAATATGATACTTCCAAAGGGGCAACATTCGTGCCCCTGCTGCTGCACAGCGGCAATGAGGAAACTTTTCTCAGCATAAACCATGTTTCTTCCAATAATCAATCTTAATCCATAGTGAACCAGTATAGTAATCCAAATAATCCCAGTTTATCAAGTCACTCCGGAGACAGCCAGATGGTGCTAGAATGTTTATTCTGCATTTTCAGATATCATTTGTCGCATATGCTTAAACAATGATACGTGCTTTAAACATTCCTTCGAGTCAGCACAGTGAAAGCCCAATGCATTTCGAACTCTTCTAAGTTCTTCCTCAGGGGCACTGTAATTAATCAAAAAGAGCTGTATAAACAATCAGACTGAAGCGCGAATTATAATCTAACTGAAAATAAAATAGTATGGACAAAACCTCATCATGAAAGACTAATTAATCTAACCCACCCTCTACTACATTCCCCTAATCAATGCCCTTGTGTGAAACAAAATGTTGTGAAATCCACACTTTAACCCCAATGCTCTAAAAACATAAAGTCCAAAGCTTTTCCCGCCATTACATCCTGTTTGCTCGCCCAGTACTTGTTACAGAAAAAAGACACAATATCATTCAAATGCTCTCCCCTTTCCCCATGTTATTCTAACATTTTTCAAAGTACGATGAAATTCCCTTTACCTTGCTGCCAAGCCCTGTGGCTTCAGATATACATGTCTTCTTGCATGTGTAGCAAAAGTGATCAAACCCACCATCCATAATGCTCTTCTTTAAATCCCACACGCACATATGTGCTGAATCATCCTTAATTGGCTCCAAACCCCGTGGCCTCTTGCATTCACAATGCTCAGTCGAGCAAAACTTACACTCCCATAACCCACTTCAACAGTAATTGAAACCTGTGAACTAGACTAAAAATAACTCCATCCCAGAATCCTCGTCAAAATAACTGAATAAACATTAAACACCAAATATTACAAATACTCGCATCTTGCAAAAAGTGTCAAATGTATAAAAAACATGTGCACCCCAAGTGTTCATTTAAATGTTTAAAAACAAGCTTCTGAAGGATTTTCACCCTGGAGACAGCATCATAACCTTTGAACTCGAGCTGACTGCTGAGAACACGATTAACTTTGGACTGCATACACGATCTGATTGAAGAAGAGACTTATTAGTGGGAGATTTATTAAAGGGAAATGCATTTCTTTTTACCATGGTTTCATATACCTTCACACGTTTGGTGCGCATGTTTTTTATACATTTGACACTTTTTGCAAGATGCGAGTATTTGTAATATTTGGTGTTTAATGTTTATTCAGTTATTTTGACGAGGATTCTGGGATGGAGTTATTTTCAGTCTAGTTCACAGGTTTCAATTACTGTTGAAGTGGGTTATGGGAGTGTAAGTTTTGCTCGACTGAGCATTGTGAATGCAAGAGGCCACGGGGTTTGGAGCCAATTAAGGATGATTCAGCACATATGTGCGTGTGGGATTTAAAGAAGAGCATTATGGATGGTGGGTTTGATCACTTTTGCTACACATGCAAGAAGACATGTATATCTGAAGCCACAGGGCTTGGCAGCAAGGTAAAGGGAATTTCATCGTACTTTGAAAAATGTTAGAATAACATGGGGAAAGGGGAGAGCATTTGAATGATATTGTGTCTTTTTTCTGTAACAAGTACTGGGCGAGCAAACAGGATGTTATGGCGGGAAAAGCTTTGGACTTTATGTTTTTAGAGCATTGGGGTTAAGTGTGGATTTCACAACATTTTGTTTCACACAAGGGCATTGATTAGGGGAATGTAGTAGAGGGTGGGTTAGATTAATTAGTCTTTCATGATGAGGTTTTGTCCATACTATTTTATTTTCAGTTAGATTATAATTCGCGCTTCAGTCTGATTGTTTATACAGCTCTTTTTGATTAATTACAGTGCCCCTGAGGAAGAACTTAGAAGAGTTCGAAATGCATTGGGCTTTCACTGTGCTGACTCGAAGGAATGTTTAAAGCACGTATCATTGTTTAAGCATATGCGACAAATGATATCTGAAAATGCAGAATAAACATTCTAGCACCATCTGGCTGTCTCCGGAGTGACTTGATAAACTGGGATTATTTGGATTACTATACTGGTTCACTATGGATTAAGATTGATTATTGAAAGAAACATGGTTTATGCTGAGAAAAGTTTCCTCATTGCCGCTGTGCAGCAGCAGGGGCACGAATGTTGCCCCTTTGGAAGTATCAGGAGGTATTAGAGTCCCAACTATGAAGGTCATGGGAGAACTTCCTACACGATACCAGCAACTGGCACGGTCCGGACAAAGAACGCCATGGCAAATTGTGTAAAGTGCAGGATGACCTGAGCACGACAGCTGAAGGTCTGCTGTTAGGAGGATCTTGGATCATGATCATTTGTTACGTGCCGCCTTGCTGTACCATTCTTTAGAACTGCATCTTCTATCCTGGTCTCTGTAAGGCTCACGGCTTTTTTATACTTGATATTTAACATTTCTGTTGTTCCCCTGTGAGGGAGTCGCTGTTCTGCTCTACTTCCCCCCGTGGAGCCGGACGGCACACCTCAGCGAGTGTGTATCTGCTCCACCCTGTTGTGGCTGTCAGGGCCGGGCGGAACACCTCGGATCCTGTTCCTGTCTGCAAGGGAGTCGCTGTTCTGCTCTACACGCCCCCGTGGAGCCGGACGGCACACCTTCGTGAGCGTGTATCTGCTCCGCCACGCATATCCTAAGCTGGCCGGTCGGAACACCTCAGCCCCCTATACTTTCTTGTTAAGATTTCTTTACCCTTACCCCACAGTGTCTACTGTATGAATGGTGACTGAGTGAGAGTGTAGGTCTCTCCAATTAGACCTCTGGATATCCTACCATTATCATACCCCCATTCCAGCCATTGACCAGGAGGTTTTTTAATGCTTAAAGACCCTCCACTTCAAGGAATTATTCAAAACGAGCACTGGTGAGTGTGAGGTGACAATAATCACAGCTCAATGTTTAGAGTGTTTTATAACATTGCATAGGAATTAATGGTGCTTATTGTTCTTTCCTTCTAGCATCTACGTTCTCTGGCTGCCATTCTACACGACCTCAATCCTCATCCTATGGGGAGAGTGGTGGACACTCCTTGGTTTTATTCCCCCATACGTTTAGAGAGCATCTTCTTGGAGTGTGTTCAAGGTTCTCCTTTAAGGGCTGCTTTTTGGAAGTTGGGGGATTCATCTTCGCTCCTGTGGATCTTGCAACTGTTCCTGACAGAAAGCCAAGCCCACGTTTTTTAAATCCCCCCGAGCGTAGATGACTAGCGAAAGCGTTAGTATGGAACAGGATTTCCTTTCTGGCGCTCAGGCACCTAGAGTAGAAGAGTTATCCACAATGCTAATGGATTTACAGGCAGAAGTAGGGAGATTGAGGCAAGAGAACCAAAGACAGCAAGAAGAAGTGCTCCAGTTAAGAGCACAAGAGAGCACGCAGGGCAGAGAGACAGGCACTATTCCCAAGACCAGAAAGAATTACATCCAACCTGCCAGGTTTTCCCTGCCTTCATCCTCTTCACACTCCCTCCCTAGAGAAAACCCTGAAACTCCCCTCCCATTACAAGTGACAGTACACACACCTAGTCCAGTCCCGCTAGCTATGCCCGAAAGATTCACGGGAGACAGTACGAAGTACGGCATTTTTATGAATCAATGCCAACTTCAGTTTTTGTGTAAGGCCTCTGCTTTTCCAGATGATGCTGCTAAAGTGGCGTTCATAATATCTTACCTAGCGGGCAACGCCGCTGAATGGGCTGTTCCCTTATTAGAGAACAATGACCCATTATTGTATAATTTCACACTGTTTCAGGATAAAATGCGGAGTCTATTCGCAAGACACACATACATGCAGGCAAGCGACAACGCCCTTTAAAACCTAAAACAAGGATCCAAAGATCTCCTCTCCTACATTACTAGGTTCAACAGATTAGTGGCAGAGACCCATTGGCCCGAAGACAAGAGGACGTCCTTATTTTACCGCGGATTATGTGATAAACTCAAAGACCTATTATCTCAAATGGTGAATCCTCCAGAAGACTGCTCCTCCTTTATTGAGTTAACTGTCAAATTGGATCATAGATTACATGAAAGAAGAGGAGAAAAAACCCGTTCACTCACTCCTAAATACCTTGTGATACGTTTGGAGAAGAAAGACACTAAGGATACCTCCGAACCCATGCAAATAGGAGGATTAAGAGGACCTCTCTCTGTGGAAGAGAAAGAAAAACGCAGGTAAAACAATGTGTGTTTATACTGCGGGAAAGGAGGGCATTATGTCAAAGAGTGTCCTGTTCATCCTAGAGAATCCAGGAGAACAGTCGCAAGTGGGTCTGTACCTCATATGGTAACAACTCTGTACTGTTGCTCTAAACACTATGCTAATAAACAGATTTTCAAAAAAAAAAAAAAAGTGGGTCTGTACCTCCGGAAAACTTGAAACCTTGAAGATAGGGGAGATCGAATCTTCAAGGGTACAGTCCTCTAAGATCTCCAAAACCAGACCCACTGTACCAAAAGTGATAAAACACTTCACATTGACTGTTACATTAATCTGTTCTGCTACGGGGCGACACACCATGTCTCTTTTTCTGGATTCCGGGGCCACTGGGAATTTCTTTGATATTTGTCTGGCAAAGAGGTTGGGATTACCTGTTATTGCCAAAGAACATCCAGAATTGATCAGAGCGGTCGATGGATCCGAATTAACATCGGGGCTCATCTCGTACCATACTAATCCGTTGACATTAGTGTTTGATAACGGGCACTCAGAACAGATTGTCTTTGATCTAATCAACGCCCCGACCTTTGGAGCCATTCTTGGGATGCCATGGCTTCAGCTTCATAATCCCCAAATTGATTGGAGTGCCAGAACCGGTAACCCTGAAATCCTCATATTGTATGAGACAGTGTTACCAGGAAGCCCGAGAAGACATTCACCCATTGTATTGTGTTGCCACAGAGACCCTCCCGGCCAGTTATGCTGAGTTTCAGTCTGTGTTCAATGAAGTTTAGGCCACTAAACTGCCACCTCACCGCAGTTACGACTGCAGAATAGACTTAGTTCCGGGGGCCGAACTACCTTGCAGTAGAATCTGGGCTCTTACCCCTACAGAAACGGAATACCTAAAAACATACCTGGACGACATGTTGGCCAAAGGATTCATTAGACATTCCACCTCTCCAGTTTCCTCACCTTTGTTTTTTATTGACAAACGGGAAGGAGGCTTAAGAGCTTGCCTGGATTACCGAGCCTTGAACAAAGCTACTGTTAAGAACAAATACCTCCTCCCTCTCATTTCAGTCCTTTTAGACCAAGTAAGAGGGGCTAAAATTTTCACGAAGATTGATTTGAGAGGGGCTTATCATCTGATCCGTGTAAAACAAGGAGACGAATGGAAGACGGCCTTTGAACTAAATTCGGGTTATACGAGTATTGCGTAATGCCATTCGGCTTATGCAATGCGCCCGCCGCCTTCCAGTATTTTATTAATGACATCTTCAGGGAATACTTGGATATATTCGTCATTGTATATATTGATGACATTTCGATCTATTCTCAAACAGAACAAGAACATATTGGCCATGTCAAGAAAATTCTCAATAAACTACAAGAACATCAGCTGTTTGCCAAACTTGATAAAAGTACGTTTCACACCACCCATATAGATTTCCTAGGGTTCATCGTCACCCCTGAAGGTATCCAAATGGATCCTAATAAAATTGACGCTCTCATTCATTGGCCTAGTCCCAGCTCCATTAAGGAAGTACAGTCCTTCCTTGGCTCTGCGAACTTTTATCGCCGATTCATCAGCAATTTCTCAGAAACCATCACACCCATAACAAAATTGTTGAAGAAGGGAGTCGTCTTTGGGTGGACTGCAGAGGCTGAGCAAGCCTTCCGTGCACTAAAGAATAAATTCACATCAGCCCCCATTGTCAAACACGCAGATAACGCCTTGCCATATTTTGTGGAAGCAGATGCCTCCCAATACGCAGTGGGTGGGGTGCTATCTCAAAGAGACAGCGACTCTGGACAACTACACCCTATAGCATACTTTTCGAAGACCCTACTACCTGTAGAGAGAAACTACACAGTAGGGGAACGAGAATTATTGGCTATTAAGTTAGCATTCCAAGAATGGAGGCATTATTTACTGGGGTCTCTTCATGTGATTACCATATATTCTGATCACAAAAACCTTCAGTTTTTTAGATCCGCACGAGCCCTCACTCCCAGACAAATGCGATGGGTGTCCTTTTTCAGTGAATACGATTTCATCATCACGTACCGCCCTGGCCCTCAACATGGGAAAGCAGATGCGTTATCAAGACTGGGACATTCCACTACACTAGAAAAAGAAGAACCGCAACGGGTAATCCCTGCCCATAAGATCGTAGGAGCAGAAGAGCATTCCCCTCCTGACTTCCTTGGAGAGTTACAGTCTCAATACAAAGAGATCCCTGACACTCAATGGACAGTAGACCCCGAAAACAGTGTCAAAGATGGGCTTTTGTATCATAACGACAAGTTGTATATACCAGAGGGGCAGTTACAGGAAAAGGTGCTGGAATGGTGTCACAACAGTTCCTTAGCAGGTCATCCAGGGATGAATAAGACAATAGACACATGCCAGCGGTGGTTTTGGTGGGAAACACTAACCCAGGATATAAGAAAGTATGTTCAAGCATGTACTACCTGTGCTAGACAGAAGGCACTTCATTGTGCGCCTACTGGGCTACTTAAGACCATAGCCATTCCCCCTAAACCATGGCATTCCACTAGCATGGATGTTATCACGGAGCTGCCTCCTAGCCAAGGGTTTACCACAATATTTGTTGTGGTAGATATGTTATCTAAGATGGCACATTTTATTCCCCTCAAGAAATTCCCATCTGCTAAAGAGTTAGTACAAGTATTCATAGATCAGATTGTGCGTTTACATGGCTTGCCCTCTGTTATCATTTCCGACAGAGGCCCCCAGTTTGTTTCAAAATTTTGGCAAGGCATGTGTAAGGTTTTAGGTATTGATCATCGGTTGTCTACAGCCTATCATCCCCAGACCGATGGACAAAACGAAAGAACCAATCAAACCCTGGAACAATACCTAAGATGTCTTCTAACAGGGATTCCAGCAGATTGGGTTAAGGTCATCCCCTTAGCGGAATTTGCGTACAACAACAGCACACATTCCTCCATCAAGGTCTCTCCCTTCTTTTTTAATTATGCATATCATCCACGTATGTTGCCTATTCACCTTCATTCTTCAATCCAGAATATTCCTGCCCTAGAAGAGCACCATACTCATATCAAGAGAGTATGGGAAGAAGCCAAAACAGAACTAACCAAAGCTAAAGAAGCCATGAAAGAACAAGCAGACCAACATAGGAAAACAGAACCCACATATGCAGTGGGCGATAAAGTGTGGTTATCCACTAGAAACCTAAGATTAGAGGGCCCCAAAAAGCTGCAGCCTCGGTTTATTGGTCCCTTCCAAATCCCAAAAATTGTTTCCCCTGTTACCTTGAAACTAGAACTCCCTCCCCAGATGAAAATCCACCCTGTGTTTCACTGTTCCTTGCTAAAGAAATACGTCCCCCCACTGCACCCAGAAGATCCACCTCCCCCACTCATGATAAATGAAGAAGAAGAATATGAGGTTCACAAAGTATTGGATTCAAGAAGACACAGAGGGAGAATTCAATATCTCATTGATTGGGTGGGTTATTCCCCGGAGGACAGAACCTGGGAACCTGTTGAAAACGTGCATGCCCCTCGATTAATCAGGAGGTTTCATGCCCTCCATCCTAATAAACCACGCCCTGGGAGGAGGCCTTTGCGGGGAGATACTGTTAGGGTTTGAGGGAGAAGAAGGAGACCTTGAGCTGTGATTAGGGTCGGATCACAGAACAGGGAAGCGTACTTTACACACGATCCCTTATCCCTCTAAAGGAACGCCTCGCACGTAGTCTGACGCTTGGCTTACTGACTCGTTCCGTGACCACGCCCCCTTCCACGTCTGTGTTGTTCCAGTCCTGCCAAAGCAAGCTCTTGTGGCGTCTTCGAAAGTCCTTACCGCTGCCCTGGTTCCTGACCCCGCTCCCCTTGGTGTCGGTTCCTTCCTGTGGTGTAGCGGTATTTATGTTGTGGCAGCTTCTCCCCCTTAGCTGCATTCTACCCTCCCTTATTTGTTACGTGCCGCCTTGCTGTACCATTCTTTAGAACTGCATCTTCTATCCTGGTCTCTGTAAGGTTCACGGCTTTTTTATACTTGATATTTAACATTTCTGTTGTTCCCCTGTGAGGGAGTCGCTGTTCCGCTCTACTTCCCCCCGTGGAGCCGGACGGCACACCTCGGCGAGTGTGTCTCTGCTCCGCCCTGTTGTGGCTGTCAGGGCCGGGCAGAACACCTCGGATCCTGTTCCTGTCTGCAAGGGAGTCGCTGTTCCGCTCTACACGCCCCCGTGGAGCCGGACGGCACACCTTTGTGAGCGTTTATCTGCTCCGCCACGTATATCCTAAACTGGCCGGTTGGAACACCTCAACCCCCATATACTTTCTTGTTAAGATTTTTTTACCCTTACACCACAGTGTCTACTGTATGAATGGTGACTGAGTGAGAGTGTAGGTCTCTCCAATTAGACCTCTGGATATCCTACCATTATCCTACCCCCATTCCAGCCATTGACCAGGACGTTTTTTAATGCTTAAAGGCCCTCCACTTCAAGGAATTATTCAAAACGAGCACTGGTGAGTGTGAGGTGACAATAATAACAGCTCAATGTTTAGAGTGTTTTATAACATTGCATAGGAATTAAGGGTGCTTATTGTTCTTTCCTTCTAGCATCTACGTTCTCTGGCTGCCATTCTACACAACCTCAATCCTCATCCTATGGGGAGAGTGGTGGACACTCCTTGGTTTTATTCCCCCATACTTTTAGAGAGCAGCTTCTTGGAGTGAGTTCAAGGTTCTCCTTTAAGGGCTGCTTTTTGGAAGTTGGGGGATTCATCTTCGCTCCTGTGGATCTGGCAACTGTTCCTGACAGAGCGGAACTGTCACTCCTGCCAAATCACCAGCAGTCCGAAACCCCCCATACCGATCATCACCGAAGAACCTGTGGCCGTCCCCTGGTCCCAAGTCAGCCTCGACTTTGAGAGCTTCTCGGACGGGAGAGTGACGGCGGTGCTCATCTAAGGCTATTCCAAATACCCAATGGTTGAGGTGGTCGACTCCACTGCATACACCCAGGTCACGCCAATCCTAGAGAAAGCTTTCTCTTTATTCGGGCTGCCCCAAGAACTGAAGACCGACAACGGGCCCCCTTTCCAGGGTGGAGAATTCAGAGACCTGCTCGCATCCCTAGGCATTCGACACCGGCGCATCACCCCTCAATGGCCACAAGCAAATGGGGAAGCAGAGCGATTCATGCGCACGCTGAATAAGACTCTTCGTATCGCAGTGGCAGAGCAGACCAACCCGGAAACAGCACTACATTGATTCGTACGGGAGTACTATGGTACACCCCACTGCACAACACAAAGATCTCTGTGGTCCCTGATGCTTGCCGGGCACAGACGAGAGGCTATCACCGTATCTGATCACTGGACCCCTACACCCTACGAATCTGCCAATGCCCATGCCCGAAGAACCCAAACCAACGAACGGGCTAGTAAGAGGTGAAGGGCCAAGCCTCTGCTTCTTGTGCCAGGGAGCCTGGTGCTGGTTTGCAACTGCCGAGCAGGATGGAAATTCAAGACACCATACGAACCAGAGACCTGGACAGTAGTATGAGTGGATGAAACCGTCATCACTGCCAGACACAGAGTATAAGTGATCACCAGGAACATGACATGGTTCCGGGGAGTGGAACGTCCAAGCCAGGGACCACCAGATCTGAACAACACTAAAATTGGAACTGAATGGCCCGAAGGCAGGCCACAGCCTAACTCAGGAGGATCGCAAGAAGCCAATCCACCAAACCATCCGGCAGCTCAACCTACAAGGGATGAAGAGCTGAATGTTTGCCCCAGGCCAGACTCAACCCCTCAAAGTGCAAGCTGCAGGTCCAGTTCCCAACGATACAACCCAAGGCCAAACCCATTGCCCAGCCAAAGACTGAAAGATTTTGTTTGTTAAAGCTCTGTTGAAACAGTTTGATACCACGTTGGGGTGGTGATGTAATGATTCCAATATGGCGAGAGCAGGCCGGGTGTCCGTTCCGGAACAACATACAAACAATGTAGCACCCTCTGGCCAGGAGTGGCCAAAGGATATAAATAAAGGCAAAAGACCGCTTGTGATCTTTTCCCCTATACCATTCCAGCCCAGTGTGTGTCCTTTTGTTCCGCCGCTAGGCCACACGCAGTGATCCAGCGCTCCTTTTGAAAAACTGTCTCAATAACGCTACTTATCACCTCAATACTCACCATTAAACATGAATCACATATAACGGCCCATAACACCAATGAGACAATTTTTGAGCAACTGAATCAAGTGGCCTGATTATTTTACCTATTCACATATTAACTACATAATTATATACAACTGCAGTTTATTTATATTCACCATGGTTTTAAACATCACAAAACTTTAATCAAGCCACTAAGGCGATTGAATAAACTGATGGTAACTAGATCATGAATAAATTAGACCAGCTTGTCATTTCAGAACAAATTTTATTAACTTTATTATTCATAAAGGAAAAGTCATTTACGTTTAAAATCTTTATGTTATAAGCAATCAAGAAAGCAGTATTTTAGTGAAGTAATAAATTATTAAACTGACATTTTCAAAGCAAGTTCAGAAAACATGAATTAAAGCAGAATAACAGTTTCCATTCCCTAAATCTATTTCCCTGTCTGAATCTCTCTTCACCTAGAAAGGAAAAATCATTCAAAGTCTGCTATCCTTACGTGCGCCAAGAGTCCCACAGCATCTCCCGTCAATCAGGAATGGCAAGCAGCAAGAGTTTTTGCTCCACTCCAAAGGTCAGGTTTTATACCTTTCTTTCTAACTAAACTAACAACTTCTGCATTCTTTCATAAAAATCCAATCCACTCATTGGCTGAGCCATGTCAGTCCATGATAAAATGTTTATTCACGTCCGTTACTTGACTAGGCCCAGGCTTATACATAAGCCCATTGTCTTTCAATATGACATCTTCCAACTTCCTCAGAAAAGATAATTTTCTTCCATGAGTTATAACTCTCGCTTCCTAGCCTTGGCAGTCAATAACAAAATCCTGTCCTTGAGCCTTTCTTCGAATGCACGTTCATCACAGCCGGAGAACTGCTTTTTCAAAATTAATGTTGATGCAGTAAAAAACCTTCACAGCTGCGCATGTGCAGGGCTCCACTCTGGACAAGCTTAGCGTCTGCCACCATTTTCAGAGTCATCTCTAGGCCTCACTCGGAAACTATTATTAAACAAACACAAGACATCAATTAATAAAAGAATTGAAACCCATTCTGTTACCCACCCCCTTTACTAATTAATCCCGTTAATTATGTTATCTAGCTGTAGCACAAATAAGCAGCATTATATCTACCAATCCTAAAGATTGCAGAAACTCTTTTATGCGTTTTTATCACAGAAAGGACATAACATAAGCACACAAAATAAGCACATGCCATTAGTTAAACAGCCGCATTTAATACTGACAAAGACAATAGACAAGTTAGTTTATTATTTCTTCTTCGCGTTTGCGACATAAAGGCACATTTGTTACCCCGCGTGTATTTGATGCAAAAATCTTATACTATGTTGATTAGTATTTTCACCACATGCTTGTTAATTCTATTAAAATGAGAGATTAACTTCGCAAGTTTGAACAAAATATTGTTCTTTACCTTGCTTCATCACAGGGAACACCACACAGGACATGGTCGTGTGGCAAATCACCGGTGATGGCACTGATAATGACATGAGTGGTCTCAAGAGTGACGTGGGAGATCTTGGGCAGTGCCTTGGGGGCAGAATTATGGATATGTAAGTATACATAACTGGTCATTTTCTGCATTTTTCTGGTTTCGGTTGCATCCATAAAATGCACTCAATTGATGTGTTTTAAGGTAATTCGTTTCCAAAACAAGTTTTATTTAAAGATCCTAACTTAGAATGGATTTTTTTGTAGTGGTTACATACAAAGACAAGCTCCACATGTCATATATGTAGGGTCGGGCCTAAGGCCCTCATGCTGGAAAATGACTGGGACGCAGGACACACTGCTTGCTCGGTGCAACTGGCCCAGAGCACGTGCGCTCGGCCTCTTTTATTGGTACTGTGTCACATGACCTGTGACATCAGTGGTGGGTGGGTGTTCAGTGTAGTTACAGGCTCAGCACTAGAATGCTGACTTGTGCTGGGCATTACATCCCTCCCCAAATTGGTTAAAAAGTAAACCAAACATGAAAAATCCAAACACCTGTGGGGGAAAGAAAACACAGAAAATAACATTGGACTTGCGCTTTCAAAAGAGTCTCTTTGGCTGCTTGCAAACCGCAGGCAGTATAGTTCTTGCGTTTTGAATTAGCAGTTCTTGCGTTTTGAATTAGCAGTTCTTGGTGGCACGGTTCTTAGTTGTTCGGCGGGTTCATTCTTTCTCTGTCGGCTGTTCTCAGCCCTGCCTTTTGCTTTGCTCTCTTGGTGACGAATGGTTCAAGAGAGATGGATGACGTGGTTGTTGTTTGCCTTCCGGCTACTTTTCTCCAAGCTGGTTGCGTGTTGTTTCCAGGCATGCTTCAGTGTGTTTCTTAGCAGGTGAAGATAGTAGGTGCGAACATCCCTCTCACTAGGATGCCCCTCTCGCCGGTTTTCTTCTGCCACAAGATGTCCGGGAGGACCTCTTTGCCAGGTTTCCACTGGACTGGTGTTTTTGGTCGCGTTGCTCTACCATAGCCTTCGGGCCGTGAGCAGGGCGCTCCACGAACCTCACCGTCGTGTCCTAGTTCCACCTGAAGGTTGAGTTGTCGACTCTCTTCATTGCTCTTGAGGCTTTCATCCTCTTGAGTCCTGCAGAAGTGCTTCTGTAGATCTGTCTCCCGTTTGGTACTTGCTGCCACCAGAGTTCCTTGAGGCCTCTTCTTGGGTTGCCACGGGTCGGTGTGGAGTGGTCAGTTCATCAGCTGGATGTGTGAGCACTCTCGCCATTCGATCTTCCGCCAACCCCAGAGGTAGATGTCTTCAACAGTCTATCTTGCTCCCTTCTGCGTTCGCCATGTGGATGGATGACTCGTAGGTGGTTGTCTTTGGTCTGCTCCGCCGGTGCTCTTACCAGGCTTGTTCTCCATTGCACTCCGGTGTTCCAGTGCCTGTCACCTTTCTTCTTTTCTTAGTGGCGGTGGCCACTCTGTTCTTTCTTCATTCTTCTTAGCTTGACAGTCGTGCCACTCTGATTGCGTCTTCCTTCTTTTCTTCTTAGTGGCAGTGGCCACTCTGTTCTTTCTTCATTCTCCTTGCAGTGACTGGGTGTCACTCTGACTTCTCTTTCCTTCCTTTCTTCGGTGGCAGTGTGCCGCTCCGATCTTTCTTCTTCTCTTCTCCTCTTTTCGCAACGTACCCTGTTCCCCTTTCCTTCACCTTCTCTGGCCAGGCTTCCCCATGCAGCGCGCGCACTCTGCACGTGTCTTCCTGGTCTTGTCCTAGTCCTAGGACACTATCTTCTCATTACTCGCTTCCCAGGGTTGGCGTCGCGACCTTCACATCTTCTTCCTGTTGCTTTCGTTAATTTGTGTGGTTGAAGTTCGTGGGTCTAGGTCGTCGGACCGTGCATTGTCTGAACTTCTTGGACGCCGTGCTGGTCCCTTCTGCCGAGGTCTGGCAGGTAGGATTTGTGGTGCTGAGTTTCTTGGACGTCGTGCTGGTCCCTTCTGCCGAGGTCTGGCAGGTAGGATTTGTGGTGCTGAGCTTCTTGGACTTCGTGCTGGTCCCTTCTGCCGAGGTCTGGCAGGTAAGATTTGTGGTGCTGAGCTTCTTGGCCCTTGGTGACCATGCTGAGTGGTCATGTTGCTGTTGTGCGGATTCTTCAATGCTGCGGGTTGACTGCGCAACCATTTTCTTTTCATCTCTGTTTGATTGCTTTGGTGCGCAACTGGGTGCGCTCTTCGTGTCGTCTTTGTGACTTGCTGCTTTGGGCTAGTGATGTCCGCACTGTTGCGCATTTGCGTCATGTGCTTTCGCACTTCCTGGTGCTGGGTTCTAGAACCATCGTTGGCTCGTGTGGGGTGTTCTTACTTTCGCCATTCTGCTGCAGCGATGGCCTGTGGCCACCAGGCATCGCTGTCTTCTCTTCTGGCGTGGCGTAGATGCTTCTTGGGTGTTCGCTTCTGGAGGGTTACGTCACCACTCCATGGATCTTCTTCTGTTTGGTGCTGTTTGCGATTTTTGTGAACTTCTTCTTGTGGGCGCACTTGTTGCGCGTTCTCTTGGATGTCCTGTGAGGAGTCGCGGCACTCCTGGCGCGCTTCTGGGGTTGTCTTTGCGCTTCTTTGGGCTTCTGGCGCGCTCCTGCGCCGTCGCCTTTTTTCCTTCTCAGGCTGTGTGGTTACTTGGTGGCGTTCTGGTGTGATAGTGTTCCTGCCGTCCTTTGGCTTTGGGGTCAGAGTCCTTTTCAGTTGTGGTGAATGTGGCTTGTCCTTTATCTTCTCCTTGTGATGGGGAGATGTCCCTGTCTCACTCTGGTGTTAGGCGTGTGCTGCTCCAGTCGGTCCTGTGCTGCTGCAGGGCTTTTTAGATTGTTGTAGGCTTCTTTATTTCTTTGTTCCCTGCCTTACCGTAAAGGTCCACTAGATGGCAGGGTTGCTTTATTCAGGCTTATTCTCACTGTCTTCGGTAGTTTCCAGAACGTTGCGATCTTCGTGCACTCTCACTTTCAGGCAGACCATGCATTCCGTTCATTAAGGCCTGCACCCGGACTCCTGATGGTCTCGCATACCCCAGTATTGATCTCTACCCCTGGGTATATTCTGCGGGGACTCCCACTCGTTTTGGAATCACCGGTAAGGCCGCAACTCTGGTCTCTCTTCTACTGCTTTCTGTGATACCGCCGCTGTCACTAGTTGCAGGGGGCTGGGTTGCTTACTGTCTGTGTATTGCTGCATGGGCAACACCCCCGTCGTCACAAGCAGTAGGAGCTTTTATTGCCAGGCACTCGCAGTAGAGTAGGTGCTTTACATACTTTTAACTTCACTTTGTGGAGATGCTTTTGTGTGCATACATGTGGCCGGGCACTTATCGGCTGCTGTCTTTGTCCTTTCGTGCCCCGCCGCCGCAGCTTCCTTCCTCACATGCTGCGCGGCGGGGAGAGGTGTCGGCGCTGATGTCTGGGCTGTTCCGTTCTCGGGCACACACGCACGGAGCAGCAGGGCAAAGCCGTTGGTCACTGCTGGACGGCCTTCTCCTCTTGCGGTGGGTTCATTTTGGTTATGCTGCGCAGGGGCTTGGTGCTTTCTTTACCGGCTGTGAGCCGGGCGCTGGATTTCCCGCTTCCCCACCCCGCTGCTGCAGCCTTACAGATCATACGCTGCGAGGGGTGGAGAAGTGTTGGCGCTTTGCGGGTGGGCTCCGCTTACTTAATTAATGGCCAGGCAGCTCTCCTCACGCTGCGGGCTCCTTTTAATTTCAGTTGATTGCGGGTGAGCTCCGCTTAACCTATTTGGCGCCTGGCAGCTCCCCTTACGCTGCCGGCGCTCTCCGCTGAAGTTTTTCCACCCCGCCGCCGCACTTCACACGCGCGGCGGGGGACGCTGCAGGCAGGCCGCGGGTGGGCTCCGCGAGCTTTGTCTTGATTGCGGGGGCTAGTAGTTAAAACGCCGCTCCCGCCTTAGGGGGCACAGTCAGTGTTTTTAGCGGGTGAGCTCCGCTTTGTATGGCCCTGGGCGGCGCTAGCAGGCGGCCGCCATTATCGCTGTTGCGATCATCGCGGGTGGGCTCCGCTTTTGGTGCTTTACAGTCTGGGCTCACCTTCGGCCGACGGGCCTGTTCTTCCGCGGGTGGGCACCGCGATGGCTCCGCTTGTCATTTTCGGGGCACCGCCACGGCAGGGCGGACCACGGCAGGCTGGAGAGGTGCGGGGTGAGCTCCCGGTCACCTTCTCTTTTCCTTTCAGGCCCGGGGCTCGACGGGCCTTTCGGCGGCTGGCACGCTTCAAAGGGGGTGTGCTGTCGATGCAGGCAGCTCTCCTCTACCCTTTTCCTCGATGTTTCTTTTAGCTGGCACGCATGGGCACAGCTACCCTCGTCGCCATTGTAGGGTCGGGCCTAAGGCCCTCATGCTGGAAAATGACTGGGACGCAGGACACACTGCTTGCTCGGTGCAACTGGCCCAGAGCACGTGCGCTCGGCCTCTTTTATTGGTACTGTGTCACATGACCTGTGACATCAGTGGTGGGTGGGTGTTCAGTGTAGTTACAGGCTCAGCACTAGAATGCTGACTTGTGCTGGGCATTACATCATACACAAGCTTTAGAATGCAGTGCTCTGTCAGAGAGAGGCGTGACCGAATGGCTACGTAGTTGCTTAGACCATCTCTTACTCTAATTTGCTTAAGTGTGTTTCAGTTGTGGCTGCAAATATGTGTGTTACGAAAACGCAGAATAGCCCCATTCTAAAAAAAAAAACACATTTCTGAATAGTGGCATGCATCACTTTTTCAGTAAAAGAAATATGCATTAGGCCTTTCAACATACAGTTCCACGGTAATTGCAGATGAATATGAGTGACGTACCCTGCATTGTGAGGAATGTTCTGTGTATGTCAGGACTCTGCGCCTATCCCCGTGAGTCTTGCTGGCCTTGTTGATTGTGATGTCATCGCGCTCTACGTCACTATTGGTTCCAGAACCATCACATGGGACACACTGTAGGACAGAGCTGGTAGCAACGCCCAAGCTCCACTGGAAGCAGACTTACCACAATCTTGAAGTAACTGTACAGACACATAGTAAGGGCTGTTCCCAGCTAAGGGAATTCTTCGTTCAGACGTGCAGCCAGGGAGCAGGAAACAGACATTCTAACGCCCACCGGTGCCAGCAACCACGGGGAACCGAGGCAGGAAAGGAGCGGCAGATCTGGGTAAAGAAATGACTTCGTTGTACTTAGAACATTTGGTTGGAATACTGTAATGCAAATATGACAAACAATTAGATAAAATACAATAAATAAATAAGAGAAAGAAAGAGTAAAAACGTGATATATCTTCATCGGGTGGGAATAAATATATGAAGGCATTCAAAAAGAATGGGGGCATAACAGAACTACTGCCCCTAAATTGTCCCCTTTAGTCGAAACCAACTGCTATTTGTCGGCCTTAATATTCATTTGTGGCCTCCCCTTCCTTGAGGAGCTGAGAAATTAATTTCCTTGATACTAGACTATTTCGCCTGTGCTTAGGCGAGATGTGTCCTGCTGGGTCTTGTCTTCTGTCAAGAATATTACACATCTTACTTGGAGAGTCTCTTATAGATGAGTCATACTTCACTGATTAGCTGTCACCACTGCAGCTCTGGTGCAAAGATGAGATGTCCTCCATAAAGCACTGGAGAGGTTCAAATCCTAATGTGTGTCTTCTCAGATCTTTTTTCTGGGGCCAGCAAGTGCTGGAGCTGGGTGACAGGTGGAGGCAGACAACGTGGTTCTGTGGGTAACAAAGGGTCAAACAGTGATAGGTGTTTCCGTGTGTCATGGAGACCATGTTGGCCACTAAGAGACAATAAGACAATGATACTGCTAATTGAATGATTATGAGAGAAGGTAAAATGTTTTTTCTTAGTAGTGCATTTGAGGACCTACACTTTGCACAATTCTGTTTGAGGTATAACCAGAAGAAAACGTTGATCATTACGCCTGTCCTCACTGTCATGAATCAAGAAAATATTATCCTTCTTTGCATTGCACCATTGATTTGAGTGACCTTGAAGTTGCCTGTGGTTGAGTTGCATGAACAGGATATAGAGCAAGGAGGTGCCGTTACCTGCACTGCACATGCTTTCCCTCGTTAGCAGCCAAAGCATGACTGACAGAAGATCCTCAGAAGAGGATATGTGAAAGTAGCATAGGCATGCTCCAGAACCTGCTGTCTGTTAGTGTGGTTGTGTGCTGAAGGAACTGATGTTAGATCAGGGTTCATGTGGAAGTGATTGCTAGATCCCGATCAAGAAGCTTCAGGTTTTGAGTCTCGTTTTTTGGCCTATTTTCTGTCCTTCAAGATAAAGAAAGCAAGCACTGAGCATATACGGACAGTGCAAAAGGCCTCCACACAGACCAATGGGCGTACAGACACTCCTGCACACAGACCGTAAGACCTACATGATATCACCTATGTGCATGCAAGACAAAAACATATATGAAGAAATCTCATTATATGTGGAGCGTCAAGGCCCATCCAAGGCTTGTCTTCTAATTTTTGAAACATCATTCTACTGGTGATGAAATGCTTCAGTTTCTAAGTCCATCCAAATTTAAACAGCAGAATGCAACACTACGATGGATTTTTCCTGCCCATTCCATTTTTTTTTATTTATGCATGCAAGTTTTCTACTTTTCAGATGTGACGGATTTACTTATATTATCGCCTATAGCAATTGACATAACTGTAATAAAAGAATTTCTTCAACACAACTGTACATTTGATTGAGGCAGTAGATATTACTCAGCGGCATGTTCTCCACAAAAAAACAAGAGGTTGTAGCAAGCATTGTAATATTGTACAGAGGACCTTGGTTTCAGTATAGACAATCCTCCAGTGTCAGTTCCGATAGGTAACACATAGAACAAGCATTTACAATGCAACGGTCTCGCCTTTGCAAAAGTTTGAGCTATTGGCATTGTAAATGACAAACTTTTTATTTATGTGTTGGTTTTGAAAACAGATGAATAAATGGCATTGTCATTTACAATGCCAATAGCTTAATCTCTCGCAAATGTGAGACCTATTGCATTTGTACACACAGAGAGAGAGAGAGAGACACACACACACACAGAGCCACACACACACACACAGAGCCACACAGCCACAGAGCTACACACAGTCACAAAGCCACACACACACACACAGCCACAGAGCCGCACACACACACAGAGCCACACACACACACACAGAGCCACACATACACACAGAGCCACACAACAAGAGCCACACACACAGAGCCACACACACACACAGAGCCACACACACACACAGAGCCACACACACACACACACACACACAGAGCCACACACACACACAGAGCCACACACACACAGAGCGACTCACACAGACAGAGCCACACACACACACAGAGAGCCACACACACACAGAGAGCCACACACACACAGAGAGACACACACGCACACACAGACACACACACACACAGAGACACACACACACACACACAGACACAGAGCCACACACACACACACACACACAGCCACAGCCACACACACAGAGCCACACACACTCAGAGCCACACACAGAGCCACACACACAGAGCCACACACACAGAGCCACACACACAGAGCCACACACACAGAACCACACACACAGAACCACACACACACACAGAGGCACACACACACACAGAGCCACACACACACACTCTTACCCAAAATAGTATATGAATGGGTTTACAATGGACATTTAGCAACACTACTAGTGCCTTAAATGTTTAATCCCCATAGTCCAGAACCCTCGAGTTTATGAAGGAAACAAGCGTCAACAGCCCCTTTCAATCTCACCCCAATTAGGAACAAAAGTTGAGAGCACGACACACTGGGCATCCGCTAGGGGGCTACTACGGGGTAGTCTCCCACAAAATTAATAATAAAAGGGGTAATTAAGCGGGGTAGGCACCCGCGTGAACACGTTGTTTCACAACCACCCAGAGTTAAGCCCCATCCTTTTCAGACTGGGGCATGTTTTTGACTGTTCCAGCCAATGAAGAAGAGGGTAGAACAAAACTAAAATACACGCCTCCCAATCCGAAAAGGTCGGGGCTCAGAGCGAGACAATGACGACACTGAGACCTCTTCTCCAATGGCTGGCCGCCGTTTGGGAGGCCAGCCAATGGAGAAGAGGGACGGGGTTTACCCTCGCTACTCAGAGTCATTAAGTTTCGCTGGCGAGACTGCGCATGTGCGCAGCATACGCCAGTCTCGACCTAAAAAGCAGAAAGGTAAGAAGTGACTGTCTTAATCTGTAGAGGCCTATAGCCACCGTCCCAGCCACATTCTAAAGCTTTCACATATGAATGAAAATGGACACCTGCTCCCATTTATTTATCTGTAGATCTTCATGAAACAGTTTTCCCTGTGTGGATTTTATTCATAAACCAAATACCTTGCCGTAATTATGTGAGGATTCCCCTACAAATCTTAGCCTTTACTGTTTTGGTGCTGCTTAAATCTGTAATTTCCTAATTAGGAAAATTATTAAATTCTTGGTAACATGACCAGTGGAAATGAAAACAATTGAAATGTTTCAAAAGCGGGAAACCCTAGCTTTAATATGATTAGCTGGTAAAGAGGAGAATGCCTTGGCAAGGTGAGGAGGCACGTGGCTTTTGAAGTGAGGTGGTGCTGAGAGGGCCACAGGTATTGGAGCCCCCTGTAACCTTGGGGCGTACCTGTTAAAAATCGTAAAGAAGCCCAAGGGGCGCCAGATGTTGTACAAATTCCTGCAGCTAGTGCTGCTCTTGACCAAGTGCAGAGTGGTCATAGGGTGGATGGGTTTCCAGGTGCTGAGCGCATACATGTAGATCAGAGATGAACTAGGGGGAGGAGGGACGGGGTGCTTGCAGAAGAGCAAGATATACACCTCTCCTGCACTAATAAACAAGGATGTTTTATTCCCTTTGAGGCAAAAAAAAATAAAGAGCTAACTTTCGATAATATGGGTAAAGTTCGAAATAGGCCCAGAATAAATGCTTCTGAAATTGCCGATGGACTGCATTAGCCCCTTGCTCTCTGGGGTTGACTGCATTATGACAAGTCTGCCACCGGACCTTTCCAGGTGCCCCAAACTTATGCGATTTGTTTTTTTTGTGCATGCACAGGCTTTGTATACCTGTTTCTCTGCAAGCATGAACCAGTCCATGTTTGTTTTCCATTTATGCATCATCAAGATGGTAGCACTACCCCACTTCTGTAGGACGACTCGTCTGACCACCATGAGAGCAACATTGCAAAAGAGAAGTACGTATCTATATGATGTTTGTTCTCCCCAGACTCTCAACATGACCACTTTTGAGATTATCTCCAGTCGCTGCTTAAGGGCCTATGATATCCTATGTTGGGTCCTCCTACAAAACAGGCCCAGAGCCCTTAATTACTTTTCATTGATTTTTACCTGTATCAAACAAAACAACACATGCATAGTTTCTAGGTTATCAGCCGTATGTCAAAGTATACTTATGCAGATATTCAAAAACATCATGTTCACAGCTTTGCTGCATTACTCACTCCATCCACATTCGGATGGAATTAGTCATGCAGCAACACTACGAAGGACTGTTTTAAGCCAAGCTAAAACCTTTTGTCCTTTACACTCCATACCATGATGTTTTTTAAATATCTGTATATGTTATAGGCCAAAGATGGCTTCTGTAGCCACGCTCCGTCTCAGGTAAAGTGTGCCCTTTGATGAAGATGGGTGAGTGAACCTACCCACCCACATGATTCACTTTAAGGCCTACAGTAAATGGCCTTCTCACTTTAGCTCCTGACGAAGGCCATAGACCCATATAAGCTGTTCCAGGCTGAACCATGATGACCTAACCACTAGGTGTTGTGGACTAGTGACTCATCCACATAACACCGTCTTGTTTTTTTGTTTTACCCCATCCAAATTCTCTTCCCTGAATAAAGATTCACCTATAGGATAGAAGGGAATTTTAACTCACTCACCACTGTCAACATCCAGACAGTCTCCCTCCTGGTGGAGGTATAGATGTCACTCGGAGAACGGGACACTCCAATGACAGACTCTACGAGGACACAATCCACCAAACCACACTAAGCGGAGATTATGTACACTGCATGCTGTGATCGTGCGGTTGAGGATCTCCAATACAGCATTCTTGAGACTCTGGCATTGAGACCATTGTGGTTCAGTCTCCCCTCCCTTTTGATAAAAAAATATGAATGAAAAGAGCCAGGTTTTCAGTGTTCTCTGGAATTCCAGGAGACTTGTCAAGTCTTATTTATACAAGAGTGAGGTTCCAAAGCTTTACCGTCTAGGCCGGGAGGAGCATCCAATAGCTCATAACATTTTGAAGGGTGGGGGGGGGTCAATAGGGGTGGTCAGTCTGAAAGGCACTGGCTAAATATGCCCTATTAAATTGCTGGCACCCCTACCCAGGGCCGGACTGAGAACCATTGGTGGTGCGACCGAGCTCTTTGCTGGGGCCGGTTTTCGGCCGATTTTGCAGCTATGCTGCAAAAACGGCACTGTAACAAAAACGGCCCCCAGGGCCCAAAACCGGCCCGCACACTTGCGGCGCACCGGGAGATTGCCCGGTGCCTGAAACGGCCAGTCGGGGCCTGCACCTACCGCTATTTTCGACTCGGGCTTAGTACATGGGGCTGACAGTCACTTGATAAAGTTATATTTAAAAAGCAAGGACTGGAAACATGGAGCCGTGTCTGCATACAATCTTGACAACGCTACTAATGATGCTCTCCTAGCAGAGATGAAGAAGAGTGCATGCAATAAAAACTCATTTAAAATGTTTAATATCAAGGCAGGCACTCTATGCCATTGTGCTGTATGTGATCGTAGTTATGAGTTCCCAGTGAGAACTACTAGGCCCAGGTGGGACGGGCAAGGGCGTAGCTTTGGTGGGGGGTGTCTGTAGTGCACACCCCCAAATGCATTCTTGATTTGGTAGTTGGGTCTGGGGGTCCTGAGTCGGTCCTGCTGTGTCTTTGTTGGTTTTTTCATAGTTCTCATTTCGTTAAGTGCTTTTAATTTGTTTTTGGAGAGAAACTTAAAGATATATATAGTGACTGATTTATCAAAAAAGTCGTAAATCTGCACCAGTCAAAGTATTCCTTGAATATGTGTAAATGTACTACTTTTTGGAATTCATAAACATTGAGAGTAGGAGGCTCGGAAAGCTGTGCCAATATGATGTTTCCAGGCATACTACTGGTAATACAAAAGGTGATGGAATAAATGTTCACAAATAGTTTAACCATTGGTAATTGGTTTGGCAGTATTTCAATGCATTCTTTTTCACCCTCTGTGCCACTCTAGTCAGGGGCCCACCAAATGCAAATCAGTACTGACCCTGTCCCTCATGAAAACAGTGCATCCCAAACATTGGTCTTCTCACCCCTACACTCTGCCGCCCATTTTTTTTTTCATTTTGTACATTTGAGATTCGCACCCCGTGAGTCTCACTAAGCTGTGCCCCTGGGAATTAAAGATGGTGCGTCAAGCTCCGTGCTCTCAAGATAGGAGAGTACCAAGGCAATGGTAGCTTGAACTTTGTGCTTCGAACGTGAGCTTAGTATGATTTGTATGTAAAGAAACACAAGGCTTTGGGTATGCAGATTGGATTTGATTCGTACATTTTTTTGCATTCTTGTTTTAAAGTTGATGGTTTACTTGCAAACATTGGCGGCGGGGGGCGTGGCTATGCGCCAAGCATGGAGGACGTGAACTGAGTCAGCTCCGTCTCATGCCCTGAATATAAGCTCATTATCCTGAGATCCCTGTTCCCGCTGGGCACCCACCTTAGCCCACTTGACTGCAGATAAGGGAAAGATTAGCGGAAACAACTTTGGCGGCGGTTGAGGCTCCCGAAGAGGGTGAGAGATTGACGGAAGCGGAGCGGCCTTGCTGCAAGTCGGAAGACGCGGACTGACGTAGAAGGAGGAGCCGACCCGGGTGCAGTGCATGAACAGAGACATCGTCCCAGCGCCTGGAGGTGTGGGAGAAGTGACCCGCAGTGAGCGGGGAAGACAACGCCTGCACCCTACGGGACAGACGGCCAGTTTCGGGATCGGGTGCACAAGGGAGCAGATAGAAAGCGTGCTACCACAGAGAGACCCAGCGCCTGGGCGCTGACCCATCGGAAGGAACCCCGCCACACAGAGAGTACACGGCGGCAAAACCCAAGTAAGCGGAGCGGAGAGCAGAGGCTGGGGGATACGGCAACGCAGAGGGAGGTCGTGAGATCACGTCCGACTCCCGAGGCTGGACCCGACGGGTTACATATTGAGGACATTGGTGCAAAGTTGGCGGGCGCCATTTTGTACAACGTAGCGGGCGATCACTGAGCGCACGAGCCCCAAAGGGAGTCCTAAACTGGCGGAAAGGGACAGCTCACCGGAACTGTACTAGGACAGTGCGGTCACATTGAGCCCCTGGAGAGGAGTAAGCTGATACCCCATATAGCACATCGGCGAAGCCATATCAACAGACACCATAAAGTATACACGCCCTAAAGAGATGTGCTACGCGAAGAACCAACGGTGTAGATAGCTGCCCGTTCCCAACCCGGGTGCCTGAGGAAGTGGAGTTGCCACAATATACGTATACCCTGACCATCACGAAGGTAGCGTTACTTGGAACTCACACTGACGTGCGGGCAAAAACGCCGAATGTGAACCACGGAGACACTGCGAGCCGCATAAGGGACGACCTCCCCCTCTCCCCCCCTGCCAGACACAGTGGAAACCGGACCATCCTAAGGGGGTAACTGTGGTGCAGGAGACAAGCAGAACCGTGTGAGTACACACACACTAACAGCACCGACCCCGCCAGATAGGGCCCCTGCACCGAGACTAGATCACTAGCCCCCCCGACATCTGGAGACAGTGCACGGATAGCACCGGCACCAACAAAGAGGGGAACCGAGAGTATACACAAGAAAGCGGAGCGCGGCGACAAACCACCACGCAATCATGGGACGAAACAGACTCAAGCAACAGGACCCAGTGGTGAATGCTGAACTACAATCTACTGGTTCCGAGGACCCACTGGCCTCTTCCAACAACGAAATCATACCACCGACGGGCAAAGACTCGCAAGAGGCAAAATTAGACCTCATTTTAACGGAAATAAGGGCCTCCAGAGAAGCGCTGGAATCACGGATGGATGCAATGTCAACGGGCCTGTCACTCCTTAAAGCCGACCACAACAAGTTGGCGGAGAAAGTCACGGAACACAAACTTGCACTTAACGATCTGATGCCAATTACTAAGTGGCTCACTGTTAGTATCAAGAAGGGGAGGGCTTTCGATCTGTCGCCACTCCGAGCAAAATGGGAAGTAGATATTGGTAGGCCCCTGAGGGATAAGGAATGGGAACGTATTCTCCAGTTCCCCAAAAGAGTGGCTAGAAACCCCAAGTTCAAGTTTATTCAGTCGATGCTTCTACACAGAGCCTACCTGACCCCACACCGCATACACACGATGTTTCCGGATGCTAACAGTAATTGCCCCCGGTGTGACACTGAGGACGCAACACTAATACACATGCTTTGGCAATGCCCCAAACTAGGGTACTACTGGACCACGGTCCATGATTCGCTCCAGGAAGCGGGTGCATTGACCCGATCCCAAACATTGGAAGGCACGTTACTGGGGTTGGGGCCCTCACAGCGCACTAGGACAGTGGCGACACGGTTCGCGGATCTGGCTTTGTTGCTTGCGAAACGTGCCATCACTATGAGGTGGAAGTCGGCTAGGCCTCCTGACCCGGAGTTGTGGAGAACAGAAGTGGTGAGATGGGGTAAGGCGGAGGGAGTTGCACTCCAGAGGGAGGAATACAGGGGACTGAGGAAAAAGCCAATTTCTCTGGACTGGTATACCATACTGGGTATGTTTGAAACTGTGGGAGACGGGGATGACCGGGATACTGATGCCTCTTCGGTTGCACGATAACTGTGTCCTCGGTTGGACTGGCATGCACTGTCACTAACCATGGTGAGAGATGGAGAGATGGGGGGGGATCCACCCATTTTATATTTTATATTTTATGTATTGGTCTGGTTCCATTCCTGTGGACATTTGAACAGTGCCATATGCTATGGCTCTCGGCGTGCCCCGGTCTATTGATTGACCGAATATAATTGTTATGTGAGTGTCGGATGGATCTGTTGGGGGAGGGGGGAGGGAGAGTTTTTTTTTTGTTAGGACGGGAGTTTGCATTAATATGTACCAACAAATTGAAAATTAAGGAAACTATGCCATTATATGTTCTAAGCAACCTTGAACGTGTATTAATCTGTATCCCTTCGGGATTGGAAGTATTTGTGAATGCTTTACCTAATATGCTAATAAACAGATTTTCAAAAAAAAAAAAAAAAAACGATCTGATGCCACAACAAAGGGAACATTCCACACGACTTGTGAACATGGAACGAAAGCTTAAGACTCTGAGAGATAGAGTGGATGAGACAGAAGGGCGCTCACGCAGAAATAATGTCCGCATATTAGGCGTTCCGGAACGCAGTGAAGGGAGGAACCCCACACAATTTGTGGAAGACTGGCTGAAGACAGTGGTGGGACCTACGGACCTTACTCCACTATACAGTGTGGAGCGGGCACACAGAATGCCTCCGAAACCGCCCAGACCGGGAGCTCCACCGCGACCTCTGATTGCACGCCTACTTCACTATAAAGACAGAGACTCGGTACTCAGGGCAGCCAGAGAGAAAGCCCCTTTGAAATATGAAAAGAAGACGATATCTATTTACCCGGACTTCACCCAGGCAGTCCAGAAAGCTAGATCAACTTTCCTTGGAGTGAAACGCAAACTACATGACCGTAATCTGAAATACGCACTCCTTTTTCCAGCCCGCCTAAAAATCATGCACGGAAACAAAACTTACTTTTTCGAATCCCCTGAGGAGGCTTCGGAGTGGATGGAAGTGGCGCTAACACCGCTGCACACGCAAGAACCCATGGCGGAGGACCAAGAAGGCGGACCATCGCACCAAGGGGAAATACAGCCCACCTCACAGGACATCATCGCGGAGACAACTGGTGCAAAAGGAAAGAGGACACAGGGCAGGCCGAGATCGAATCCAGAAGTGACTTTGTTGACGACGGATGCACTGGCAGCGCATGACGCCAGGGATAAGACGGACATGGGCAGCAATTCGGACTCACGCACGGAACTGTCGGGCTCTGTCACTAGTTTGCAATTGTTCCCAAAAATCACTGCACAAGTGGCGAACGAATTCTGACCGTAAATGTTGAAGACACCGAATGGTAATGTATGATGACTAACTGTGAAGGCGGAGGTGGGCAAACAGGGAACAGGGGACATATTGAGTACAGGGTAGGTTGCCGTAACTACTAGCAGATACCTAGTGAGTGCGTGTGACCGACCACACCCCCCAGGGCGCAGGCACTCTTCAGTTTATTTGTTGCCCACGTTGGGCGATGATGTTTGGTCCCCAGCTTTTTACGGATGTAGACCTTAAGGTTAGAGAGTTTAGTAAAGTTCAGGCACTTATGACACCAATTTACATATACCGCGCACTGACTGTACTGTGGTTGACATATGTAATGGACACACGCTGCCGTGGGGACTCCTAGCACATACAAGATATGCACCTGGAATGTGAGGGGTATGGGATCAGTACACAAGCGACATAGAATTTTAGCACAGCTGAATCGGCGACAGGTGCATATAGCATACCTTCAAGAGACACACCTTAATGGTGCAGAGAGCGCCAAACTACATAAGAAATGGAAGGGGCAATTGTTTGCTACTACTTACTCCGCGTTTTCGAGGGGGGCGGTCTATGGCTCAAAAACTCAGTTCCCTTCAGGATGTTGGAGCAAAGGGTAGACAAGGAGGGTAGATATGTATTTATACGTGGGACATTGGATGGTTCCCCCATAGTGCTCAGCAGTGTATACGCGCCAAATACGGACCAGATGACGTTCCTCGCCACAATTAGCAGGGTTCTGTCTGAGTGGTCGGAGTATGACTGGATAATAGTAGGGGACTATAATGCAGTCCTGGATATATCCCTTGACAGGTCCCAGCCCCCACTACATGCAACGGAGAGCAGGAAACAGGCCGAAGCACTAACACAATGGGCAGACGGTTGGGATTTGACTGATATATGGAGGAGCAAAAACATGAGACAAAGGGAATATACCTTCTATTCTCCACCTCACAGATTGCACACGAGGATAGATCGCGTTTTCTGCTCTAGAGCATTACTGGGGTCTATTACGGATGCCGCCCATATGGGGAAGACGTTCTCCGATCACAACCCGGTAGAAATCACAATCCGCTGGGGTAGGATCCCAACTCCAATACCAACATGGCTCCTACCGCCGAAACTACTGGAGGACACTGTCTTCAGGTCCACAATAACAGATGCTATCACACAATATTTCACTATGAACGCAGGCACAGCTAGCTCTAGGCAGATCGAATGGGACGCCTTTAAAGTGACCATGCGAGGTGTAGCAATGGGTACGAAAGTGGGCATGAAGCACACAGTAATGGAACGACTCAAGGAGGAGGAAGGGAGACAGGCAATACTAGAGAATGAGGCAGCGGGTACGAATTAACAACTCACACAATTGCAGGAGGCACACATCCACCACGCGGAATTACTAGAGGAATTGAGGGTACTTGACTACAAACAGTACACATGCAGACAACACGCGCAAGCTGATAGGTCGGGTCCATTGCTAGCACGATTGGTTAGAAATACACCCATATACACCCCCATATTAGAAGTGAATGACCAACAAGGGGCACCGGTTACAACACAACTTGACATAAACATTAAATTTCGGGAATACTATGAGGCACTATATGGGTGACATTCGCAGTTATCGGGTGAGAAGTTTGAGTCCTTTATGACTGACCTCACTATGCCACAACTCACGACAGATCAGAGGGAGGACATAACACGCCCTATTACGGTTGCAGAAATCAGGCAGGCGATCCGAGCACTACCGCGGAACAAAACCCCCGGAACTGACGGCTTACCGGCTGAGTTCTATGGGACTTATATTGACCTACTTGCACCACATTTACTTGTATTATATCAAGAGTCGCTGAAACCCAACGGGCTACCGCCTACGACTCTACAGGCGCTGATAGTTTCACTTCTAAAACTGGGTAGAGACGGGCTTCACTTAGCAAACTACAGACCGCTCTCGCTACTCAACACGGATTACAAGATCCTTAGTAAGATCCTGGCGGCGCGGCTAGCAAAATATATTCCACAATTGATACACTCAGACCAATGCTGTTTTGTACCCGGTCAGAGTACAGCGAAGAACCTACGGAGACTCAGCCAGATAATGCTCCACGAAGACGCGACAAACGGTACAGAGGGATGTATATCTTTAGACCTAAAGCAGGCGTTTGACTCCATAAGGTGGGACTATATGTTTGCAACATTCAGTAAATTTGGAATACCGCCAGAGTTCATAGCGTGGGTAGCCTTATTGTACACACACCCAACAGCCCGAGTGCGCACTAATAAATGCATTTCGGGACCACTGAGTATAGCGAAAGGTACTAGACAGGGTTGTCCACTGTCGCCCATACTGTTTATATTAGCTTTAGAACCCGCTTTTACAAAAACGTCGGACTTTCGCCCCACACAGAGGGATACAGAGGAACACAGTGACACACATAGTGTCGGCTTACGCAGACGACATAATACTATACCTAAGGGACATGAGGGGTTGCCTTGACCCTATACCGGAGATATTCGAGGAATTCCGGGTAATATCGGGACTTACGATAAATGACACTAAGTCATATGGCTATTGGTTTAACGCCACTGAGGAGAACGCACCACTGCGGTTCCCCCCTTATCGGTTACAGATGGCAACAACGACCTTTAAGTACCTAGGGATACAAATATACAGGGAGACACAGGACATGATAGACGGGAACCTGGGAAGAGCGATTAGCGCCCTAAAGTCACAAGTACAATTTTGGAACACGCTACCACTGTCAGTGGCCGGAAGAGTGGCAATCTCTAAAATGATAGTGCTGCCCCGTCTCATATATTTCTTTACGAATCTACCGCTGTTGGTCCCCAAAAGCACCTTCAAAACGTTAAACACTATACTGACAGAACTGGTGTGGGGCTCGGGTAGACGACGCATTAGTATCGCCAATTACAGCTGCCGACTGCCCAGGGTGGTATGGGAGTCCCAGATATGACGGCGTATGGGTACGCTTGCCAACTGCAATGGCTAGCCTACTGGCTGGCAGGCCGCAACCTCCATGAGCTAAACATGTCCGAGGGCGATAGAGCAAATGGCGCCATACACAAACTATTGCTGCCAAAGATTAAGGTCCCCAGCTCGGCACCACACTTGCTTAGGCTTGCCATTAGTTGCTGGAGGAAAGCGGTAAAGTACACGAGTGCAGCGACCTCCTATGCGCCCACAATACCCCTATTAGGGCTTCCTCTCGGAGCAGGTACGCTGTCAGAACGCGAACTCACTGAATGGCATGATGCAGGCGTCCTGCAGATTGGAGACCTGTTTGCTGACGGCAGTATTATGACATATGCGGACTTTAACAGAACACATCAGACCCCGGAGAGGTTGTTTCTCTTATACGCCAGGGTCAAGCACTAAATTACGAGGACCTGGGCACCAACTGGTGCAGAGCCGCCCACGAACCCGCTCCTCACTATGCAGTATTTAATGGGAACGGGCAGCCACTTGACAAAATGGATAACGAATGGCATCAGAACTGGCAAGGTAGTTTCACTCCAACCCACCCGCGAACGGTGGGAGAGAGATATTGGCAGGGAACTTAGAGACAAAGAATGGGAAAGAATCTTGCAATTCCCCAAAAAGGTTTCGAGGAATCCAAAATTTAAATTTATCCAGCTAATCGTAGTACATAGGGCATGAAGAAAAAAGTGTACAAATGGTGTAGACTAACAAGGACGACTAAATGCCCCTATCATGTGTATAACTATCCAAGGTCATACCTTAGGCAGACCCATACAGTGGTCAGGTAAGGATGCCCATCAGTCACCACACGGAACCGCCCTTCATCATTTACGATTCCTTCAAGACCAACAGTAGGAATGCCACTAGGCTTTCACGGAAGGGGGCCCAGATGGTAAAGGAACCCTCATCCGGTCAGCCAGGTCTTTCTATGGTCTTGCTACTCAATTGTGAAGATATCGACACAAGAGAAAGGGGGACTGATGTTGCAGTGCATGAAAACTAGTGTGAAAAAATTATAGAAAAAAGTGTAATAAAATTGGATGAGGGGGTACTAAAAATGAATTTATTCTGATGCTACCCACTTATCCAACATTAAAAAGTAGTCAGTAACAGTCAAATAGATGGGACTGCCTGGATGTACTATGTGGTCAACATGTTTCAGCAATTATCGACGTATTCTGTCATTGCTTTCTTCAGGACCAACTATAATAATGGCTACTGCAACAAAATGATAATGAAACAATAAAAGTGCTCAAAACCAACAATAAAAACAATACCTGAGCCCACTAGGTGTCCGCATCGTTCCTCTCCTCTTCTGAATCGTATAAGTATTCTAGAAACAGTGAGAGCATGAAGGTCAACATAAGTGCCCTTAAAATATACACCGTGTACACTTATCATATAGAAGATTAGTACATTAATCCTAGTATTGAGTGTCATGATTATGTCCACGTATAGCACTCTATCAATGAGTGCTAAAGTCTCAACATTGGATCAGATTAAGAATGCCAAAGAAGAAAACAAAAACCGTCTTACCAGACTCGTAAGAGGTACACAATTGAGTAGCAAGACCATAGAAAGACCTGGCTGACCGGATGAGGTTCCCTTTACCATCTGGGCCCCCTTCTGTGAAAGCCTAGTGGCATTCCTACTGTTGGTCTTGAAGGAATCCTAAATGATGAAGGGCGGTTCCGTGTGGTGACTGATGGGCATCCTTACCTGACCACTGTATGGGTCTGCCTAAGGTATGACCTTGGATAGTTATACACATGATAGGGGCATTTAGTCGTCCTTGTTAGTCTACACCATTTGTACACTTTTTTCTTCAGACCCTTTGATATTTTTTGTGTAGTTTAAGAATATGTAGGGACCATATCAGAGCCCGGTCTTTAAAATTCCCTTTGGTCCCAATCAATAGTTGTTATTTATTTAGTACATAGGGCATACCTCACCCCACACCGGATATGCGCCATGTTCCCAGATGCCGCAGACACATGTCCCCGCTGTAGGGCTGATGACGCGAAACTAATACACATGCTATGGGACTGCCCCAAGCTAGGGTACTACTGGACAACAGTACACGAAACACTGATCAGGGTAGCACTAGCCAGACCATACACCTCTATGGCATATTGCGTACTGGGGTTGGGCCCTACCGAAAAGAAAAAGAGCGTAGCGACGCGCTTCGCTGATATGGCCCTTCTACTGGCAAAGAGAACAATAACGATGAGGTGGAAGTCAGCTAGACCACCAGACCCAGACGTTTGGCATGGGGAGGTGTTACGTTGGGGGAAAGCGGAGGGTACGGAATTGCAGAGAGAAGAGCGAAGAGGCCTAACGTGAGTCAATCACTTGTGGGGGCCACTGGAGTTGAGATGCACGATTAGTGAAGACGGGGATGCCCCCCACCTCCCTTCCTCCCCCCCCTTTTTTCTTTCCACCCTCCCCCCCACCCCACCGTTTCTTCCCCCCCCCCCCCACATCCGCCTTCTTTCATTCTCAATCCCCCCTCCCCCCTCCCGATGTCCCTCTATAATGGCGAAAGGGAACGCACACCAGGGGCAGGAAGAGAAATAACATTGAGACATTGTTGAGAGGAGTGAATACGGACATGGCAGGAACTTAAATGGACAATATCACTCTAAATGCTGCAGACACAGTGCAAAGTGAATGTGAATGAGACTGTAAAAGTGCCGGGGAAGGTAGGGGGAGGGGGGAGTTGGTGTAAACAAAAGAGAACACGAAAAGAAAAAGCATTATTATGTCTAATATTCTATATAACTGTATGGACCTATGACACAAGCTATGTAATGGATGCATTGATTTCAAATTGTAATTGTCCATGACCTATTCGTGAAATAAAGAAATTTTTAAAAAAATACTTGCAAACATTGGCATGGCCCTTGGTTCCATGGTTAATAGTAATGCGGACATAATTATAAAGAAATCCTCGACTGGCAGTCATATCTTTTTAGAAAGATGCAGATGTGGAACATGCCACACTCTTGTTTACCAACCATAGGACTTTAGCCACGTTTGTAAGTGCTTGGAGGGACGACATTTTGTCAGGGTGTGGAAGTGGAAGTGGAAATTACTTGTTTAATTAATGAGCCAACAACCTTTGCAGTAAGTTATTCTTTTTCATCACGAACATAGCGCTTTAAGTGGAATAGTTGCAGGATTTATACAGACGAAGAAGCACTATTTTAGGAAGTCGCATTGAATAAAGTCCCTGTGTGTGTGTGGGTGGGGGGTGTGTGTGTGTGGAGGGGGATAAAAGCACAATTGGCAGCATAGTTACCCATCTCGGAAAGGCACGCGATGCACGGAAGAAAGGACGTCCCTTTGAGTGTGTTTCAGACCTCTGCAAGTCCTATGAGCCTAGTTAGATCAACAGCTTGCTTTCATACGTGCGTCAAACGAATTGTTTTGTTCAACAATTATAGATCTGTTCCTGGAATTGTGAACATGTTTAGTTTAATGTGCATGTGCGACTTTTTTCCTTGAAATTCTCGCAGACGTGCTCACTTCCACACGCTGGTATTTCCTCCATCGGACAGACTGAAGTTATCTTAAGAACTAACACTTGACCATTCTGTCCTGAAAACATTGACCACAGTGGACACCTAGTGATCACTTGCGGCGTGAGCTTGATACTTGAGCTATTTGTCTATGCACTAAAATTAAGTCAACCAGCACCAAACATCTGGCCCACACTAAGCCTCATGTTTAGATCCCCAAAGTTGGATTTGACACTGTGATATTTGGTTGCAGTGATTTTGAAAAGGTTTTCTTTCCCATCTCATTTTAAAGCCGTTGTGACACTGCAGCGAGATGTTGTGGGAGTAGTTTGAAAGGTATTACATGTCAGTGTGAACCTGCCCTCTGTCAGTGCATTGAAGGGCCTAGGGCAACACCACAAAGAATCTCGTGGTGCGTCACTTAAAGCCTTTTCAGCATCAAGGTCAGTGTCTTCTTTCATAAAAGAAACTCTGGGAATGAGCTTTCGGTGCAGGACCTGTTCTGAACATATTGTGAATGTGACCTCTCCCTCTTTACAACCCAGTGCTATCAAAGCCATCTTGAGTCTTTCTATACCATTGCATTGAGGTGGTTGATTCAACTTTTCTGCAGTGTATGCAGTCAAGAACTCTCACTCCAAAATAGCTGACTCCTAACCACAGACCTGTTTCGCTTAGTCTCATCTTGACACGTTGAATAAAGTGGACATTGCAATGTGCATGTCAAAGGTGAACACATCGAGAAATGACCCATTAAATAATCCTGAATTATGATTAGAAGCAGAGGATTGGACACAGACACGCATTCTTCGGAGATCTAAACATTTCAGGGATCGTTGCCAGAAACCCCCTGGGTCTTGTGTGCAAACTGATGGATAATGGGTGGAGTCCTTAAAATTCCAGCACGACATCAACTTCCGAGGAATGAGCTGCATTTGTAAAGATAGAATCGACATAAAACTTCAAGGATTGGAGTACATGGAGGGGGGGTGCCTCACAGGGAAGACTCAGTCAGGAGACCACAGGCCAGGGGCCCGCCGCACATGCACACCGGTTTAGGCCCTTGGAGCTCGGGGCCTCTCCACCCACGGGGCTGTTGGGGCTAATGTTACGCCACTGGTTTTCACCCAACATTGCAGGCGCGTTTATCGAGAGAAATGGCAGGAAAATCGTTATCAGTATAAATTGCCACAGTTAGACTAAGGAAGGGACACACGAAACAATATGCCTCCTCCCCCCATTCAAAGTCAAATATCCTTAAGTACCTGTAGATGGGCTCGACAAATTTCCCAGGAACGAAGGGGGCGCCGCCCGTGCCGGCAACAATCAAAAGGGGTCAGGGGCTGGTCTGGGCTGTCTTGTAGTGTAGTTCCTATATTCCCAATAGGCTCTGCGCATTGGACTAATATAAACAGCAGTGTAGACATAGGACTGAGGTCATCTAAGTCTCTACTGACTATATTAGACTTAATTAGTTTTTGCCAGCTAGCTCAGAGGTCACTAGAAACTTTCTCGAATGTTCAGGAAAGAGTTAACTCTCCTGATTTAGACAAGAAGGGATTAGTTTCTGACAACCGCATAAACAAGACAACTTTGCTCCATCAGAATAAAGAGTGTATCTCTAGAGTCGTGTGAAAACAATAGACAGCTATTTCACTCAGTCAATCGTGCGTACTGAGTTTCACCAGAGTGCAGAGAAATAGAGAGACGGGCGTTTTCAATAAAAGGTGTCATTTATTGAGCAGTCAACTTTCTCATGCAAGAGAAATGAATTGCCACAATTGCAATACTTATCATAAAGTAAAGTGCGTACAGTAAAAGTAGTATTATGAAATAATACTGTAAAAGCATTGATATGGTTTCTTAGCCATATTTCCGAGGATGGACGAGAGTGCTTTATTCCTCGGCTACGGCACGGGTGCGGATAGGGACCATGATTTCTCCGGCGTATCCGGTTTGCAGGGGCACGAGGCAGGGCTGCTCATTGTCCCCTCTGCTTTTTGCCTTGGCGATGGAGCCGCTGGCGGCGCAGGCAAGATCGGGCATCGTCTACGACGGGATTGCACAGGGCCCCGAATCGCACTATATATCGTTGTATGCGGACGACCTGTTGCTGTACCTAGCGGACTCTGGGAGGGCACTGGAAGGTGCGGTGGACATGTTGGGCAGGTTTGGCAGGTTCTCAGGCCTCAGGGTGAACTGGTCCAAGACGTGTGTGTTTCCGTTGCGAAAGGCCACGCTCTGCCCGCAACTCACGAGACCGGTGGTGTGGGAACCCTCTTGCTTCGTTTACCTAGGTGTGCGCATCTACCACGACGCAGCGGACCTCCTTGAGGGGAACGTGGGGCGCTGCATCCGGGCGCTGAGGGGCAGTACGGACTTCTGGGCCTCTCTCCCGCTGTCCGTGCTCGGTCGAGTAGCACTGTTGAAAATGGTGGCACTCCCGCGGCTACTTTATTATTTTAGAACGCTGCTGGTGTGGATCCCGCAGGGGGTCTTTAGGGAGTTGAGGACGTTGGTAACTGGTTTTCTTTGGGGCCAGGGTCGCCGGAGGGTGGCATTGACCACCTTGATACGACCCAAATGCGAGGGAGGGATGGCTGTCCCCGACTTTGAATTGTATTATCTAGCGGCGCAGTTGCAGGTCCTGACACAGAATGTGGCCAGAGAGTTTAGGGGGCCTGATAATGCCCGAGGGGTGGGCGTTCGGAGGCATGTCCTCTCATCTATCGTGATGCAGCAGAGACTGGCGGGAAGGGACCTCACGCTGGAGGAACGGACATTGAGATTCTGTTGGAACAGGAACCTGAAGAGGGCTGGGAAGCGCCGGCCATATGCGCCGGAGATTCCGCTGGGAATGCTGACCGCCTTGCCGCACGGGGGGGACTGGTCCCCCTTAGTAACGTGGGAGGACCTGGGTTTGCAGATGGTGGGAGACCTCTATGTGGACGGGACGCTGGCCCCCTTCCGGACTTTACAAGACCAATTCGGCCTGCCGGGTGGCACCTTCCTGTTGCATGCGGCGATCGTAACGGCGATGCAGCGGCATTGGGGGGGGGGGACTGGTGGAACCGGAGGTGACGTTGGTGTGCCAATATGTGGAGATGGCCGCGGGCACCGTAAAGGCGGTGACGTGCCTTCACAGCAGGATGTTAAATGAGGGACTGGTGCCTTTGGCGGAGTTGAAGTCTCGATGGGAGGCCAGTATAGGCAAACAAATCCCGGATACGGTGTGGGGCCAGGTACTGCACAGGACCTGGAAGGCGACGAGGAATGCGAGGTTCCAGCAGGTGCATTTTTTCGTTCTCCACAGGGCGTACTTGACCCCGGAAAGACTACGGCGGCACTTCCAGGTGCTCGACGCCGTGTGCCCGAGATGTCTAGACCCTGAGGTAGATCTGGACCACATGCTGTGGGGGTGCCCGAAACTAGGGGGCTACTGGCCGGAGGTAGGGGAGATCCTGAACGCTGTCACAGATAGAGAGGTGGACTTTGACATGGCTGCCTGTCTGCTTCTTTGGTTCCCGCATACTAAGAAGACCAAAGTGACGAGTAAATTCATTGGGATGGGTTTGATTCTGGCGCAGCGCGAGATCACCTGGCATTGGAAGTCTAAAGAGGGGCCGTCTGTGAGGAGATGGAAGAATGAATTGTTGAAGTGGTCGGGCTGTGAGAGTGTGCTCAGGATGCGTCAAGCGGCTCGAACTGGTAATGAGAAAAGTTTAGACCTGGCGCGGTCCTGGGAGCTGGTAGTACAGGCGTTGAGAGATTACATGACTGAAGGCGAGGAGCCTGCCCAGGCATAGGAAGGGATTCCATGGGGACTACTTGTTTGACTGTTTCTCCTGGTGGATGTCCAGCGTTAGAGCAGGAAGGGGATCCTGGAACCCGCATTAGCAGCAGTTGGTGGGGGGGGGGGGTTAATGGAAGACTCCGAGTGAGGGGAGGGCTGCCGCCCGCCGGCAGCTTCCCGAACTGGGTAGCCCTGGGTGGTTGACACGGTGATGGGTGGGAAGTGACGATGGAATGGCTTAGGGCTAGATGGGAAAGGCTGGGTGGGTTGTTCTGGGGTAAAAGCAGATTTGATGTGTTATGACTGACCTATGGCCCGGACAGGGCAGGCACTGAGGTACCCACGGAGAACTGGTCAATTGCTGCGCCGCCCAGCCTCCGGGATGTGGGCTAATCGGCTGTGTATTGATTTGCTACTATACTACGTGCAGTGTATAGGTCGGCCTACTGAATGGGTTTGTTTCTGTTTCTGCAAAAAAAATATTTTCAAAAAAAAAAAAAAATGGTTTCTTAGCCATATGATACTTTAAAATGGATAAAATATATACATACATAAAAACATTGACTAACGTACTCAACTGGTGCTTCTAAGATACGCCTACCCCGGTGTACCTGACCTAAGCCTAATACGTGGGAAGGAGTAAGTAAGTTGCAGTTTAAGTTAAGTTGGTTTTTGCCAAGGAATCTGAATCAAGAATTCTCTTAAGGATTTAGTCAGCTCCGTACCTTGGTAATAGAATGTAGGAGGTCTTGTATCTCTCTCTCAGGACTCGATCTCTCAGCAACCCGCAAGGGTGACTGGAAACACCGGAGCTGGAATTTTCTCGGCTGGAGAAAAAGACAGCGTCTTTCTCAGTGCGTCAAAAGGGAGGGGCGGCTTCCTTCGGCTCTCGCATCAGCTGGGCTTCGGGTAAGTAGATAGCCGCTCTGCTCCAAACCACTGTCTGTTTGCTTAAGGCAACGTTGGTATATTTATACCTGAAAGGTGCCGGGTTTGACGTAAGGTTGGACATAAGACGTCACTAAGAACTAACAGTTCTTTCTGGACTCTAGGAGTTCTTGTGCCAATCAAAACAAGAGCAGGGGGATTTCCCGGGCTGCTGGAGGCTTGGTTTGTTTAAAGAACGTGTTGTACTTTCTAGGAGTCTAGGGGAGTAGCCTTGCCGTATTTGGACTGCATGGGCTATTACTAAATATGGATATGATTCTTATGCCTTTATAAGGATATTATTTATTATAACCATATAAGGGTATAAATCGGCAATATCGAATTAGGGTCCTAGATAGAAACACAACAGTCTCCCACGGTGGGGGGGGAGTGGAGGTGACACATGCCTTGCAAGTGTCAGTGCTGGGGTGAGACGCGCCAGTGACAGGCACGATAGCAGCTTCTTACGTGTGCGTGCCTCGGCCGCTGCCGCGTAGGGAGCCCGAAGGTGGGGCAGTGTCACCAGGGCGCATAGCGCTCCCCTCCAAGTTATGTGCGGCGGGAGAGGCTCGCCCACTTTGCCTGTGTGCCCTGGGCGCTTCACCGCCACCAGTCACATGGCGGCCCGGGTCTCGCTGCTGTCGGGAGAGAAGTGCAGATCTGAACACATTGCTCTCAGCGGGCAGCCGCCGCTCTTTCGCTTTCACTTTCAGGGTCTTGTTGTTGAGTGTCACTTAAGGATATTTGACTTTGAATGGGGGGAGGAGGCATATTGTTTTCGCGGTTGTTATAGTTAGGTAGAAAACTATTTAAACTTTATTTTTATTTTTAATCTTATAGCTTCTTGTTCTTAAAATGGAAAACGGGGGGAGGAGCTACGCTACGATCCAAGATGGCTGCTTAAGCTCCCGGCTCCGTTGACCTCCGCCGGCAGCTCGCATATCCTGTCATTTATCCTTTACCTACGCCGGACTCCCGTGTGTATGAAGCTCGCCTGATACCGGTGGTGCAATCCCGGACTCCCTAACATACTGGGTGGCGGAGTTATGTCGTGTTCCATTTTCGGCCTACTCCAGGGCTGAAGCCGGGACCTCGATTTCTAGCCCATCCGGGCTGGAATTGATCAACAGCGGCTGTGGAACCAGTGTTTCGTCCGGTCTTCCGTACTCAGATCTTTTTTTGCATCTCCAATCTGCAATCCAGTTACCAGCTGGCACTGGGGACTCGGTCTCGTGACACAGGGTGTGCATCGTGCGCCGCGGTCGGGGGCCGCTCACCCGGAGACCCTGCTGGGGACGGCGGTGTTGAAGGGGGGGCCCCCGCGGTCGGCGAAGGTGTCGTGATCACCAGCTGAGGGAGCGCCTGCTGTTGCCATTGGCTTCGTGTGTGCCTGGAGCCTCGGAAGTGAGTCTGGGGCTCGAGTCCTGCTTCGTCTCTTTGGGGGGGGGGAGATGGAGAGGACAGATGGCGCACCATCGTTGAGGTCCGTGATGGCCGCCATTGGGGCGCTCCACTCCCAATTCACAGTCACGTATGACCGAATGTCAGAAACGCTGGGAAATATCTGCTTGCGACCGGACGATGATGCTGCGACACACGATCAGCATTCTGTGGTTCCAGTGGAAGATTTGGCCTACTGTTCTGAGGTTCCCGCGCGGCAGCCTGACTCAGCTCACGTCGATGATTTTGGCCTCGTGAATGTTGCACCTAAGACCGTAGTTAGCTTTCCCGGTATGATTCCTGATCGGCGAAACATCGTTGCCGAAGGTTTTGATCGCCAAGAACAGCTCTTTGGTGACCGTCGGAGAGGTTTGCTTATCTCCTTCATCTTTCCCCGTTGGTCCTGTGGATGCCGCCATCTTGTATCCTGTCCTCGGTCCGATTCAGTTGCTTCGAATTGCTATGGACGTTTCGATTACCACATAAATACTGTGGTTTGGGTGGCATGGGTTTTCATAAAGAATCGCACTGGTCAGGGCTGACTTCATCTTGTATCCTGCCCTAGATCCGATGCCACTGCTTTGTATTATCTGGGACGCTTCGCTTCCTGCGAGATTGCTGGCTTTGGCGACGTGGATTATCGTGAAGAACCGAACTGTCATGGTTGTCTTTGACTTTTGGGGTTAGCTACGCTTTGTGATCTATGCCAGGATTGTACCGTGTATCTCACTGGGGGTCAGGTGGTTTTGGTTGAGGTCCTCCCCATATTGGTGCTTAATACTTGCTTTTAATAATGGACAATATGTTTTGGGGAGGTCGCTAATGGTGGGGGGTATAGGTGGCCAGGAGTATGTTTGTTCTTCTCCTCCTCCGCTTTCTTTATTTCCCTTCTTTGGGGTGTTCCGGGGCGACAGGCACGCTGTTAGTGGGGTAGGCCGTAGCCATTACAGGGGTGCAGGGTGGCGGGTGTTGGGGGGGTTTGTTATTTTAGTTTGTTTTGTTCTATGGTCCCCTTTCTTTCTTTCCTCTTCTTTGGGTAGGGTTTTTCCTTCCTTACCGTAGGGTTGGCTGTCTCTCCTTATCCTTTTTTCTTTCTTTGTTTGGCGTCTATACTTGCCTATACCTTACTGTCTCCGGAGGGTGGGTTTTCGGGAGGGTGTGCTCGCTAATCGCTTGTTATTACATTGTTTTTTATTCCTCGTCAGCCTCGGCGGGCATAGTGTGCCCAAGATTCATATTGCTCATCACCTGGACTTGTTTGCACTGCGGGGTACCTCCCCCCCCATCTCTATTTAACTTCATGTTATGGTGTGACGCCACCGATAGTACAGCCACTTCTGTTTCTTTATAACTTTAAAATTAAACCTTTGATATCCTGATGCGTTGAGGCATATACAATCACATGCTGTATCTGTATTGTCGACATTATTTGGTCGTATATACATGCATGATTCCTGATCTGATTCCTGTGTTTGCGGCCGGCCTCTGTGGTTGTAGGCCTGCGCTTGTCATACTTTGATTAACTCAATAAAGGTTTTTTTTTAAAAAACAAAAATGGAAAACGTACCCCAATTTTTCAAAAATTGCGTGCGTAGTGACTGCTGCTGTGTTTGCCCTCCGCTCCCACACCGCAGCACTTAAGGAGGCAGTGTGAGGTGCTGGCTTTCTCCGACGTGGAGCTGGACGAGCCTTAAATGGGCGAACTTTTGTGCTGTTGGCCTTCCATCCATGGTCCACCCTCACACGCGGCGGGAATGAAATAATCAACAAGCACTCGCTCTCCGGAAGGCAAGAAAGGAGCGCTCCATACGACCATGTTTCTCCGAGGCCCAGCAGAAATGCCTCGGAGAAACGCACGGTCATTTTTGGATTCGGGGGCGTGTTTTTCGTTCTCTCCTCTTCCCATTGGCTGGAAGGTAAAATTCCAGCCAATGGGAAGAGGAGAGAAAGAAAGTAAAAAACACACCCCGAATCCCAAAAAGACGGGGCTTGAACGGAGTGACGCCCCTCTCCTCCAATGGCTGCCTCCGTTTAGGAAGCCAGCCAATGGAGAAGAGAGGCGGGTTCAAGCACCCACTCTAGGAGACATAAGATCTCTCCCTGCGACTGCGCAAGCGCAGCCTACGCAGGTCTCGACCTAACAAACGGGCAAGTGTCACTTCTTGGCCCTTTATAAATAAATGCAGAAATACCCCAACATGTACAGCAAAGACATTCACTCAACTTGTAGTCTCGCTTTGGTGGTATTTAATGCTTTTTCCAGTGTTAGGTTTATCAGGCAACAAGGGTCCTTGACAATTAAGATTAAACAACTTGGAATAATTATAGGCCACGATTTGCGCTATAATAAAGGTGTCCAGCCGGACCCTGTTTAATAATCAAATGAGAAACATAGGGGAATTCAAAGCACACAAAATGACAGTGGGACACAATCCTGCATCCAGTACATACAACAACAATTAAGGACAAACCAATATTTACACGGGTGGGGGATTACTCAGGCAATTATATGAAATCTTGAGGCGCTAGTGGGTACATAAATATCAAAATTTCGATCTAGCTGCGCTCATGTAGTACAACACAAATGAGTCACACCGTGGAGAACTAGTGTATAACTATATCAACTGTCGACGGCGTTTCAATCCTATTACAGATAAAGGATCATCATCAGGACTGACATTGTATTGCCTGAATTGCAAGCCTGTAATCAAAAGGGGAAACAAGGAACATAAAGAATTTTTTAGAAACTTTCCTCAACCTATAAGACCGTCCTTAAATGGATATCCATACCATGCTTAATGTGAGTTAACTGTCATACTTGCGTGTAGCGGATGTGTAATGTGACAAGTAATTCATCAGACACAAAGTGGTGGGGAGACTGTGGTTGTGACTCATGACTGGGATGACAGACCGGGACTGGGCATGGTGGTCTTGTAGTTACCTGGACTCATGCAGGATTGCATAAAGTGGTCCAAGGTGGCTGATGTCGGGAGACTGCTCCTGGTGGAAGGGTCCGGGGGAATAAGGGTAGTGAGTGAGCGCTGGATCGCCCTGGCCACATGAAACGGGCACATGCTCGGCCGTACATACCTCTGCTGGGAACGAATTCCGGAGCCGATTGGTGTTCAGATGGCGGAATATCAACGGATATCCGTGTTGGGGAATTTCTGCAAGACACCATGGTCGATTTGGAGAGGGGGTACTAGGAGTGAATACCGGGTCCCGGATGGTGTCCGGATGGCGATATAATAACCGGTGCCCAGGATGGGGACAGTGTGTCCGGTTTTAAGTTCAATCCGACACGCTGGTCGATGCTGTGAACAAAAGGGAGTGGGTTAGGGAGTCAGAATTACGAGAAGGGCGTGATGGCACTAAGGGAGGGCATACCTACAACAAGTGGACGGCGGGATTCAGTGACCGCAGGCGCCACTGGATGTAGGCTGAACCTGTGGAGACAATAGGAGCGAAGGTATAAGGCCAACCAAAAAATAATAAAAGATAGGAAGGAGCAGTTGGGCAGTGAGGCCTGCCAGAGGGAACCGCGAGGGTCACCTGGGCTTCGTGGGATCCTTACCTGATGATTCAGCGGTAACAAGTCCTCTGCGGGGCAGGATCGCACCGTCAGGGAAGGAGTAGCCTGGAAGGTAGCCGATATATGCAGTCGCTACCATGTTACAGGGGGCGGAAGTGCTAACGCGGTGGCTCTGGGGGCCATCTTGGATGGGGAAGAAAAACCGCTGGGGCAACCGTCGGCCATCTTGAAGTGGTGGAAAATTACTAGGGTGCATGCAACCTGGCGTGTGGGGGGGGGGAGATTACCAACGCCATTCCAATTAAACATTTGGTTGACATAAATGAGGGGGAGTGCGGGGGTCATGCAAGTGACTTATATTGCAACTAGAACAGCAAAGTCATTTGATGCCCTTAGCAGCGATGGATTAAGGAAATTTCAAGTTTCACAACAACAAGGTCCAATCCTCATTGCGATTTAGTCCATTCCTTATAGTGTCAAGAAGTATGATAGTTTTCAGTTCCTCTCTGTTGAGTAAGCGTGCCATGTCGCCTCCGCGGGGTGGCAGCTTCAATGCTTTCAAGAGAGTCCATTTCAGATCATCCTCGGTGTGTCCTTTATCCGTAAAATGGTCCACCAGCGGAGCATTAGCAGTTTTGCACCTGATTCTACTCCGGTGCTGGCAGATCCTCGTTTTGATCTTTTGCACAGTTTGACCCACATATAGCAATTGGCACGGACATACAATCAAATAGATCACATCACTGGTATTACAGTTGGTGAAGCTTTTACTTTGGAATGTGACATTATTAAACATGAAGAATTTGCCTTCCATAGTTAGATCACATACAGTACATGACCCACACTTAGCATGACCTGTAAGAGGTGTTTGATTCTAAAGAGCGTCTATTGTGCCGCGTTGGGGGGGGGGGGGCGGGAGTGCTGCCCTCACGAGATGGTCCTTCAGATTGGAGCTTTTCTTAAAAGCAAAGACTGGGCGCTCAATATGGAGTGTGCCAGCATTCAATAAAGGCCAGTGTCGTATTATGCATTTCCTTAGGGCATTAGAAGCAGGTGAGAAAGTGGTTACATAGGCTATTTTCTTACTTGCTTCTTTTGGATTTGGGCATAGAAGAGCCTCTCTAGGGCAATACCATGCCCTTTTTAATGCTCTCCGGATCAGTCTCTTGGGGTAACCCCTGTCTCTTAGTTTGTTGGATAGAACTCCTGCCTCCTTGGAATAATCTTCCTTTGCATAACAATTCCTTCTTATGCGTAAGAATTGTGAGTAGGGCAATGAGTCCCTGAGCGCTCTTGGGTGATTACTGTTGTAACTCAACAGCGTGTTTCTTTCAGTGGGCTTCCGATATAATCTGGTGTGTAATGACCCTTCAGAGTGGTAAATGGTGAGGTCAAGAAAAGGGATGGACTGGGCATCAACCGTGCTGGTAAAGGTTAAGCCTGAGCAGTTGTTATTCAGCCAATGTATGAACTGTTTTAGGCTGTCAAGGTTCTCATTCCATATTAGGAAGATATCGTCGATATATTGTCTCCAAATGGAGATTGCTGACGAAAAGGGGTTAGTGGGGGCCAGTATGGTATTGGTCTCAATGTTATCCATGAAGAGTATAGCCAGGTTGGGGGCAAAAATAGCCCCCATCGATGTACCCTTCACTTGCTGGTAGTATTGCTGTTCGAAGCATGGTTCCTGAGTAGTTCAGATTTGTAGTACTCCCTACCATCAAGGGTTGCACATTAAGTGCTCTGCTTTCTTCCTTGTACCATTTCACAATATCCACCTTCCATGTGGATACTTGTGGATGCCAGAAGGCTTCCAGTGCATTGCAATGCATCTCTTGGACAGCAAAAGTATTATATCGGTAAAGCAGCACCACATCTTTTTATGCCTAAAACTGGAAAAAAGATCTGGGAAATAAATTTCAGGTTATCATTATGTTAGTTGAGGCAAGAGTAATGCTGTAAGTAACGAATACCAATAAGTGTATGTAATAGGGCAAGACCATATCATATGTAGAAAGTCTACTCCTTTCCCTTTACAGTTAGGGCAGTGGTCCAACAAACTAGCGTCTAACCTATTTATCCTCTGCGGAGTCAAGTATGTACTGTGTAGTACATTATGTCAGTCTGAATCTTCTATTTCGTGACACTACAGCAGGGTATAAAAATATTCCTATCCATTCTGCATCAGTCAGTTCTGTAGCAGTATCTCCAAGCGAATTTCTTCTTAGATATTCTAAAGGTATTTTTGTGGTCTCCAGAACTGTTCCATTCAATGCTGTGATAATTTTATTTTCCATGTGTAAGCAGTATCTCACGCACCAGGTGTGCCTGGTGTCTTCTTGTATTTCCACAGAACTATTTTACAATGCTCACACTATTGCACCATGTGCCAAAATATCCCTTTCCACATAGGGTACAGTTGCCTAAGGGTATGAAAGGTTAATAGGCTCAGATATTTCATACTGATTCACTGAGTACCAGGACTCCCACTCCTACCACTCTTACCATTGTCGTTGCCCGACATTTGGGGTAACACCATACTGGATGTCTGGCGCATAGGCTACTCCTGTACTTGTGTGGGTAGGGGAGCACTGTAAACAGTACCTGGCGGTATTCCCCAGCCTGAGGTATATACGTAGTGTATTGCTTCACTGAAACATGGACTCAGGAACAGTCATCCCCCTGAAAGCAAGCTGGAAATAAGTCTACTTATTGACTTTGCCTACAAACCACAACGTTCCCTAATAGAGTTGTGCCGCCCGAAGGTATTACTTGTAGGATGGTGAACCCAGTCCACACTCCGTGATCAGAAGCTGCAATTTGCATAGCAAGACTTTCATGGGTGGCTTGACAATATTACCAACTGGTGGGGATACAAATGTCTTGATACCAGGGAAGGCTGTAGATCTCAATCATTTCCAGGCGAAGCAGGACCAAGAGGGCAAAACTAAAACACCTAAAAAGGAAAAAAAACTAGCAAAGGAAACAATCATAAATGAAAAATGGACATATGGGAAGAAGCAGCAAAGAAAGAGAAAAGAGACGACACAGGGAAGGATTAAGGACAGTAAAAAAAGACAGTGAGAAAGGATTCTTCCTCTACCAGTAAAAACACAGACACAGGACCCTCAGAAAGATTGTAGATCAACGAGAGCACAGCAACCAAGACCTGACTGCAGATAGACCATCTGGAAGAAGAGAGAGATGATGAAGTCAAGCATAGAGACAACCACCTCAGCACCAGAGCTCTGGATAAGATGGACCAGGAAGAGGTAAAGTGGAGCAAAGACTGTGGATTCCGTGGGTTCAAAATAAGATTGGGTTAAGGAAGGAGATGAGAGATCTTAAGCACTTTTCTTTAGTGTCCTGACCTAAAGATCCTCAATTTAGGCTCTATATAAATGAACATTAAAACGAGGTGAAAGTGACTGTTACGCTAAAGGAAGGAAACAGACAGAAAAAAAGGAAACAAGGTAGATTAGACTATTGGAACATCATAAAACCTGAGCAAGAATAAAAATAAGAACAAAAAAACTGTAAAAGTAAATAAGGAAAGAGAATCAAAAATAGAGGGAATTCTGTTTGAATCCGATTCCCTAAGGTAATCCTGACTGAACAGGGTAGCTTGTTTGTGTCCAGAGTAATGCTCAAAATTTGTAACCAGCTGGAGATAAAAAACACAATGAACTTCGGCCTATCACCATCAGGCAAATGGGTTAGTTGAGTGGTATAATGCCACCTTAAAGTTGCAGTTACAGAAAATGCTTGCCCTTAAAGGGGAAAACTGTGATTGTATGCCCCTCATTGCATTGTTCTCAACAAGGTGCAAACTCAGGCAAGCACAGGTTTCTCTGCCTTTAAACTTTTGTTTGGAAGGAAACCCCACACTTGGTTGGTTGGACATAGCTTGGGAGGATAAGGCAGATAAGCCCATTACCATTTAACCTCTCAAAGAATAAGTTTCTAAATGAAAGAGTCACCTAAGTGTGGTTCAAAATCTTGTGAAGGACAACTTCCAAAAGCTCAAATTCAAAAACAGCAATGCTGTAACAAAGGGGCCAAGCGTAGAGTTCGAAGGTGGGACCTGGGAATTTCTTTTGTTGCCCTCAACTGACAAGATGCTGGCCAAGTGGCAGGACCCACATGTTAGCTAGGAAATTTTCATTTAATGTCAGAACTGGAGGATTATGTTTGTTCGAAGCTTATTCACCACCATTGATGCCATGTGTGTAACAGGCTGAAAATAAAAACCTATTTAAAGCGGAGTCAGATGACCAGTCTGCCGGTCTCACAATGTCTGTCAGCGTTCCCCCCACCAAAAAGGCATTCGAGGCCATGGCCCCTCGAGGGAAAGGAGCTCCAAAGATGGATGTATCAATGCCTGCTTCAGTCATCACCCACCGGACCCATAACGATATTGTGGGGGACGAGATATGATGGGAAGGTTTTTTCAATGTAATCAATAACTGATTGGCCCAGCTGGTCTGAAATTGGCTGTGAGAGCTTCACATGCCCAAATGCAACGCACAACTTTGGGTGGTCGGGAAGGCAGGATAGTGCACGGTTTTAATACTGGTCTTGGTGCAGCATGCCACCATAAATGTAACCCCCTTTTGGGGTAAAAAGTCTGGTTTTTACATCCAGGGCCAGCACATCAAAAACCTGTTTACATGATACCTAACATAAAAGCATGGCAAGCTAACCTGCAAGTTCCTTTTGGGAAATATATGTATTGTCCTGCAAGGATTCTAACCGTCTGAGTACCACATTAACATACCAAAGGTGGGAGTGCTTTGGGGGCATTGGTTCTTGTGACAGCTTACACACCAACGGGTTGTCCCCCACTGGGGTACCATGCCATGGTTGATGGCCTGTTCAAATTTTCGAATTCAATGAATGGATCGTCCAGTAGGTCAGATCCTCAGAAGCTAGCTCTGACAGGAAAATTGAGATGTGGACTATATCTGCCCCCACGGGATGCAAAGGCCACTCCATACACCAAATGGTTCACCTGCGCCAAGCTGCACCCTACTTCTTAGACATGGAGTCTACCCATGCCCTCGCAATGAGGCTTGCAGCTTGCCTCAAAAGGCCTGGGATACCCCAATGTCCTCTGAAATCATCAAGGTCATGATCCGAAGCGATACGTCCAGAATCAAAGGATACAAGCTGCCCATCAGGTCCCATAGTATGTTCAGACTCTGGGGAAGTCGGATTGCAAAATCCATAGAATGTTTCAGAAGAACATTTGCGAACTCGAAAGAGTAGTCACAAAGACCACCCATGCCTGCTGACGTCTTACCTGAGCCTTCAGTCTGGTGATAATCGGGAAGGGGGGAAATGCATAACCATGTATCTGGCTCCAATCCTGGAGAAACGCATCCGTAGCTACAGCAAGAGGATCCAGTTACCAACAGAAGAACTGCAGAAAATGAGGATCAAGACAAGAGGCAAAGAGATCCACTTGACACAGATTGTGCCTTTATCAAGTGGAAAAGAACAGGTTTGAGTTTCCACACACTGAAATCCACTAGATACCTTGACTGCAATCTGCAAGGTGGTTGAGCTTCCCCGGAAGATATTCCACCATGACAGAGCTCCTGTTGTCAAGGCAAAAATGTTATAACCTCTTGGCAATTTTTGCCGAAGCACTCAACCGAGTCCCCCCTTGCCAATTGATGTGTCGGACAACCAAAATGTTGTCCATCTTCAGCAGAATAGAGCAGGACACCTTGTGAGAGAATGAATTGCGAAGGATCCTGCAAGCAATTCTAAACAGTTGATATGCAACTCTCTTTCCTGCTACAACCACACACCCCCTGTGGTAACGTCCCTGCAATGCGCTCCACACCCGAACGGCTGGCATTGGGCTCTATTACCATGTCCAGAGCGGACATGAAGATGGCCCTTCCCTTCCAGGCCATCATGTGGTCCAGCCACCATTTCATTTCCACCTTGGCTTTCATGAAGAGTGTGACCAAAGCGGTGCAGGGGAACTCTTTCATGAGATGTGCAGCCTTAAGACGCTGAAGAGCCTTGAAGTGTATGGGACCTATGAACATTGCCTGAATTGATGATGCCAATAAACCAACAATCCTGGTGAGGTATCTCAGAGATACATGCTCCTTTGAATGTGCGTTTCAATTTTTTCCGCATTAAGGATAACTTCTTGTGTGGTAGTTTCAGAGTTTGCTGGACTGAGTCTATGATGAAACCCAAGAAGCACATCGATTGGGAGGGAGAGAATTTAGAGTTCCGCTCATTTATAATAAACCCCAAACTGGTCAAAAGAGACTGGGCCAAGACTAGATGCTGAAGGGAAACAGCAATTACAACGTGGATGGAACCATCTGTTCCATTACCACGCAAGTGTTTCTACCCTTGCTTTTACCACGCATATGTCTTTACTGCACATATTCTTTTACCATGCATGCCTTTACAATGATTTTCGTTTGTAAAGGTATACACATGGTAAAGCAGTCAGCGCTTTACATTTAGCGTGAATGGGCTGGGTTACGGGACTCAGGGCGGGGGGGGAGTTGTGTTGGAGGTTTTTTTAGGGCTGGGGTCGATTTTAGGAGTGAGGGCAGGGGGCTGGGGTGTTTTTAGGGCTGGGGCCGTGTTTTAGGTTACAGGGCGGGGAGTTGCGGTAGTTTTTGGGGCTGGGGACCAATATTAGGCCTCAGGGCAGGGTACTGGGGTGTTTTTAGGGCTGTGGTTGTTTTTAGGGCTGAGGGAAGGTTTCAGGGCTCAGTGCTGGGGTGTAATATTTACCACACATATGCCTTTACCAATCATGCCTTTACAACAATATTCATTGAAAAGACATGTGTGGTAAAGGCATGTGTGGTAAAGACGCAGTCGTACTAAAGACCTTGTTGTTAAGGCATGCAATATAATTGCATGTGTGGTTCCGTCATACAAGCAATGCTGAAGTAGAGTGGATTGGTCTTGTTTTTTTTTTTTTTAAATCTTTTTATTGTTTTAAACAAAATCAACAAACAGGACAGGTTGAGCATGTGTTACAAAGCATAAATGTCTTGCATTGTCGGATGATTACAATTTACCAGAATCCAATGTTCAGAAGTATCTAGCGGGAATATCTCAAATATTTGATAAAGCCATCAGTAATAATTTAAGATCTTCGTAGCATATCAAGTAACAAGCGTTTTTGGCTGAATGATTCCACGCTACAACCCATCTATCCCCCACCCATGTAGACCTCCCCAACCCTCCCCCCCTGCTGGCGCGAACTATGAATGTAAGCAGGTTAAGACAGGTCTTTGGTACCAAGGGATCGATTAACGACACCATCCTGGTGTCCACTTAGTGCAGTGTGACAAAGTAAGGAATCTGGGAAACGTAACAGTGTACCTATTCCATTCAGCTAGGCGTGCGGTCCACTAGTCCCCTTCCACAGACACATCAGTCGACTCTAAGTCAGAGTCCTCAGCCTCCCTCTTCAATTCCATCACCAGTGCCTCCCATGCCCGAGCTGCCTCCAAAGCCCTATCGTTATGAGATCTGTGAGCTTGTTGCAATCTCACCACTCCCTCACTACTGGCCCACTTAAGCATCTCCCCCCTCCATCTAAGATAGCTGGGCCCTACCTTATTCTTCCAATGGGACGTGATTTCACGTTTAGCCAGGATCAGCCCCAAATCCAGGAACTTATTTGTCACCTTTGTTTTGCTCGTATGCGGAAACCAATGCAAGAGACAAGCCCCTTTTTCCAAATCGATCTGCCTCTCCGTCACCTTGCAGAGCGAAGTGAGGATCTCCTCCCAATAGGTACCAAGTTGCGGGCAATCCCATAGCATGTGTATTAAATCTGCATTATTCAGTTTACATCTGGGGCATTGCGCAGTGTCCATGTGAACATACAGATTGATCTTTTCTGGTGTGAGGTATGCTCTGTGTAAAATGTAAAATTGAATTAATTGGAACCTGGCATTCCTAGTACCTTTCCAGGCCCTCCTCAACACATGTGCCCACGCTGTGTCTGGAATCTCTCTGCCTATATCGGCCCCCCACTGCGCCTGTAGCCTTTGTAGTGGAGTCAACCCTTCCCCCAGCATGCTTCTATATAAACAAGTTACGGCTTTGAAGGTTCCCGCCGCCATCACTACATACTGACATGCTGCAGTTACCGGAGGCTCTGATAGGCCCGCCCTCCAGTGTTTTTGTATGGAAGTAACCAGGGCCGCATGAAGCAGGAAATGCCCCTGTGGGAGGCCGAAAGTCTCCTGCAAATCGCCATAGGGCAGCAGTATATTGTCAGCGAACAAATCCCCAACCATCTGCAGTCCAAGCGTCTCCTACTCCGCAAGGCCTGACCAATCCCCCCCATGGGGTAGAGCCGTGCACATACCTATCGGTATCTCTGGGGCATAAGGTCTCTGTATCCCTATCCTGTTGTGATAGCGCTTCCAGCAATGCCTAAACACTCCCTCCTCCGTCGATAGTCCTTCAGCTCTCAACCCTTGCTGCAACACCACAAATGATAACATGTGCCGCGACACATCAGGTTCATAATCTCGCTCTGGTCCACGGATTTCTTGTGCTATTGCCTGGGTGAAGTACTGAAGCTGCGCCGCTAAATAATACAGTTAAAAATCGGGGACCGTGAGGCCCCCCTCCGCCCTAGGTTGCACCAAGGTGTCTAGCGCAACCCGGCGCCTCCCCGTCCCCCAAATAAAGCCACCCACCGCGGATCGTAGTTGACGAAACAATGCAACAGGTATTCATATCGGCAGGGTACGGAAAAAATACAACAATCTTGGGAGTGCCACCATCTTTAACAGCGCCACCCGTCCTGCCACTGAAAGCCCCAAAAGTGCATGCTACCCTTGAGCCCCCTAAGTGCCCTACCAATATTACCCTCAAGCAAATCATCCTGAGAATGGTAAATGTGCGTTCCCAGGTAAGGGAGGCACCGGGGCTCCCATATCACATCAGTCAGGTGCACGGGTGGGCTGCGATCCCTGGTCAGTGGGAATACGCAAGTCTTTGCCCAATTGACACGCAGGCCCGAGACCTCTCCAAAGCGACCAAGTAGCTCCTGCGCTCCTACCAGTGCCTCATGCGCATCATTCAAAAACAGCACCAGATCATCCGCATACAATGAAATATAATGCGTCCGCCCGCGAAGCTGTATGCCCCGGTAAATATTCCCTGCTCTAGGTTGGCCCGCCAGCGGCTCTACAGCCAGCGCAAACAGCAACGGGGAGAGCGGGCAACCCTGTCTGGTGCCCCGTCCCACCGGGCATGAGGCGGAAATCACCCGACCTACCCTAACCCTAGCACTCGCAGCAGAATACAGTATTTCCGTCCAACGGATGTAACCATCTCCAAGACCAAACGCCCTCATAGCCGAAAACAAGTAGGGCCATTCCAAACTATCGAATGCCTTCGCAATGTCCACTGAGATGACCACTGCCTGGCCAGTGTCGGCACTGTTTCCCCCTAGCACTCGTAGAAGCCTGCGTATACTACCCGCAGTGTTTCTGGTAGGAATGAACCCAGCCTGATCTGTATGTACCAACCGCGTCATTAAAGGGAGGAGCCGAGTAACCAGTACCCGACTTAGGATCATATAATCCGTAGTAAGCATCGACAGAGGGCGATATGCAGCTGGATCTGTGGGATCCTTCCCAGGCTTGAGAAGTGGAACGACAATCGCCTCTCTTACAGAGGTCGGCAACACCCCCAACAATTTGGCTTCACTTAACATCGAGTGCAGCCTAGGAGCTAGCTCATCTATGTAGGTCGAGTAAAACTCCGCTGGCAGGCCGTCTCCTCCTGGGGTCTTATTCCGCGCCAGTTGCTTAATCGCACAACGGATTTCAGCTAGTGAAATATCCCATCCCAAGGAGTCCACATGCTCCTCCTCTATCATGGGCAGGTCCAGATCCGTTAAAAACGCCTGGATATCAGACTCCGCGACTTGCAGGTGACTCGTATAGAGGTCCGCATAGAAAGAGCGGAACAGGTCATTAATTTGGTGCTGTGTATAAACAAGCTCCCCCGCGTGAGATTTCAATGCTAGGATTGGGAGGCATCTAGGCATCGGAATGGCCAACCATGCCAACAATGTGCCAACCTTATCTCTCTCAGCGTGCGCCCGGGTCAGATACGCTCTATGGTCCAAGGATCGTAACCGCTCTACCACAACCGCCTCCTTCCCGGCCCGGACCGCATCTTGCTCAGCAGAGTTAGCTGATAGAGCACGTTCAACCTCCCTGAGGGATTTCTCCGCAGCCTCAACGTCCTGCAATAACTGCTTCCGCACCTTGACCCATTTCGCAATGCAGAACCCCCGGGTCACCACCTTGAAGGCGTCCCATTCCAATGCAGTCGTCCCAGCCGAACCCTCATTCTCGGCAAAGTATTGTGTGATGCCCGTACCCAGCTCTACACGGAAGGCAGAATCCTCCAGCACCTCTGGGCGCAGTCTCCAGGACGGGATAGCCGGACGGGGCTCAGTCCAACAAAACCCTACTAACAGGGGATTGTGGTCCGAGATCGTACGCCACAAATATTCGCTGCTTACCGCCAGAGCAGCCAGGCCAGGACTACACAGTAGCGCATCGAGTCGTACGTGCAGGCTATGGAGAGCCGAGTAAAAGGAGTAATCCCTCTCAGCCAGATGTTGTTCTCTCCAAATATCCACAAACCCCCAATGCTCCTGCCATTGGGCTCTAAATTTAGCTACTCTGTGGATCGGAGCACCCGACAATGGCGGGTGCGATCTATCCAAGTCCACATCCACAATGGAATTAAAATCTCCCCCCAGCAACACCGGCCTCGTGAAAAAGCTCGCCAAAACATCAGACAGGCGCTCAAAAAACGGTATCTGCTCCACATTGGGGGCATATACACTGCAGAGGATTACCGCCCGTCCGTTCAGGCGGCCTTCAACCGCTACATATCGTCCCTCCGGATCAATCAGTTGCGCAGTCATCTGAAACGGTACCCCCGCTCTAACCCAAATCAAGGCCCCTCGTGCAAAAGCGGAATAAGTAGTGTAGTACAGTTGCCCACGCCATCTTCGCTGCAACGCTGCCCCCTCTGCCTTAGTCAAATGTGTTTCCTGCAGGAACGCTATCTGCGCGCCCCTTCTGACTAAGTAGGAGTGGACCTTATACCTCCGCTGCATTGAGTGTAACCCCCGCACATTCCAAGTCACACATTTCACGTCAGGCAATGGACCCATTCTGTAGGTGTGAAATCTCCCCAGCACTCTTCCTTCCTCTGTTGCCAGCCGGCAGGCTCTTCCCCGTAACCGAAATCAACCCTTCCCCCAACCCCCAACAGTCCCGTCCCACCCAATACTTCGCCCCCCCCCCAGAACAGGCACCAACATAGTGAATCCCATCCAAACCAACCCAACAAGCGCCTCAGTTAAGCTAAGGCAGATAAACTAGGACCCCCTTCCCCTCCATACCCCCCCCCCGCAGTAGCACATTCAGTGAGTCATTATGAAATCCCACCGATTCGCACAACTAACTGTCCCAAAAGGAACCATCGAGTCCCATGCCGTCCCGAATCAGTATCAAACTCCTCATATCGCACCAGAGTTATCGAGTCTACTCATCCAGTAGACCATCCGCCGTCCCAGGAGTAACCGGCGGTAAATGTACACTGTCCGATGCCAATGAGTCCGCCTCCGATTGCTCCTTATCAGTATCCAAGTCCGATCCTTTCGGGGAGGACTGCAACAAGTCAACAGAGATCTCCGTTACCGCCTGCAGAGCTCCTTTGCACTCCAGGTCAGTCTGCGAAGTAGATGGTTTTTGTAGGTCCTTCCTGCGACGACGCAGTCGCCGGGACCGGCGGAGCAAGGACTTTCTAGCTAGTTCTCGTGCTTCCACTGTCCGTCCATCTGTACCTGCCCTATAGGATTCCAGCCTTGTCCATGCCTCCTCCGGTGTTTCACAGAAGTGAGCTTTCCCATCTAGAGTGATGCGCAGCTTGGCCGGAAAGAACAAGGAAGACTGGATCCCCTCCGCACGGAGTTCCTTCTTTTTTTTTTATATATCTTTTTATTGAAAATTAAATAAACAAACAAGGCAATAAACACGATACAGTAGGATATCTGTCCGAATGAGGAGGGAAAAAGCAATACAGTGAGATATACAAACAATATCAGGGAAGGGAAGCAGGGGAGAGACGGGGTCAAACAAAATATGCATGATATAATACAAGGAATGGCAGGTCAGGGGGAAAGTGGAACTTCAGGAATATCCACAATGGGAGGAGTGCAAATGTCTCCACGGTAAGTGTTCCAATGACCCCAGATCTTACCCCATTTCCTAGGTCGCCCTCGTGCCACATAGACCGTCTTCTCCCTAAACATGCACCAATCCATGTTTTCCATCCATGCCTCAACCGTGGGTGGTCTTTGGGAACCCCACAGCTGCGCTATATCTCTCTTAGCTACCATATTTCCCAAGGTCGCCCACTGCATCTGCGGTACATCATAGTCAGTTGGCTCCCAAACATTCAGGAGACAACGTCTGGCCTCGGGCTGCAGGGCAACGCCGGTAGCTTCCTTCATCTTATTGTGTATCCCAGTCCAAAAAGCAGCTACATCAGGACACTCCCAGATTATATGCAGAAACGTCCCAAGCAGCCCACAACCACGCTTGCACAATCCATCCTCTGAATAACCCATTCTAATCAAACGGGGGCCAGTCATATAAATTCTGTGTAGGATTTTAACCTGCACTAACCGAAGACGGGCCGAAATCGCAACCTCCTTAGGAGAAGAGACCGCAGACTGCCAATCCTCATCATCCAATTCAAGGTCATCTTTGGTCCACACGTCCCGGAGCTGCACCAACAGATCAGTCCTATCGTTAATCAGTTTTTTGTAGATCAAGGAGATAGTACTATCTGGTACATGACCGTCCAGTATTCTATCTTCTAGCGGAGAGGACTCCGGAATCTCCACACCCTCAGGTAAAACCGACTGCAAGGCATGGCGGACCTGAGCATACCGAAAATATTCCCTTTCACTCAGTTGGAACTCAGCCTTCAATTCCTCAAAGGTTTTAATCTTGCCCTTAGCCCAGAGGTCACTCACCTTACTAATACCAATCATATCCCATTTCTCAAATCTTTTCGTTTTCCACAAGTTACCCAGCTTCTCAGAAGCAAAAAGCGGGGTCGCTCGGGTCAGTCGATCCTTCCAACCCATCGCACTATTTGCACAGTTCCATACCCGTGCTGCAATCTTTGTAGGCCCCGAGAGCTTCCCTCCGGCCAATCTCGAATAAAGTGCTCTATTGTAATCGCCCCCCGGCAACAACCACCTGTCCATTGCAAATGCGGGGTTCAATTCGGGACCATACATACCGTGATTAATGGCCCCCAATTGAGACGCCCAGTAATATCGTTTGATGTCAGGGAGAGCGATACCACCATCATACCATGGGAGCGTCAGTTTGGCGAGGGCGATACGCGATCGCCCATCCGAAATCAACTGCCTCTGGAGACCCTCCACCGCCCGAAAATAGCTCGCAGGAATGACATCAAAGGTGTTCTGAAGAGCGTACAGAAAGCGTGGCAATGACATCATCTTAAAAAGCTCCGCACGGCTGAGCGGCGAAAGCGGCAGCTTGCGCCAGCCCACCACGTCTAGTTTTAATCGATTTAGCGGTGGGAGCAAATTCCGTTCATATCGGACAACCGGGTTCAACGATACATAAACCCCAAGATACTTAAAACCCGTCTGTGCAACCTGGATGGGACAACCGTGTGGCAAAAGGGGGACATCTCCCGAGAGGACGTACAAGTAGGATTTAGTCCAGTTGATAACTAGGCCAGAATTCTTACCAAATGAGGTGAGGACATCAAACAAAACAATTAACAATTTCCGGGGTGACGTTAGGTACAGCAGTATATCATCTGCGTAGAGCGAGATACGATCCTCAAAGTCTGGGGCCCACTGAATACCCCTCATCGTCGGTTCCCATCTAATCCAAGCAGCAACGGAGTTCCTTCTTAATAGATTGAAAGGACATACGGCGCCGCTGCGTTTCAAGCGAGTAATCCGGGAACAGGGTGACTCTGCTGTTGTCAACTTGGAATGGGCCCTCCACTCGGGCCTTCTGTAGTAGTAAGTCTCTGTCCCGGAAATGCAACAGGCGCGCCACCACGGGCCGAGGTTGGCGACCCTGCTGCGGTGGTCTAGTGGGAACTCGGTGTGCACGCTCAAGGGTATAGAAGGAAGAGAGGCCCTCGGGGCCACCACTGTCCTCAGCCAGGATTCCAAATAATGCACCATATCTGCTCCATCAATCTTTTCCGGCAAGCCGACCACTCGGATATTATTCCATCTATTCCTCCCTTCTGCGTCCTCCGCCCGCCTCTCCAGCACTGCAATTTGTTCCAGAACACTCACCATGTCCTTAGTTAGTGCAGTGTGAGCAGGATCGATCTCCTGGATCTTGATCTCCACTTGCTTCACTCTATCTGCTAACTTCGAGTGATCAGCCCGTAGTGGGCCCAGTCCAGTCGCCACCTGTGCAATGTTCTGTTGTAGGGCAGCACGCGATTCTGATATGGCGGTCAGGATTTTATCGAGCTGTATTTGCAGTCCCTGGTCTTGCGGCGGCCCAGCCGCGCCCTGTTCGTCCACATCAGAGGTGTGCGTCTCCCCATCCTTCCGCCCTCTGGGTTTGCCCATATCCATAGCTGATTCAGAAAAGGGGGTGGTGATGAACAGAGTGCCTGAATTAAGCAGACCACTCTTACCCAGTCCAAAGATCAGGGCTTGATCCATCACCGTTTTTTAGCTCACTGCACCATCCCAGCTCAGAACTTGGCTATATGCAAATTAGTCTGTTCCTGTCCCAGTGCATGATGGGAACAGGGCAAACCAAACTACCAAGCCAATTCTTATACTGGGAAGGAAACAAGCTTCCGGGGACCGGTTTCTGCCATTTCAGGCGTCGTCGGCCCGGCTTGCTTGAATCCTGATGGTGCAATGAGCAAGGGACTCACATCTGAGTATACCCTTCCACGCTTATGGTGGACAAAATGATTCAGAAAAGGGGGTGGTGATGAACAGAGTGCCTGAATTAAGCAGACCACTCTTACCCAGTCCAAAGATCAGGGCTTGATCCATCACCGTTTTTTAGCTCACTGCACCATCCCAGCTCAGAACTTGGCTATATGCAAATTAGTCTGTTCCTGTCCCAGTGCATGATGGGAACAGGGCAAACCAAACTACCAAGCCAATTCTTATACTGGGAAGGAAACAAGCTTCCGGGGACCGGTTTCTGCCATTTCAGGCGTCGTCGGCCCGGCTTGCTTGAATCCTGATGGTGCAATGAGCAAGGGATTCACATCTGAGTATACCCTTCCACGCTTATGGTGGACAAAATGATTCAGAAAAGGGGGTGGTGATGAACAGAGTGCCTGAATTAAGCAGACCACTCTTACCCAGTCCAAAGATCAGGGCTTGATCCATCACCGTTTTTTAGCTCACTGCACCATCCCAGCTCAGAACTTGGCTATATGCAAATTAGTCTGTTCCTGTCCCAGTGCATGATGGGAACAGGGCAAACCAAACTACCAAGCCAATTCTTATACTGGGAAGGAAACAAGCTTCCGGGGACCGGTTTCTGCCATTTCAGGCGTCGTCGGCCCGGCTTGCTTGAATCCTGATGGTGCAATGAGCAAGGGACTCACATCTGAGTATACCCTTCCACGCTTATGGTGGACAAAATGATTCAGAAAAGGGGGTGGTGATGAACAGAGTGCCTGAATTAAGCAGACCACTCTTACCCAGTCCAAAGATCAGGGCTTGATCCATCACCGTTTTTTAGCTCACTGCACCATCCCAGCTCAGAACTTGGCTATATGCTAATTAGTCTGTTCCTGTCCCAGTGCATGATGGGAACAGGGCAAACCAAACTACCAAGCCAATTCTTATACTGGGAAGGAAACAAGCTTCCGGGGACCGGTTTCTGCCATTTCAGGCGTCGTCGGCCCAGCTTGCTTGAATCCTGATGGTGCAATGAGCAAGGGACTCACATCTGAGTATACCCTTCCACGCTTATGGTGGACAAAATGATTCAGAAAAGGGGGTGGTGATGAACAGAGTGCCTTAATTAAGCAGACCACTCTTACCCAGTCCAAAGATCAGGTCTTGATCCATCACCGTTTTTTAGCTCACTGCACCATCCCAGCTCAGAACTTGGCTATATGCAAATTAGTCTGTTCCTGTTCCAGTGCATGATGGGAACAGGGCAAACCAAACTACCAAGCCAATTCTTATACTGGGAAGGAAACAAGCTTCCGGGGACCGGTTTCTGCCATTTCAGGCGTCGTCGGCCCGGCTTGCTTGAATCCTGATGGTGCAATGAGCAAGGGACTCACATCTGAGTATACCCTTCCACGCTTATGGTGGACAAAATGATTCAGAAAAGGGGGTGGTGATGAACAGAGTGCCTGAATTAAGCAGACCACTCTTACCCAGTCCAAAGATCAGGGCTTGATCCATCACAGTTTTTTAGCTCACTGCACCATCCCAGCTCAGAACTTGGCTATATGCAAATTAGTCTGTTCCTGTCCCAGTGCATGATGGGAACAGGGCAAACCAAACTACCAAGCCAATTCTTATTCTTATACATCACCACCCCCCTTTTCTGAATCATTTTGTCCACCATAAGCGTGGAAGGGTATACTCAGACATGAGTCCCTTGCTCACTGCTCCATCAGGATTCAAGCAAGCCGGGCCGACGACGCCTGGAATGGCAGAAACCGGTCCCCGGAAGCTTGTCTCCTTTCTGGTGAAGAATTGGCTTGGTAGTTTGGTCTGCCCTGTTCCCATGATGCACTGGGCCAGGGACAGACTAATTTGCATATAGCCAGGTTCTGAGCTGGGATGGGGCAGTGAGCTAAATAACGGTGATGGATCAAGCCCTGATCTTTGGACTGGGTAAGAGTGGTCTGCTTAATTCAGACACTCTGTTCATCACCACCCCCTTTTCTGAATCATATCCATAGCTGCCCAGGCCCACCGTAGTCGATCGAGACTCCGGGCAAGTTGATGCGTAGCAGGCCCTCAAAATGGTCGCCAAGTCCACCGATCGTAAGCCCCGTCGTTCCAACTCCTCAGGCTTCCAGGTGGTACCAAGCCAATGACCCTTGGGCACTCTTTCCAGTTATCGAGCGTTCCCAGCTGGACTTCAGATGGTTCAGTTCCACACTCCAGGCCGGCTCACTCGCTCACCAGTCCGTCCGCTCAGTGGGCGCTCCCGAGGGCAACTCCGCCATCTTAGATCTTCTAATCACGGCTGGCACAGAGTCGAAAATCACTCCGTATCTCGGGATTTACTGTCCAAAATCACCGGTTCCCTTCAGGACAGCCACCCTTCACTCTCATGTCCTCCGTGGCCACCTGGGGGGGGGGGTCACGAGGGACAGTTTACAGGATAATTGCGGGGTTCACGAGCGGAGCTCAGCGCTCACACTGCCATCCGCCTCGGCATCCAAGCCACGCCCCCGTAGAGTGGATTGGTCTTGATGTAGTAAAACAATATCGTCTAGGTAAATGATCAGCTGGATCGGAAGAATTCCACTACCGGTCCCATAACCTTGCTTTAATGAATAGGGGAGAGGCTGAAAGGGAGCGCAGCAAACTCGTACCCCTACCGCCCCACGCAAATTGCAGAAAAGGGCAGTATGGGGAAAAATTGGGTTGGTAAAGTAGACGTCCTGTAATTCCAATCTAACTATCCAGTCTCTCGGTAACAGAATATCTCTTAAGAGATGTATACCTTCCATTTTGAAGTGTTGATACACAAGCCACTGGTTGAACTCTCCCAGGTTGATTGTCTTTTTTCCCCACTAGAAACAGATTTCTTAGGAACCCCCTGGAATGCAGGACCAAAGGGACTTGCTCCCTTGCTGAGAAGAGAATCAGTCAGTTATAAAATGATCGGTTTGGGTCTTTTGATTTGAATCAGGGTGTTGTAAATCCCTATCTGAAAACCCGAAGATTGTTTGTAATACCCAAGCGTCCTCAGTGATGTCCTTCCACTTGAGCAGAAAAAGAGCCAACTGTCCCCCTAACTTGGGTGGGGAAGAAGAAGTGATGGCTCACTGTAGGCATTTGTGGCTCCACAGGCTGCCTCTACCAAAGGTGGGAGTTGGGAAGAAACCACTGAAGCAGTGTTGGTCCTGGTATTGATAGCTGAACTGTCGACTACCTAGCAATCTCTGAGAGGCTGGTGAGTATGGGCGGCCAGACAAGCACCCCCTGCTTCTGCTGGCCTATCTAAAAATCTGCTTGCTGAAGACATTCCTCATGGATTGCTGGGCTTTGTCCAGCAAGGAAAAGGTCATAACAAATGTACCTAATTCTTTTATGAATGACTCCCCAAAGAGGCCGCCATCCGCAAATGGACCAGCCTGAGAAGTAATCTATTCTCCCAACTCGTGATTGATTTTGATCAGTAAGGACCATCTCCTCTCATTAGAAAGTGCGCAGTTAGAGTTTCTGAGGAAACATACTGGCCCTACTGCCCAGCCAGACAGAATGTTAGGAGAAATTATGTTGCCATTTTCCGTAACCTCTTCGGCCATATCTAAAATTGTTGTCGGGCCCTAGGTTGCGAAGTAATTTATCCTTGCAGGCCTTCCAGGAGAGGCCAATACCCTTCTTGGGGGCTGTGATGAACTTGGAAATAAAAATGGCCATTTTGCCATCAATTTCCAGTGTAAGCACAACCTTACCATCTAAGTAAGGTAAAGGCATGGTTACTCCACCCTAAGGTGGCCTCGAACCACCTTGTCCAAGGATTTGCGACCTTGATTAGCCACATCCTGGGCTACTTTATCTTCCAGAGTTAACTCCGCAGAACACAGTTGATAAATATCATCCAGGTCTAACATGTCTTCAGGTGATGTTGCGATTTTGGAAAAGGGGGGTGGTGATGGACAGAGTTTCTGAATGATGCAGAATACTCTTACCAAGTCAAGAGATCATGGTTTTAATCCATCACCGTTTTTTAGCTCACTGCACCATCCCAGCTCAGAACCTGGCTATATGCAAATTAGTCTGTTCCTGTCCCAGTGCATGATGGGAACAGGGCAAACCAAACTACCAAGCCAATTCTTATACTGGGAAGGAAACAAGCTCCCGGGGACCGGTTTCTGCCATTTCAGGCGTCGTCGGCCCGGCTTGCTTGAATCCTGATGGTGATGTTGCTCCTGTGCTAAGAGGCGACTCCAACCTGGGATGCTTTGGACAGCCTTCCGGTTCCCAGTCATACTGCGTTGCGCAATCACCATAAATAACTTCTTGCTCAAGGGCTAAAGAGCCAAGGATATCTCCCTATGAAGTGTGACAAACACAGTCTCCTCAGGGGTCCAGTTGAGGTTCGAAGCTCCTGTATATGGAGGTGATTTTATTACAGTAGAATTCCTAGAGCCTGTTGCAAAGGTCTTGTGATGGGCTGATGTTGCTGGAAGCAGCAGGAGGCATGATGAAATCTTTGATTTGCTGCTGTTGTGTCAGTATCTATGACGTTTGTTAGAGCTGTGTGCTTGGTGATGTAATGATTTTATTCTTTTTCCCATGTGTTTTGAAGACAGGTTTTATTTGTTACACTATTGTGCATGGTGAAAAAATATGATAAGTCACTTCTAGGCAGAGTTTTTCCAATAACCCTTTAGAATGCAAATAGTTTATGCCTGTTACTGGGCTAGCATAGCAAAGAGGGTGTGGAGGTATCCTTCCCCTACCTATGCCCTCAGCCCCATCATGTGTCACCCTCTGATTCATGAGAGGTTTTCCACCATTTCACTGGAGTTCCTCTGCGTCAGGAAAGTTTTTACTTAAAGAGTTTTTTTTGTGCTATCTCTGCATAATAAAGGTCAGTACAGACCTTGATGGATGTCCTGGACATAAAGGGATTATTTAACATTGAGGATAGGGCTTAATGGTAGAACTACGCATGTAAAGAGGATAATTGATGTTGTACATAAAGCTTGATGTTGAGCTATGCCATCATCATTGAACCTAACTCTGTACTGCTAACTAAAAGAAAAAAGGAAATATGACAGCAATAATAGTCTGAACGTTGTTAAGGTATATGCTTGTGTCCCTGATAGTACCTGGTATATTGACCCATAAAAACTGCATTAATCTTCTTTAAATTCATAAACAACTGTGTATTAGTCTGCATTAAAGTCAATCCTAGTGGAGGAAGAGGAATGAAAGTATAGATCTAGATGTGAGGTACTGTGTCTTTCAGCAGGCTGTCAATATTAACTGAGTATCTTTCACTATAAATAGCAGACAGCGTGAAGAGTACTGAGACTAAGGAAGTCCAGAGGCAGCCTCAAAGTGACGGGCTCCTTTTGTAAAAAGTCTCGCCAAACATTTGCTCCCAGTGGCCAGCGGACAGTGTGCCATATATTTAACTGAAAAATAAATAGTAATTTTTTACAAATGGGAAACATTTTAAGTGTAGACAACGTTTACTATGAAAAATTAGGTATTAATGTCTTTCTCCACTTTCAATTAAGCCAAAAACCTCTTAATGTTTTAAGAAGCATATTTATTTACTTAAAGTTTCTCCCATTAACCAAATGTATTTTTCTTTTATAAATATGTCAACATGACTACAAGCCCACAGGGAGGAAGATGTTTGGTGTTTGTAAATGTGACACTTGGATATGGGAGGAAGTTTAAATGAGTTTTATGGAATCCGTATAAACAAAATTAACTCTTCAGTTTAATTTTCTCAATACAGTGATCTATTTATAAGAGAAATATACAGCCATTATTTTAAGTTGGAGAAATTTAAAGTGCTGAAAATTTTTCCATACTCTGAACATTTTTGCAGAACATTTTTCTGCACTTTAAATTTCTCCCATTTGTGTTATACATGTAACGGTGCACCATATGGCGAAAGGTATGTCCTGTGCCACAAGTACATACGACACGGGCTCTCAGTCACCCATACACATATATGCCATTCATATGCACATATGTTCATACATCTGCAAAGACCACAGTCTTTCTAACACACATGGCGACCCAGTCATGGTGCTCCTAGTCTTTTGTTAAAACCACAGAATATGACTCTATGGACATTAGGCTTAAAAGCCAAATAAGCTGGGTGTGGGGGCATCTGGTAATAATGCGCAAATTGCTTTGCATTCAGTAGCCTACAATGATTTTCACTGATCAGAAGTAGCTCTCGCTACAGAAAAGGTTGGAGAATTCTGCCCTAGAGCATCTGAAACCTTTAAATGTAACACTGCAAAGTAATAATTATAAACAATGAATAAACAACAATCAGCGTTGCACAAACAGTAAGCGGAGGATCAAGAAAGTAACAAGTGACTATGAAGGTAATAAGGGAGAAAGAAAAGTTAAGGGGTCAAAAAAGCATATATCTGCGAGGTCATGAATTGCGGAGGGGAGGAGAAGTAATCGTATACATGTGCAGGACCAATAACTAAGATCACAAGGTAAACATTCATGAGATTCAGAGGTTCCGTTTGAGAAGAGCCATCAAGGGAGACGTCTTGTGGAATGTTTTTGAGCATTATAGATGTGGAATACTAAAAGAATTCACAGGAGGAATTTGAGAAATTGCGTTATAGTTTGAGGGGGTTAGAACCCTATTTAAGCAACAGCCAGAATCGTTGTCAGGGTGAACCACCAAAAGTCAGCAAATTAACCTGCACTTAAGTTTAACCCCCCGGCAGCTAGGCACAAAACCAAACAGGCTTAACTTAAGGGCAATGAGCAAAGTATTTATGCAGAACTCAAACAGTAATAAAGAGAAAATACAAGAAAAATCCCACACCAATCTAAAAGAAGCACTCTCAAAGCCAATAGGTCACGCATATGCAAGAGCTATTGTATTTGCCAATTAGTTTTAGCCATGATGTACACCAGCATGGCTGCTGTTCAGCATGGGTAAAAGTTAGTGGAGGTTCACAAGTGTCATGGAGTAGAGTAGAGTGGAGTAGAGTGACATGGAGTGGCACAGCGTGTTTTGAAGTGGTGTAGAGTACAGTGGGGTGTCATGAGATGCTGTGGAGTGGCATGGAATGAGTAGAGTGGATTGGAGTACGGTGTTGTAGAGTGGAGTGGAATAAAGTATCAGAGTGGAGAGGCGTAGAGTGGAGTAAAGTGGCGTGGAGTGGGATGAAGGGAGTTGCATAGAGTGGAGCAGAGTGTCAAAAAATGGAGTGGCATAGAGTGTCGCTGATGGGAGTAGAGTGTTGGAGAAAAGAGTGAAGCGGAGTGGTGTAGAGTGGAGTGAAGTAGCATATAGTGGCGTAGAGGGAGTTGCGTGGAGTGTCATAGAGCAGGGTGGTGTAGAGAGGAGTGGTACAGAGTAGAGTACAGTGTCATCGAGTAGAGTGGCATAGAGTGGAGTGTCGTAGAATGGAGAGGCACAGGGTAGAGTAGAGTGTCGCAGAGTGGAGTGGAATGTCAGAGAGTAGAGTGGCATAGAGTGTTGTGGAGTTTAACAGAGTGCTGGAGAGTGGAGTTCCGTGGAGTGGTGTAGAGTGTCATAGAGTGTCATAGAGCTCAGTGGAGTAAAGTGGAGTGGAGTAGAGGGAGTTGCGTGGAGTGGTGTAGAGTGTCATAGAGTACAGTGGAGTAAAGTGGAGTGGAGTAGAGGGAGTTGTGTAGCGTGGAATTGAGTATTGTAGAGTGGAGTACAGTGGCCTGATTGGCATAAAGTGAGTTGCATACAGTGGAGCAAAGTCTCGAAGAGTAGAGTGACGTAGAGTGGAGTAGACTGTCTGTTAGAAATGGGGTAGCCAATTCTACGGGGGTAGCATGGTGCCGAGCGGGCAGGTCAAACTCCTGAGGACATGTGTGAAGCGTGTCAACAACAATTGATAGACGGAATGTTGCACAATGGCAAAACATTCACCCCCAGTCACATATCTGGGTTTAATCCATCGTTATTTTGCTCACCACACCACCCCAGTTCAGACATGGCCATATGCAAATCAGTCTGACCCTGTGCCTCATGGGAACAGTCCAGCCCGAACTGCTAAGCCATGTCTTTCCTGGACTGGATTCAAGCATCCTAGGACCAGTTTCTGGCTATCAGCCGTCGTCAGCCAGGATAGCTTGATTCCAGTGGCATGGAGAGCACGGGACGGGTTTCAGACGGCAGCTCCTCCAGGCAGCACGCCCGCGGGGTAGGCTCCCGCTGGGTTTCAGACTGCAGCTCCTCCAGGCAGCACCCCGCGGGGTAGGCTCCAGCTGGGGTGCAGTAGCGGCACTCTTCCCCTTCTTGCTCCCCGGCTGCGGCGGTGAGTCACGGCGGCAATTATGGGGGGTGGGCACCCACTGGGTCAATGAAGCGCGCCACTCGTGGGGTAGGCACCCGCTTTTATTTAGAGTGGCACCATGGGGGGGCAATAACACCCTTCAGCATCGACTGGCCCAAAAGCGCGCCAAAACGCGGGGTAGGCTCCCGCAGCGCTTTCCAATCAGACAGTTCCTTTTTGGCCACACAGCGCTTAGCGGGCACAGTGCTTGAAAAGGCAAGCGCTTAGGAGACAACAGTCCTTCTCCTCACACACAGCGCTTAGGAGGCAGCAGTTCTGGACCATGTGGCCCATAGGGAGCACAGCGCTTTGGGGGCTCAGCACTTCAGGTGGGCAGACAGTCCCAACAGTAAGCCTCAGGGGCCCCAGGGTAACGCTCCTCACCTCCTGGGGGGTCCAGTCCAGCCCCAATATGGCGCTCCCCTCTTCAGGGGCTTTTAGGCACAGCGCTCAAGGGGCGCAAGGTCCCAGCCGCCTCAGGGACCTAGGATGGTGCTCCTTCTTTAGGGGCCAAGCAGCAGAGCAGCAGGCACTACGGGGCAAGGTCAGCAGTCAGTGGGTACTCATCAAGACAGGGCGGTAGGCTTGAACCATCCTCCACTGTAGCGTGGTACTCCTCCTGTACAGCAGCCTGTACTCCTGCAGTGGGGCTTGCACTAGCCCTGGGGGACAGCAGAGGGGTTTTGGTTGGGTGCAGGGTCCAGCACACAGGCCCAAGTGGCGGTATCCCCTGGCAGCAGGTCCCCTCACGTTCCTGTCCCTGCTCTGTCTGAGCACATGGTGGCACAGCCCCCTTATTTATGAGCTCCTCACTCCACCTACCAGGCACTGGCAGAAGCTTCTAGAAGCCTCTGGGGAACTGGCTCTAACTGGCTCAGGGGGAGGAGTAGAGCACCCTGGGTGCCAGGCTTTCCCTCCAAAAGCTGGGATGGCTGGGTACCGAACATCTAGACCGCTAACCTACTGCAGTCAATTGGCACAACACACGGCCATGGCATCCATTTTAAAAGCATCATTTCAGTAAGGTGCATGTTTACAATAGGGATATTACAGGTGCGCACACCATTGCGTCACATTACACTTGACATCTCACTCCACACATGGCCTACACATTTCTTCACCATGGGGGAGACGTCCTAAAACAGGGGGTTGAAAAGCGATTTTTTTTGGGAAAAAGGGCCAAGTCCTACACGACTCCCCCCCAGCCAAAAGCCAGGGTAGACCAATCATTGCCTTGATGGGCTTCCCTGCTTGGGGCGAGAAAAGGTGGACCCAGGCCCGCAACTGCAGGGGCATCTGCAGGTTCTTCGCCATTCTGGAACCCGATGGTTCCCTCTCTCAATCCTCCCTTCACCAACCAAACCACCCCACCGGTGTTCTCTAGTGGGATGTGGCCAGGACCGGCCACTAGGGCATCCAGATGTCTCTGGCCCTTACTCTCTCACAGAGTGGGGGGCTTTAGCCCCAGGCCCGTAGTACCCTTTTACCACTCTCCTCCTACCAAACTGCCACTGGTCCTCCCACCTGGGGTCTGCACCCTCAGGCTGACCAGCCACCAGGGGCGAGGCTCTCCTCCCCCTACCTCTCCTTCTGGGGTTGCGCCCTCTCCTCCTACGCTGGGCACCCTCAGAACACCACTCTCTCCCCAGTCCAGGGCCTTAACCCTGCAACTGATTCCCCAACCCGGAGTTTAAACCCTTAGGTTGAACCGGTGACAGGGGCGAGTCCTCCCTCCCCCTGCACCCCCTGCCAGAGTTCCGCACCCTCTTAACTGGGGTAGTACCCCTGGAAGTCAGTCCCGGGGGACACTGTTTTCAGACGTCCCACCCGCCCGGTCAGGCAACCCCTGAACCTGGCATCCCAGCCCAGGATCTAAATCCTGCGACTGAGCCAGTGCCAGAGGAGAGACCTTCCTCCCTCTGCACCCCCTCCCAGAGTTCCGCACCCTCCCACCGGGAGAAGTACCCCTGGAAGTCACACCAGTGGGAACCTTGTTTACAGGTGCCCCACCCTCCAGGTCAGGCAACCCCTGAACCTGGCACCCCAGCCCAGGATCTAAACCCTGCGACTGGGCAGACCCCCGAACCTCTGGAGCTCCGATTACAGATGCTCCGGGTTCTCCTGACACGAGGCGATCCCTTTCACTGGACGGCACATCAGGACAGCCTAGGCTCCCAACCTGGGGTTCCCTTCTGAAACTCTCCAGGCCCTGAGACTGCGGTTGGGGCACCTTGGGACACCTCCCTGTCTCACTCCTTCCTGTAGATAGGATGTGAGGACCTACAACCCTCTCACTTCCCTGGGACCAAGCTGGGCTATTCCGCACCTCCCCCGCCTTGCTGGGTCGGAAGATCCCTGCACCACTCCCTTCAGGATCACTCATCAATGTCCTCTCAGACTCTCTGGCACTTACCCAAAGGACTGCCTCCTGTGCAAGTTCCCTGGAGTCTGAGAACCCACACTGTAACAGGTGGTGACGCAGCCTTGGAAAACAATTCCTTAGCATGTGCTCTCTGATAACTACATGGCACATGCCCTTCCCAATCCTCCACTGCGCTACTCACCACGGAATCCTCCAATGCAGTCCAACACTCCTCCGCACACTTCCCTCAGGACTGGTGGGGCAGTTTTCCCCTGCCCCTGAACTCTAACCCGTCCCCCTCTTCCTGGGAATCAGGCACCGTCTCCCGGGCTCTGGGAGTGGGACTCCCTGCACTGCAACCACTCTCGCTGCCACCACTGGATCTCACCCTCACTGGTGAATCCAGACCACAAAAACCACTCTCAGTGGACAACCTACCCACCTGAGCTAGTCTCTGCCTAGCGAAGGACCTCTCCGCCTCCGCAATCCTCTCCTGCGCTAGGACCTTCTCAGTCTCCAGCCTCTTCTCCTCCACCCTCAGCTGCGCTAACTCCTTGGCGTGCTCCAATCTGAGCCTCTCCAAAGCCAGCTGATGTTCCCTTTCTTCCCTCCTATCTACCCACTCTTCTGGGGACAGGGAAAGGGATGAGGCAGTGCCCCCGGGACTGGACCCAGCACGGGACTCCCTGTCCATGGTGTCCTCACTAGCTACTGGCGTCTCCGCCCTATCAATTTCTTCCTCCTCATCCTCAGAGTCACCACTCTCCAGGGTTATGGACTGGGAGCCCTCCCTCTGGTCTCCACCACATCCAACCTTTAAATAAGCGGAGGGGTAATCGGACAGGTCCCCACAGGGCTCTAAGGGTTCCCCCCTCTTGAGGGCCTCATAGAGAAACAGCTTCCTGTGAATGTCGCCTACTGGGGGTATCCCTCTCTCTCGGCAGAAATACAACACTTCCTGCTCGGTGTACACCATGAGGTAATCCTCATCATAAGCCAATCCCATCCTGGCAAGGTACACCCGGGACACACCACCCTCAGTGCAACAGGGGGACACACTTTAAAAAACACTTTTAGGAGGAAATACAATAATCAGAAAAACAATAATCAGAAAGAACATAATAATCCCCAAGAAAAACTGATTACTTTTCAAAGCTCAGTTTGCAGTGCAACCTGTTGCCGCTGTGGTACTGCGCAAACACAAGTCCTATCCCACCGCTCGCCAACAATTTTAGAAATGGGGTAGCCAATTCTACGGTGGGTAGCATGGTGCAGAGCAGGCAGGCCAAACTCCTGTGTGTAGCATCCACGCAGTACACACAGACGACACACCAGGCAGACCACAAAAAGAGACACAACACCAGTTTCGGTGAAAAAGAATAACTTTTGTATTGGGTCAAATATGCAAAATTAAACACAGTAATCACTATACCGTGCCAACTGGCGCCAGGGCAATATATACACGGGGATTATTTACAGGGTAAATGAAAAAGAAGCAAAAGGTAAGTACATTAGGGTCAACAGTACAATTAAAATTTCAGCATTAACCTTTGGCCCCACCTATTTGGTATCAGCATTAACATCAGGCCTAGACATGCAGCAGCCCTAAATCCATCCACATTCGGCATAACCTGAGCCTGGAGCCCAACCATAGCATCCTAAAAACAGTAGGCCTCAGGGGCATTAGCATTAGGCATCAAATCATGAGTAAGGGACTGAGTCCTAACATGGGTCCCACTCTGCGGTGTGCAAAATCCTGGGAGCTCAGGGGCACCAACCTTAGGGAAACATCAGGCACAATAGTATAGGCAGAACTCATTTGGTCAGAAACACCGTGCACATATAAATGGCATCAACAGCATTAGCAATAGGCCTGAACCACACTAGGCGCAACATCATCGGCATAACTGCACAATCACACTAGTACCGGCCATCAGCCATGAGCCTAGGTTACATTTGTATAGGCCTAAACAGGGGACAGCACCCTTAGGCACCAACCTATTGACGAGTTTGCCAGCCTGGGGCATATAGCGACACTTTGGCCCCCAGCGTTGGGGTCCCCTATCCTGGGTCTCTAAATCAAAGCTGCCCCCTTCGTGGTAATAAGAAAGGGGCTCTGGCGCCCCTCGGTTTACCCTCCTTCAGCTGGCCCATGGGGCGAAAGTCAGAGCCCAGCCCCACTCCTTGTGGGGCTGGGAAGAGGAGTCCACCGCTGGGGCAGCTCTCTGGTATCTCCAAATAATCTGGCCCTAAATTGCAGGTGCCTGGTGCCAGACGGGGCACCTGTAAGGGCAACACTGTCCCAGGGAGCGGGCACCGACCCTGTGCCCCGACACCCCCCCCTCCACCAACAGTTCCCCACTCACCGGGGCTCTTGGGGCGGGTTCCGGACGTCTCTTGGCCGGGGACAGGCACCGGTGTGTGCCTCTGCCGTCCCCGGCTTCTCCAGACTTCCAATGCGGCTGTGCACGGGGCTCTCCCCACACCGGGGGCCCCGCCCGCACTCCGGCAGCCTTTCTCTTCTGCGGAGGTTGCGGGGCTCCCCCTCCGGATCCCGGGAGCCCCGCCTTTCTCTCCGCTACTCCGGCTTCACCCGGGCCCCCCCTCCTGGGACCCGGACTCCAATACAGCCTTCGCAAGCCGAATTAGAAAATTGTCAACAATAGTAGACAGATTGTCAACAGACACAGCTGGAGCATTTGTAATGGTTAACACTGAAATGTTTGCTATGAGAAGTATGGTAATGCAAAATGTACTTGCTTTAGATATAATTTTGGCAAAAGAAGGAGGAGTTTGTGGAATTTTAAAGGTGCAACACTGTTGTACCTACATTCCTGATAAAAGTCAGAACATTGAGAGATATATTACAAATATTACACAATTGCATAAAGAAATAGAACCACTGGAAGTTGAAGGTGTTCTTGAGAAACTTGGTAGAAGTTTATCAGCAGTTAAAAATTGGTTTTATGAAATAAGTAGATCTATTGTAGGGAAAATACTAATACCAGTAACTATAATAATAATAGTGATCTTAGTTCTGAGATTAAGTTGTCAATGTAGGCAGCGGAGAAATGTCAAAAGGTCTTTGAAGAAAAAGATTGAAGAATAACAAGACAGGGAAAGAGAAAAAGGTGATATTGAGATGGAACAATTTAAAGAAACATTTTATCAGGATAGAAAGAAATTAGAAGAAACAGAAATATAACACGTACTAATTAAAAGAATTTGAGACATGTTGAGATAAAAAATTTCTAAATTTTGGGAGATATTTGGTGATAAAATCACCAAAGGGAGAAGTCGATGGAGCAAGGTGGAAACAAAAATGTTTGTATACCCCTTGTAAAGTTAACTTTTCCGTAACAATAATATGTACTAAACAAGTGGTTTTGAAATTCACCAACATAGAATAGAACGCACACACACAAATACACGTGGGATAGTAATTAGCATGAAATTGCCAAGCATAATTTACTAATTTGTTGTATATTGTGTCATAAAGGGTACGCATTTGTCGTAATCTAATTGAAAATTGCATGAATGTGCTTTTTGTCTGTTTATTTGTGGCATAAATCATGAAAATTGGTAAATAAAAACACGCATATGTGTTGCTTAAAGCTAGGTAAATACTAACTGGAATATTATTAGAAGGGGGGTAAACAGAAAGGCTTTATTTTGTAAATTTACGTTTATTTGTGTTTGTTTCTGTAATAGTTCCTAAATTGAGGCCCGTGTGAGCAAAACAAAATGGAAGCTGACTGTAATTCCGAGGTGACGGTCTAAGTACGCATGCGCCAACTGGAAGTGCGAGCTGCCTGTGCCTGAGCAGTATGGGTCAAGGAAAGCGTGGCCTGCCTCATGGAGTACATGCCAAGTTTGTTGAAGTCAACAAGTTAACTCAGGGAATGGGACACCGGATAACAATTTAAAGGACACTCCGAAGGAAGTAAAAATGTGAACAATAGCACCACTATTTTTCTAGTCATAAGGATGACTTTGCATAAATGGAACAGTAAAGCGATGAGGTGATGCTCATCCAACTCTAAATTGACCAATCACTGACGTTTTAGGACATAAGAGTTACGAATTTAGATAAGTTAGTGATAAAAGAGGACATTTGGGACTTTGAAAAAGCTTGCTTTTCGATATGATCTTTGCACCCCGAGATGCTGTCGGTCTGTGCAATTTTTCTTATGGCGCAGGGACTTTGACATTTTTCTGAACTTTAACTTTTGAATGGGTGCGAAGTCCTATGAGAAGGGAACATCGAGAGAGATAGAGAGGTGTTTCTTTGGGAACTATTTTGTTTTTGTGCTGATGTCTGCGTCTCTACATTTGGGTAATATACGTTTTTCTTATTTTCCTAAACTGTCATGCTTATAAATAAATGTTTTGAATTTAACCTTTCTTTCAGGATTATTAATGCATAACTGGAATATTTTCTTCAAGTAAAAACGTATAGATCATGCTAGGAGATTTAATCTCTAAATAAAAATTAAATAAATGGAGAATTAAGCAGGTCTTGTTGTACTTTAGTTAACTTTTACTAGCTGATCCAGCAAAAATGAATAGTGGTAGGAGGAGCTTCGCGCGCATCCGAGATGGCCGCGTGAGCACAGGGCTCCCGGGACCCTCGCCACCTCCCGCATCTATCCTGAATTCTATCCTGATTATGAAGACGGGTTATTGAAGACGCAACCCAGCTGATATAATAGATGCTTTCAGAAATCGATTTGGACTCCGGGAAACGCAACTACGATACTTGTAACTTTCGTGGCCCGCTCCACGGAGCTACCCCGGGCTCGAGTCATTATGGTGCCCAGGCAGTAGTTGAACAACAACGGCCTGCGGGGCTTTGTTCACAACCTTGGAGTTGACTTTCGGTTTCGTATTTGGTCCCTCTGCCTCCTCCTATCCCACAACCGCTCTAGCCCTGGGGTGCAGCCCGGCCCCGCAACTTTATTGTGTGCCAACTGCTGAGTGTTTATGGTCGTGGTGATATCCTGCTGAAATTCACTTTTGGAGATCTCGTTGGGTGAATTGTGTGGAGCCATTTTTACCAGGTCTCAAAGGCCCCTTTGGGGCGCAACACCCACTATGGCGGGCAAACCCGATAGCGAGAAGCGAAAGGCCAAGACCATTCACCGGGGGAGTACTATTCAATCGAATGTTATGGATCGCTATACCCATCCCAAGGGGTCCCCCGGTGGTGCGAGTAGGACTCTGGTGGAGGCAGGTGACGGCTCAGCCGAGTCGGATGATTTGACTCTACAGGATGTCATGGGCGCCATTTCTAGTATGAAGACCTCCATTGGCCAGCAATATGAGGCTCTGTCCCTCAAGCTTGACACTGTGGCAATCGACGTCAACTTGATCAGGGTGGACTTATCAAAGACTAACGAAAAGGTCAAGTCCTTAGATGTGAAGACCTCCAGCCTTACGACTGATGTGTCCGATTTACAGACGGAGGTTCGTAACCTACGATCCTCCAATGATCTCTTTGCTCGTCGGCTGGAGGATTTTGAAAGTCGGGCTAGACGCAACAATATACGTATTTTTGGGGTCCCTGAAAAATCGGAAGAACCAGCTGCAGATCTCCTGGTGGAAGACCTCATCCTAAATCATCTCCCCCCCAAAGGCCTGAGCAACTTCTTTGCGGTGGAACGTGCCCATAGAGTGCCGGGTGGGAAGCCGAAGCTGGGTGCCCCTCCGCGGCCTATTATCGCCAGAATTTTCAACTTCAGAGATAGAGACGCTATCCTGCAGGCATCGCGGATGGGCGGCCCCACGAAGTTCGAAAACACTACAGTGAACTTCTACCCAGACTTCACCCAGTTCGTTCAGAAGCAAAGGATGGAGTTTCAGGGGGTGAAGCGTCGACTGAGGGACATGGGTATGAAATACGCGATGCTCTTCCCAACTCGGCTGCGTGTTGAATACGAGGATCGGACGTTTTTCTTTGACCGCCCGGAGAGAGTGAGTGACTGGCTTGACACATTGCCTACGCAGCGTGATCGCTCGGAACATTCTGGAGGAGCTGAAGGTGGCCCGTTGGAGCAAGAATGAGCAGTGGTTCCTGGTCTCCGGACATTGTACATAACTTGCAGCTGTGGTTCGATGACTTTTACACTTGCGTTACTTATGGTGGGAGACCCAGGGGTGGCGGGGGGAGTGGGACTCTTTCCTCCTCCGGGTTTCTTTTTGTAGACTAGTTTAATGTTAGGACGACAGGCACACTGCAAGTTGGGGTGGCTTTTGAGTCTAACGCAGGGGTGCAGGGTGGGGGGGTTGTATCGGGTGTTTATCGGGGGCGGGGGGGGATTTGGGTATGTTTTATTTTCTCTCAAGGCAACGTATTGTTTTACTTATGGATCTGGGTGTTGTGTTCGCTATGGGGTGGGTTCTGCATTCACTTCTGGGAGGGGGGTAGGGGGTTGAAGTTACTGTGTTGGAATGTTAACGGGGTGGGAGATAGGATAAAACGTTTGGGTAGTGTTGCAACTACTGAGACGCCTCTCCCCTGATGTAGTGTTACTGCAAGAGACACATCTGATCGGAAACACATGCCATGCTATGAATCGGCGAGGATATCGTCTTGTTGCACACTTCGGATTCACTACTGGTTCTAGAGGGGTGGGTATTTTAGTTAAGAACTCCCTCCCCCTAGAGGTAGACAACATAATCCTCGATGACAGGGGGCGCTATGCTGCTCTCACTGGTAGGTGTGAGGGGAAGACTGTTTCATTGCTTTCTGTATACGTCCCTCCTGGTCTGCAGACTACGACTTTTGCTGATTTGGGGAGAGTAGTTCTGGGACTTCCAGATGGCGTTCTGGTGATGGGTGGAGATTTCAATTCTGTCGTCTCTGGTAGGGAGGACCGCTACCCCCCCAGGGACCTTACGAGATCACAGTCTTGGCTGAGTGGCTTTCTGGAAACGCTGGGACTGGTAGATTGCTGGAGGCTACTGCATCCGGGACAGGCGCAATACACCTTCCACTCTGGTGCTCATGGTAGTCACTCTAGACTTGACTATGTCTTGATGCCAGCAGCACAGGCCTCGTCAGTTAGGGAAGTTAGACACCTGGCTCGGGGTATCTCAGATCACTCCCCGCTGTGGCTTTTTCGATGGACACGAGGATGGGGGCTGAGGGTCGAGTGGCCCCGATTAATCCCTGGTATCTCCGTAACCCCAAAACCCGGGCAGAGTTGATCAAGTCTCTGGATCTGTATTTTGCTGAGAATGTGGGGTCTGTGTCCTCTTCTGTTTAACTGTGGGAGGCTTTCAAGAGGGTCATCCATGGACAGGCGCTATCGTTAATCGCTGGTGCCAAGAAAAGCAAAAATGAGGCGGTGGTCCGCCTCGAGACTGAAATAGCTGAGTTGGAAGAGGATTTGGAGTTGGGTATTACTCATGATAGGGTTCATGTCCTCAGTCTCAAACAACTTGATTATAGGGCGTTGGTGACGGACGCTGCTAGAGTCATGAGTAGAGAGCAGCAGGGACGGCTATATGATGTGGGAGACAAGGCTGGGAAACTGATTGCTTGGTTAGACAGAAAGGAGAGGGCGAGTCGTGTGGTTCCTGTGATTGAGAGAGCTGATGGAGTGCGAGTGACTGACCCTGTTGAGATTGTTGAGTGTTTTTCTGAACATTTTCGAAATGTGTATTCCCCAGTCTCCGATAGACTAGAGAAAGACTCACATCTGCTGTTACAAGACATTGCATTGCCTTGCCTGTCGGATTCAGATAGGGACCTGATGGACGCAGCACTTTCGGTTGGCGAGGTGGCACTCGCTATTTGTTCTGTCCGCTCGGGAAAAGCTATGGGCCCTAATGGTCTCCCCATCGAGCTTTACAAGCTGCGTCCTGACAAAATGGCACCGTATCTTCGTGATATGTTCCTGGAAACGCGAGACATCGGCTCCCTTCCCCGTGATCAGCGACTTGCGACCATTGTGGTGATTCACAAGGAAGGGAAGCCACGGGATCGCTGTGCGTCTTATAGGCCTATTTCGCTTCTAAATGCGGAACCCAAGATCCTCGCAAAGTTGCTGGAAAACCGCTTGATAAAAGTTATCAGTGACCTGATCCATCCGGATCAATCTGGTTTCATTCCACATCGTAATACAGCATTGAACTTGCGGCGCTTACATGGCGTTCTCGCGAGAGCGGCGTCACTGCGTGAACCAGCCATCTTGGCTTCCTTGGATGCTACGATGGCCTTTGATACAGTGGAATGGCCGTATCTTTGGGCTGCCCTTGCAAAGTTTGGTTTTGGTCCTGGTTTCATTGGCTGGGTGAAACTTTTGTATGTGGAACCATTGGCTCAGATTGTGGTGAATGGTCGGGTTTCTCCGTCCTTTGTTCTTGGGAGGGGCACGCGGCAGGGGTGTCCGTTGTCCCCGCTTCTTTTTGCCCTCGCCTTGGAACCCCTGGCTGCATGGCTGCGGTGGGAGCCATCGATGAGGGGTATTCAGTGGACGCCAGACTTTGAGGATCGAATATCACTCTATGCCAGAGTTCTTCAAACTGTGGGGCGGGCCCCCCTAGGGGGGCGCGACACCATCCTTAGGGGGGGCGCGCTCTCCTCTCTAATTTCACACCTACTCTCTATTTTCACCTTTGTTCCCTGTGTCAAGTCGAGGGAGGAGGGAGGGGAAATCGACGAGGCACGAAGTGCCCATGCTTTTATTCTGTTTACCCTCCCAGGAGGGGGTTAATTCATTCAGCTTCAGCAAGGAGGGTTGCGGCTAAGTACTGTAACAATTCCCGCATCTCCATGATAGTCATTTTCCTGACAGTGGGAGGACGGTGCGCAGCCGGCCCTGCTAGGGTTCAAACTCACACTCTGCAGTTTGCAAGGACGTTTCTCCAGCAGATGTGTGAACCCGCTCAGTTACCTCCTACCACCATCATGCACTCTGGCAGAAGTTACGAGGGGTCAGCTGGGCTATAGCGCACACGAATCACGATGACCTTGAGGTGCTTTCAGGCAAAGTCCCATCTTAAAAGAGTGAGAAATGCTAAAGCAAGTCAAGGGTCCATGATAGTGCTACAAGGTGTACATCTGACTGTTGAGGCAAGCTAGTCCAGATGCATTAGGGGCGAATTTACACATTCCGTGCTGCTTGACTCCCGCAGAATAGGAGCATCAGCTGAGAGGCCACCATTTGAATGGGCACAATAACAAAGCTGTATTTAACTGCCTTGAGGACACCTCTATTTGGAGGGTTGCAGCTAAGTACTGTAACAATTCCCGCATCTCAATGATAGATGTACTTTTTAGTGTACTTTTGATAAATATACAAATATATTTTTAAAAACGTTAAGGAAGCTAACAAGAATGCGTTCTTAAGTTATAATATTAAAAGTACCTTACCGTATATTTACGTACTAAATATAGCAAGGCTTTCAGCTTTCCAATTCACCGAAGTGTCTCCGTTGGAACAAATGTTTGCAAATGCTTGCTTGTGTGTGCTTAAGTAGAGGAGCGGGAAAGGGAGGCAGACAGAGAGAGAGCGAGGGAGGGAGGGAGGGAGGGAAAGGGAGGGAGAGGGATGGAGGGAGGGAAATGGAGGCAACAGAGGGAGAGCGAGGGAGGGAGGGAAAGGGAGGGAGAGCGAGGGAGGGAAAGGGAGGGAGAGGGAGGGAGAGAAAGGGAGGCAGACAGAGGGAGAGCGAGGGAGGGAGAGGGAGGGAGGGGAAGGAAGGAGGGAAAGGAAGGCAGACAGAGGGAGAGCGAGGGAGGGAAGGAAAGGAGAGAGGGAATGGAAGGCAGACAGAGTGAGAGGGAGGGTGGGAAAGGGGGGAGGGAGAGGGAGGCAGACAGAGGGAGAGCGAGGGAAGGAGGGAAAGGGAGACAGAGAGAGGGAGACAGAGAAAGTGAGACAGAAAGAGGGAGACGAATAGAGGGAGAAGAGAGGGAGAAGAGAGGGAGAGGGAGGGAGACAGAGGGAGACAAAGAGAGGGAGAGGGAGGGAAACAGGGAAACAGACAGAGGGAGACAAAGAGAGGGAGAGGGAGGGAGACAGAGAAAGGGAGAGGGAGACAGAGAAAGGGAGAGAGAGGGAGACAGAGGGTGACAGACAGAGGGAGGGAGGGGGGAGGGCGACAGAGTGAGGAGGGCGACAGAGTGAGGAGGGTAGGAGAGAGAGGGAGACAGAGAGGGATAGGGAAGGAGAGAGGGAGACAGAGAGAGAGGGAGATGGAGAGAGAGGGAGACGGAGATAGAGAGAGAGGGAGACAGAGGGAGAGGGAGACAGAGAGAGAGGGAGACAGAGAGAGAGGGAGACAGAGAGAGAGGGAGACAGAGAGAGGGAGACAGAGAGAGGGAGACAGAGAGAGAAAGGGAGACAGAGAGAGAAAGGGAGACAGAGAGAGAGAGGGAGTGAGAGAGAGAGAGAGAGAGAGAGAGAGATATGTGGGTATGCCTGGTCTGGTGGCTCAGTGGACAAAGGCATCTGCTGCAGGGACCTCTGTTCAACCTCAGTTTTTTTTGTTTGCTCTAGCCCTGCCCCCTCCCCCACTTACCCTGCCCCCACCGGTGCGGCCCTCGGACACAAACCACACTATTAATTTGGCCCCCCCGAGAGAAAGTTTGTGACTACCCATGGTTTAACACATTTGAAACCCTACTCTGCCCTCAATAACATTCTGAGTTACTTCAAGTGTCTTGGAATGCACCTTGCATTCAGACAACTCACTTCTCATTCTCAAACATCCATCCACAGATTGAGCGTCTATGACGAAAAACCGGCACACCCGTCACATTTATGTTGGTGGTGTTATCAATCAATGTCATGTGTAAAACAAAGCATCATAGTAAAAATAATTTGCGCACATTTTATCTAGGAAAATGGTGGTTTGAGCTATATAATAATCTGTCATTTCAGCACACCCACTCACAAACCTGCACTTAACTAAACACTCTTATTATGTTGGACATTATATGCTGGATATGGCCCCGGATTTGGCGCGGCGGTAAATTATGTAGTGTACCAGATTCCAGAAATTTCTGTCAAGTTTTGGGGGGGCCCAACAGCTGAAAAAAGTGAGCTGGGGGGGCTCAACCTACAAAAGTTTGAAGACCTCTGCTCTATGCAGACGACATCTTGTTGTATCTCACGTCGCCTCGAAAGTCGTTGATTGTACTGTTTGACGTGTTGAACTCGTTCGGGAGGAACTCCGGCCTTGTGATTAATTGGACCAAGTCTTGTGTCTACGTACTTTCGGGTGACACTCCCTCTTTGCCGCGCGGTTGCCCCATACAGGTGACGCAGATGGGATTTAAATATTTGGGGGTCTTTATTACATTAGACCCCGGGGTCCGTTATGATCGTAATCTGCTTCCTCCGCTCCAACGGTTAAAATCTGACGTTGTGGCCTGGCGCAAACTGCCACTGTCCCCCCTCGGGCGCACAGCTCTTTTTAAAATGATGTCCTTGCTGCGGTTTTTATACGCGCTTCAGAACACGTTTGATGTCATTCCGGCGAGCTATTTCCGGGAGGTGGAGAGTTTGCAGAGGCGATTGATATGGGATGGGCGTTCGCGGATTGCCCTCGCCAAACTGACGCTTCCCTGGTATGACGGCGGTATCGCACTTCCGGATATTAGGCGATACTATTGGGCCTCTCAGCTGGGAGCGATTAATCATGGAACGTACGGTCCGGCGTTAAATCCTGCGTTTGAGATAGATAGGTGGTTGCTACCGGGTGGAGATTATAGAAGGGCACTTTATTCCAAATCGGCTGGAGGGAAACTTTCGGGACCCACCAAGATAGCGGTGCGAGTGTCGCAATGTGCGACTGCGGCAATGGGATGGAGGGATCGACTGACCCGGGCGACTCCGTTCTATGCGTCTGAAAGACTGGGCAGCCTATGGAAGACGAAAGGTTTTGAGAAGTGGGATATGATCGGTATTTGCTGGGTGAGTGATCTCTGGGCCAAGGGTAGGATTAAGACTTTTGAGGAGTTGAAGATAGAATATGAGCTGTGTGACAAGGAATTCTTCCGTTATGTACAGATTCGCCACGCGTTGAGCTCGGTTTTTCCTGAAGGTATTGTTATCCCGGAATCATCCCCGCTCGAAGATCGGGTGCTTGACGGATATGTTCCCGACAGCACTATTTCCCTGATATATAAGAAATTGATTAACGATCGAGCTGACCTGTTGGCGCAACTCAGAGAGGTCTGGACCAGCGACGGTCTAGAGTGGGACGACGAGGACTGGCAATCGGCGATATCCTCACCTAAGGAGGTCGCGATTCCGGCCCGTCTCCGACTCGTACAACTTAAGATCCTGCATCGGGTTTATGTGGCCGGGGCCCCCGCCTGATTCGTATGGGTTATTCCGTGGATGGGTTGTGTAAGCGTGGCTGCGGTTTAGTTGGTACTTTCCTCCATATAATTTGGGAGTGCCCGGAAGTGGTAGTGTTTGGGAATCGAGTGCATGCTGTGATGGAGGAGGTCACGGGTGTTGCGCTGTTGCCTGAAGCCAGGCGTTGTCTGTTGAACGTCTGGGAACCGACTGATTTTAATGTGGCGCAGACTCAGTGGGTGACCCTTGGGAATATGGTGGCCAAGAGAGACATTGCGCAGTTGTGGGGTTCCCAGAGACCGCCCACGGTCCTGGCATGGAAGGTGAACATGGACTGGTGTATGTTTAGAGAGAAGACGGTGTATGTGGCACGCGGCAGACCTAAAAAGTGGGGTAAACTCTGGGGCCAATGGAACTCCTACCGAGGTGATATATGTACACCTCCCCTCGCTGGTATTCCGGATGTTCCTCTTTCCCCCTGACCCGACATTCCTACTGTTGTTTAAGCTTCAATGTATTATGACTCTGATTTCCCCCCTGCTCCTCCCCCTTTGCACGGATGATTTGTATTAACTTGTAACACACTTTCCCTCCTCCTAGAACACATATCTAGCTGTACTGCCTTTATTGCCTTGTTTGTTTATGTTTTATTCATAATAAAAAGAGTTTTTTTTTTTTAAATGAATAGTGGGGTGTTTTAAATCTTTCCATTAGAAAACCATGGTATTAAAATAAAACTGCAGCTGTAAATAATGTATACATTTTAAGTTTAGGCACTGGGCTATAGCACCGCGGTTCTCCTTTTGGGTCTTCATTGAATCCTCGGAGTAGAATGACGATTCTCCAATTAGCATGCAGAGAGAATCTTGATTTCATTAAAGACAACGGAGGCTGACATTATGCAATAACTTTTATTGCTGCCCAAGATATGCAACCTTTTAAAGTGTAACAATTACATCATAAATAAAACATTCCACAAGTGCCATAGCAACCAAATAACTTCCTCTTAGAGCTGCGAAGGAGAGGATTGTAGTTTCAAGATCATCCATCAAATTAGAAGGTTTATAAAGAAGCCGAATCTGAAAAGGAAAAAAATAAAAGGAGTAAAAATTGTCTCGGAAGGTAGAAAAGATTAAATGCAAAAGACATATTAATCAAACATTCAAAATATATTTAATAAAACATCCACCAGGGAGTGGTGGGAGGGATAATGTCAGCCTCCGTTGTCTTTAATGAAATCAAGATTCTCTCTGCATGCTAATTGGAGAATCGTCATTTCATTACAAGACCGGAGGCTACATTATGCAAGTTCAAAGCTTCTCAATGCAACATTGCTTACATGTTCGACAGGTTTAAGATAGAATTTAACAAAAGTTGAGGCATTAGACCAATCTGCTGCTTTAAGGATATCAGAAAGGGATCCCCCACCCCAAAATACTTGGCTAGCCATAGCGCCACGAGAGGAGTGTGCGCCAAACTTAGACAAATCTATTCCAGCCTCAAACATAACAGTCCTTACCCACCTGGCAATTGTTGCAGAAGAGACCGCCTTATAAGGTTTGATAAAAGAAATTAACAATTGATTCTCATTACAAGGTCTAAAATTACTCATTTTCTGATCATATACTTTCATACAACTAACGACACACAGTTTTGGAGAATCTAAAAAATGAGGGTAAAATATGTTCTTAGACATGGTCTTAGTTCTTTTCCATATTTCGAATAATACTCCATCAGGAGAATAAAATCTATTACATATTTCTAAAGCTTTAACATCGGATACTCTCCTGAAAGAGATTAAACAAAGTAAAGTAGCTAGTTTAATGGACAACTGTTTCATTGTAAGGAAACAATTGTCCGGCCAGGATGAAAAGAGATCAAAAATAAGATTTACGTTCCACATGGAACTATATTTGGGTTTAGGAGGACGTTTTAGTCTTATACCTTTCATTACCCTACGAATCAAAGGATCGGTACCAATAGAAAAATCGTTTAACAAGGAATGACCTGCAGAAATTGCTGATCTATAGCAATTAACTGTTCTATAACAAAGGCCTGAATTGAAAAGGTCCGCTAAAAAGTTAGCTACATCCACTACAGGTGCTTCCACGGAATCCAAATTCCGTTCCATGCACCAACTACACCATCTTTTCCAAGCACTGGTGTATCTTCTCCTTGTTCCGGGAGCCCATGATTCATCCAAAAGGCTTTTAGCCTGCCCTGAAAGGCCTGAGTATCTTGTAGAACCCCTGAAATCTTCCTGACAAGAAGGTTCATGTTTCCTTCTAAAAGAAGAGGATGAAAGTCTCCTTCTAGACCGAGAAGGAGATCCAAATTCCCTGGAATAAAACGAGGGACTTCCATCGCCAATTCCATCACACCTGGGAACCAAATTTGGGAATTCCAAAAAGGAGTAATTAGAACAACCCGGCAACGTTCTGAACGAACTTTCAGAAGAACTCTCTGGATTAGAGCGAAAGGAGGGAAGGCATAACAATTGAGAGTGTTCCAAGGTTGGAGAAGAGCGTCTACTGCCATTGCAAATAGATCTGGTCTCCAACTGAAATAATGATCTATCTGAAAAGTGAGTCTGCTGGCAAAGAGATCTACTTCGAATGGACCCCATAAGTCCTGAATTTTCTTGAAAATCAGAGGATTCAACTTCCAATCGCTTGCGTCTCTCAGGAACCTTGACTTCCAATCTGCCCTGGTATTTAGATGGCCCGGAAGGAATTGCGCTCTCAACGTTATTTTCTGGTTCCAGCAGAAATACCAACTTTTCTTGGCTAGATCTGCCAATTAAAGAGATTTTGCTCCTCCCAAACGGTTGATATAGGAGACGGCTGTAAAATTGTCTAATTTGATCAAGACTACACTGTTCTTCAAAATTGATTTGAAACTCATAAGAGCGTTCAGGCTCGCCATCATCTCTAAACAATTTATGTGTAAAGATAGTTCCTCTTGTGACCATTTTCCACCTGTTTCCAAATTTCCTAATCTGGCACCCCAGCCTAAATTGCTCGCGTCGGATTCCAAAATGTGGTCCGGCATATTCCCGAATATGGCTTTTCCGTTCCAACTGTCTAGGTTGTTGCGCCACCAAAGAAGATAGGCTCGAGCTTTCGGAGATAAGGGAATGTGGTCTGAATACCAAAGACCTTTCTTCAGGCCCGTGGATTTCAACCTCTGAAGGGCTCTGTAGTGAAGCGGTCCTGGAGAGATCGCTTGTATGGATGACGACAAAAGACCCACTACTCTTGCTAATTCCCTTAAACTCACTAAATCTTTTGATAAAACATAAGAGACCTCCTTCTTTATTTTTGTCAATTTCTTTAAAGGAAGTTGGAGTTGGGCCAAGGACGTGTTTACTTGAAAACCTAGAAATTCTAGATTTTGCGAAGGAGTCATGACTGATTTTTCTACATTGATAATGAAACCTAAAGACTCCAGAAGTTCCACAGTCCACCTCATATGGAGAAGGAGTTCCTCCTGATTCTGGGACATCAATAAGATATCGTCCAGATATATAATCAAATGAACTCCTCTTCTCCTCAGAGATGCAACGACCGGTCTCAGTATCTTGGTGAAACACCAAAGAGCTGAAGAAAGGCCAGAATGAAGACATCGAAATTGGTAGGTTACACCTTTCCATACAAACCTCAGATATTTTTGAGATTCCGTATCCATAGGGATAGTAAAGTAAGCGTCTTTTAGGTCTAGCTTTATGAGCCAATCTTTCTCCTGAAGAATATCTCTCAAAAGATGGATACCTTCCATTTTGAAGTGTCTGTACACAAGGAAGGAGTTCAAAAGCTTTAGATTTATTACGGGACGCCAACCTTTGTCTTTTTTCTTTACGAGAAAAATTGTGCTCACAAAGCCGGGGCCAGCCTTGTATACAATGAAAATTGCCCCTTTTTCCAGCATTTGACGAACCTCCTCGTCTACTAGAGCTGATTGATCTTGGTCTAAAATTAATTCTCTGGGGGGTGAGGTCTGGTGAGGAGTAGAGACAAAATCTATTTTGAAACCTTTCACTGTTTCTAGAACCCATGTATCGTTTGTTATTAATAGCCAGTTTTGGCTGAAAGAAGCAAGTCTTCCCCCTACCTTTGGGAGGAAAGAACCAAAAGGAGAGGTTTTTACCTTGATTTCCTTGACCTTGGAATTTGGCACGGTTGTTTCCACCTCCACGATTGCGGTAGTTGCGTTCTCTCTGAGGGAAAAAGGAATTGTTTCCTCTGAAGTATCTTCCACGTTGGTTCTGATAGAAGGACTTGTTGTATCCTCGGCTGACAGATGGTCCTCCTCTGTCAGCCCTTCCAAAAATGTGTCTACCTCCAAACTTCCTTCTCATGTTACTTTGAGCTCTGCTAAAAGCAGAGAAGGTAGATACGTATTTACCAAGAACTTTAATAAAAGATTCTCCGAAGAGGAGTCCATTAGGATCTCCTTCGACTTTTTTATTAGCTAGGTCCCCCAACTTGGGGTTCATTCGAATCAGGATTCCTCTGCGTCTTTCGGATGTGAGGCTAGCATTGGCATTTCCAAGGAGGCATAAGGCACGTTGACTTCAACCTCTCAAGAGTTCGGTATCAACCGGAGTACCATTAATAGAGGATTCCTCTGCAAGGTCTAGAATTCTCGCTAGAGGACCTAACATGTCTAACAGTTTATCTTGACACTGTTTAAGACAGCGTTCAATACCTTTACGAGGGTCTCTTCCAGTTTTAAAAAGAAAGGTCAATAATTCAGGGTCAAGTATAGGTGTCAAGCCTGCTTTGTTGTCGAGGAAGGGTCTAGGGCATTCCGATTTCATTAGGTTCCGAGAGTCTCTCTCAAGGGGCTTCCTGATCCAAAGTTTAATACATTTTGGTACGTGGCAAGGGGCCACCAGTCGGAACCTGTAGGGTGAGTAATATTCGAAGGGTTAAACATTTCCACCCCAGAGGGATCTTTAATAGAGCATGAGGTGGAGGGTTGGATCCAATCATCACCCAAAAAATCGTCACGTTTTTCTGAAGGGTCAAAAATGTACTCATCAGCATCAAAATCATCAGTAGGGGACAAATATTCATCATCATCATAAAGGATGACGTCTCTTGTGCCGCAAGGGACACCATGTCTAGTTGTGCCGTGGAGGACACCTGTAGTCTTTGCGCCATTGAGGACGCCCGATCTATTTGTGCCGCTTGGGACACCTTGCTCATTTGTACCGCGAGAGTTACCAGTATTTTCAAGATGCTTGGTCTTTTTTAAGACCTTGCCGCCTTTAGAGGGAAGAGGCTCTTCCTCATCAGAAGAAGCTGAGTTCTCTCGAGGAGTATCTCTTTTTCTTTTTGATAATGCCGCCTCAACTGCCTCTTTTAGGGAGGATTTAAGTTGTTTTTCGAAAAGGTTCATCAAGGAATTCTCAGTGAGAGGGACTTCACAAGCTTCATTAATTTTCTCAGCCATTGTAAATATGTTTCAAATGAAAAAAGGTAAAATATATATATATATATACCTTATAGTGGTGAGAATTGTCGATAGGTAAGCTTTCAGTAAAAGCTTAATGATAAAATACCTAAATTCCAGTATTCTACGAAGAAAAAACGAGTGTGTTTCAATGAGCGACCGTTAAGGTGAAAGATGTAGCTCTGCGCTGTGCGTTGGCAAGGAAACGCACAGCGCGAGCTGACAAAGCCTCCGAGTTTCCGCCTTTAACAGGCTCTAATTTTGCGCAATGATGGTCTACGAGCCTCTCATTTTTGTGAGCGGGTCACATAATTTGCGCGTTGTTGGTCTTCCTCCCGCTCATTTCTGCGAGCGGGTCATAAAGAAACCGGAAGAAGCATCGGAGTTGCTCGTACGCTCGAGCTCCGAAGAGGCTTACCGGAGTTCTGAAGGCAAGCGTTTGGTTTTATTTCAATAAATGCCTCAAAGACAATGCTTTCCACGGAGGGCATTAGAGGTACAAAAAAGGTTTAAATAACATATACAAGCCGATAAAGGCTGAAATCGATTGTTAGAACGAAAAAGGGAGAGCCTTTGAACTCGAAATCACAAAAGGATATAGTTGTACAAATAAAGAGCAGCTTCCGTGTAATCAAAACGCGGATTGTTAAGAAGAGGTTAGAAAATATATAAGGAAAAGTAAGGAGGAAAGATCCAACCATAAATTGGAAGGAGTTGAGAATTAACAAATAAATTTACCCGAAAGGGGTAATACAAAATGATTTAAAACATTTGTAACAATTATAATGAATAGGTTACTTACCTAAATAAGGTAAATCTGAAGAATAAATTGTTAAATCAACCATTAGCATATAAAATAGTTATAAAAGGGGAGAAAGCAAGAAACTATACTTAACTCTCTGTGAGCAGCGAATAAAAGAGGATGCTATTTGGTTGCTATGGCACTTGTGGAATGTTTTATTTATGATGTAATTGTTACACTTTAAAGGGCTGCATATCTTGGGCAGCAATAAAAGTTATTGCATAATGTAGCCTCCGGTCTTGTAATGAAATAAATGTGTGAGTGAATGAAAGGTAAGAGTTATGGGCCCAGTGTGAGAAAATAGTGAATAACTGGGTTAAGGTGATGGTTTATGAAGAATTTTTGGAGCTGCGCTGCATCAGTGCGGAACTGTCACTCCTGCCAGATCACCAGCAGTCTGGAACCCCCAGTAACGATCATCACCGAAGAACCTGCGGCCGCCCCCTGGTCCCAAGTCAGCCTCGACTTTGGGAGCTTCCCGGACGAGAGAGTGATGGTGGTGCTCATCAACGGCTATTCCAAATACCCAATGGTTGAGGTGGTCGACTCCACTGCATACACCCAGGTCACGCCAATCCAAGAGAAAACTTTCTCTTTATTCGGGCTGCCCCAAGAACTAAAGACTGACAATGGGCCCCCTTGCCAGGGTGGAGAATTCAGAGACCTGCTTGCATCCCTAGGCATACGACACCGGCGCATCACCCCTCCATGGCCACAAGCACATGTCGAAGTGGAGCGATTCATGCGCATGCTGAATAAGACCCTTTGTATCGCAGTGGCAGAGCAGAACAACCCGGAAGCAGCACTACATCGATTCGTATGGGAGTACCACAGTACACCCCACTGCACAACACAAAGATCTCTGTGGTCCCTGAAGCTTGCCAGGCACAGATGAGATGCTATACCCGTATCTGATCACTGGACCCCTACACCCTACGAATCTGCCATTGCCCATGCCCGAAGAACTCAAACCAACAAACGGGCTAGTAAGAGATGAAGGGCCAAGCCTCGGCTTCTTGTGCCAGGGAGCCTGGTGCTGGTTCGCAACCGCTGAGCAGGATGGAAATTCAAGACACCATACGAACCAGAGACCTGGACAGTAGTACGAGTGGATGAAAGCGTCATCACTGCCAAACACAGAGAATAAGTGATCACCAGGAACATGTCATGGTACCGGGGAGTGGAACGTCCGAGCCAGAGACCACCAGATCTGAACAACACTAAAATTGGAACTGAAAGGCCCGAAGACAGCTCACAGCCTATCTCAGGAGGGTCGCAAGAAGCCAATCCACCAAACCATCCTGCAGCTCAACCTACAAGGGATTAAGAGCTGAATGTCAGCCCCAGGCCAGACTAAACCCCTCAAAGTGCAAGCTGCAGGTCCAGTTCCCAACGATACATCCCAAGGCCAAACCCATTGCCCAGCCAAAAACTGAAAGGTTTTTTTGTTAAAGCTCTGTTGAAACAGTTTGATACCAAGTTGGGGTGGTGATGTAATGATTCCAATATGGCGAGAGCAGGCCGGGTATCCGTTCAGGAACAACATACAAACAATGTAGCACCCTCAGGCCAGGCGTGGCCAAAGGATATAAATAAATGGGAAAAGACCGCTTGTGGTCTTTTCCCCTATACCATTCCAGCCCAGTGTGTGTCCTTTTGTTCCGCCGCAAGGCCACAAGCAGGGAACACCACACAGGACATGGTCGTGTGGCAAATCACCGGTGATGGCACTGATAATGACATGAGTGGTCTCAAGAGTGACGTGGGAGATCTTGGGCAGTGCCTTGGGGGCAGAATTATGGATATGTAAGTATACATAACTGGTCATTTTCTGCATTGTTCTGGCTTCGGTTGCATCCATAAAATGCACTCAATTGATGTTTTGAAGGTAATTCGTTTCCAGAACAAGTTTTATTTAAAGATCTTAACTTATGTTTAAAATGGATTTTTTTTTAGTGGTTACATACAAAGACAAGCTCCACATGTCATATACACACGCTTTAGAATGCAGTGCTCTGTCAGAGAGAGGCGTGACCGAATGGCTTCGTAGTTGCTTAGACCATCTCTTACTCTAATTTGCTTAATTGTGTTTCAGTTGTGGCTGCAAATATGTGTGTTACGAAAACTCAGAATAGCCCCATTCTCCCCAAAAAAATAAAAACATATCTGAATAGTGGCATGCATCACTTTTTCAGTAAAATAAATGTGCATTAGGCCTTTCAACATACGGCAATTGCAGATGAATATGAATGACGTACCATGCATTGTGAGGAATGTTCTGTGTATGTCATGCCTCTGCGCCTATCCCCGTGAGTCTTGCTGGCCTTGTTGATTGTGATGTCATCGCGCTCTACGTCACTATTGGTAGGAACAGTCACCTGGGACACACTGTAGGACAGAGCTGGTAGCAACGCCTAAGCTCCACTGGCATCAGACTTACCACAATCTTGAAGTAACTGTAAATACACATAGTAAGGGCTGTTCCCGGCTAAGGGACTTCCTCGTTCAGACGTGCAGCCAGGAAGCAGGAAACAGAAATTCTAACGCCCACCAGTGCCATCAACCACGGGGAACCGAGGCAGGAAAGAAGCGGCAGCTCTGGGTAAAGAAATGACTTCGTTGTATTTAGAACATTTGGTTGGAATACTGTAATGCAAATATGACAAACAATTGGACAAAATACAATAAATAAATAAGAGAGAGAAAGAGTAAAAACTTAATATATCTTCATCGGGTGGGAATAATTATAAAAAGGTATTAAAAAAGAATGGGGGCATAAAATAACTACTTCCCCTAAATTGTCCCCTTTAGTCGAAACCAAATGCTATTTGTAGGCCTTAATATTCATTTGTGGCCTCCCCTTCCTTGAGGAGCTGAGAAATTAATTTCCTTGATACTAGACTATTTCGCCTGTGCTTAGGCGAGATGACCTGCTGGGTCTTGTCTTCTGTCAAGAATATTTCACATCTTACTTGGAGAGTCTCTTATAGGTGAGCCATACTTCACTGATTAGCTGTCACCGCTGCAGCTCTGGTGCAAAGATGAGATGCCCTCCATAAAGCACTGGAGAGGTTCAAATAAAAAATGTTTGTCTTTTCAGATCTTTTTTCTGGGGCAAGCAAGTGCTGGAGCTGGGTGACAGGTGGAGGCAGACAACGTGGTTATGTGGGTAACAAAGGGTCAAACAATGATAGGTGTTACTGTGTGTCATGGAGACCATGTTGGCCACTAAGAGACAAGAAGACAATGATACTGCTATTTGAATGATTATCAGAGAAGGTAAAATGTTCTTTCTTAGTAGTGCATTTGATGACCTACACTTTGCACAATTCTGTTTGAGGTATAACCAGAAGAAAACGTTGGTCATTACGCCTGTCCTCACTGTCATGAATCAAGTAAATATTATCATTCTTTGCATTGCACCATTGATTTCAGTGACCTTGGAGTTGCCTGTGGTTGAGTTGCATGAACAGGGTATAGAGCAAGGAGGTGCCGTTACTGGCACTGCACATGCTTTCCCTCGTTAGCAGCCAAAGCATGATTGACAGAAGATCCTCAGAAGAGGACATGTGAAAGTAGCATGGGGGACTCTCCGCATAGGTGGGACTCTCCGCATATCCATTTGCACCCTGGACTAACCGGACCCTGGAACTTTGTGCTGGGACCAAGTTGCTCCGTTTTGCCTCCTGAGACTGTTCGCCGGACCCGCTCGGCGGGTCCCGCTTCACAAGGGTATTCAGCGGGGTCTGTGGCAGCGCAACAGGGCTGCGAGCAAACCGGCAGGGACTCCATCTACCAGGAGTCCCTGCGTGGCCAATAGTCGACACCTGGCCCGCTCTCCCTGCAAGCCACGCCCCCAGCGCACCGGCTGCCTGAAAGTCAGCCCTCCCTTCCTGTCATGGTGGGACTCTCCGCATATCCATTTTCACCCTGGACTAACCGGACCCTGGAACTTTGTGCTGGGACCAAGTTGCTCCGTTTTGCCTCCTGAGACTGTTCGCCGGACCCGCTCCGCGGGTCCCGCTTCACAAGGGTATTCAGCGGGGTCTGTGGCAGCGCAACAGGGCTGCGAGCGTGACGGCAGGGACTCCCTCTACCAGGAGTCCCTGCGTGGCCAATAGTCGACACCTGGCCCGCTCTCCCTACAAGCCACGCCCCCAGCGCACACGTACATAATCAGACCTACACCTGCGTACGCAGGACGCGCACGGAGCGAAGCCCGGGCAAAGGGCGGGCCGTTTGAGGCCGTTCGAGGACGGGAGAGTCCGGGACCGGGCCACCCCCCTTCGTCGGATCTTTTTACCATCCCATCCCCCATAAAGACCGGATCATACGGACGTCGGAATGTGTACCAGGGAAACAAGAAGCAAATCTTTGCTGGCGGCGGCAGGAGCCGCTAAAGGTACCATTGATAACTATTTTGTGAAAGCAGGATCACTTCTGATAGAGGACATTGCTGTGCTTGAGAGACGTATTTCCCAGGAAATCGATTGGGTAAGGAGATCATCAATGGGCCCACTGGCTCTAGCCAAGACTCCTGATGGAAGGCTAGAGGCCCACAACTCTACCAACGGGGCATCGGGGGCCAACCAGTCACTTATTAACCTAGACCTCACAAAGGAGGTCTTAAGTGATCTTGAAAACATGAGCTTAATGACCCTACCGACGGGCCAAATACAACAAACCCCACTTCCAACCTCTGGCCATGACTCGGCCATAGCCAACATTAGCGAGAAAGTTTCCGATCTTTTAAGGGGAGCTAGGGAAGGAGCTATCCACAAAAGGAAGAAAGGGGGGCAAACTAAGGGAGGGAGCAAGGCAAAAACTCCTAAGTCCAATTCCGTAACGGACGCTGCTAGTCCTGGCGATACCAGCTCGGGCCATTCATCCGAGGACAGAGCAGTGGCCCCACCTATTGTCATTGCATCTATGGATATATCATCCCACTCCAACAATACCTCAATGGATTCCTCCAGCGAGGATATCACACTCGCAGACATAGGTGCACTCCTTAGGTCTCTTTTAAGCCCCCTAGAAGTCCGCCTGATAAAGATTGAAGCTAGGCTGGTTAACACTGAAAAATCTACAGTCCAGCTGGCAGATAGCTTGAAATCAGAAAGCAAGGGAGCCAAAGGGGGGTTAGATCCAAAGTCTAAAAAGGGCGTTGAGCCAGCAACCATGACGAAGAAAAATGGCCCAGCTACCTCTCAACATACGCAATACAAACCCAATCAAAATAAGATCCCTCAACCTTTGGCTAACGCTAATACGATCAACCCACCTACACAAACCCAGGTACCATCACTTTCATCCCCAAATACAATTACACACCCTAAAGATAATGCCATTCCCTCTAACAAGCCACAGAGAGAGCCGCAACCCCCAGATAATACGCAAAATAATGCCCGCAAAGCCAAACCTGTGAACTTACCACCTGAGGCGTCTCCCTATACAGTAATTTTAGCGGGGGTACCCGAGCTAAAACCTACCGCCATAGAGTCGACCGCCTCCCTTAAGAACAAAGTTATCAACTGGCTGTCTATATACAGACCTCTCCCACAAGGTACAACTAGTGATATTCTTATGGCAAGACGGGCTACCTGGGTGGGAAACATGAGAAAAACAATCAGTGGCGACTGCATCCTGGTTAGCTTCAGAGAACCCAGGACAGCCTCCTACATCTGCAGTTGGGCCCCTGACGATCAAGGGAACCACATCCAGTCTCTCCCTCTCTCATTCTTTTACCCATCGAGTATGTATACATCAGAAGACCAGAGATGGGGGTATCATCAAGAAATGCCGGGAGAATGGGAGAGTAACTGTGGAGGGAGGAGGGACCCCTACTATCATAGGAGAATGGCCCCCGAGCATCTACCCTCATATGGCGATGAGGAGGGCTGGGAGATCAACACTAGGAGGGGGGGCGGATGGGGGGGAAGAATGAGAGGAGTTCCTAGGCCCTATAGAATCCACCAGCCAGTCTACCTTCCCACCTTCAACAGGTACAGTAGCCTTGAAATGGTTGATTGACAGCTCAAGCCCAAAGGCAGGGACCAGCACCATTTCTATTTCATAGATGGCAGTGAGGACAGAACCATCCCCCATGTACAAGCCCCGGTTCCATGTGAACAGATAGCCGCTCCCAACGAGCTTGCACACTATCGAGATCCCGTACACTCTATAGCAGATACATCTGGTAATGGCAGGAATTTACGGGTTGGTCAGGGGGAATTGCTACAACATTCAATGGCAAACTCGGGCACAAACGAGAATAACCATTCTGACATCCAGCCACCATCCACAAGGCCTCCAACACTGAACCTGATTTCATGGAATGTAGCTGGGTTGGGTAACAAAATGGATTGTCAGGGATGGGCTTCCTTTATCAACTCAAAAAGCATCTGCCTGTTTCAGGAAACTTGGGCAAGAGAGGAATACACGTGCCAGGGGTTTGCAGTATTTTCAAAACCCGCTAAATGGGGGGGTCGGGGTCGACCGTCGGGAGGGTTGGCAATTTGGGTAGCTTCCCAATTGGGTTGTCAGGCCAGATGCCTAAATGTGGATTCTGATGACATATTGGCCGTCCTGTTAGAATGGCCAAATTCCTCCAAACTGGCGATAATAAACGTCTATTCGAGACCAGTAGCCATAGCACGAGAATCGAATACTATCGAGGAACTCTCCGCTTTCTTGAGCGAAATTCCAAGGGAGCTCCATTACGTGGTTGGAGGGGATCTGAACGAGCCATTGACTGGCCTTCTTGATGGACCCTCCCTAGAGGAGGACTCAAGATGGCTGGTACCTGCCACGGTGGCACCCCCACCAAGAGCTTGGACCTCCCTCGCTCTGCAGATAACCGCCCTTACTTTCAATCATGGCCTTAGGGCCTGCAATGGGCGTACTAAATCAGATATGCCAAGCAAATGTACCTTCAATAAGTCAGGAAGTGAATCCAGATTGGACTACGTCCTAGTCCAATTGTCATCCTGGTCACGAATTATTGATTTCAGGGTAATTGAAAGACTAGACAGTGACCATAACGCCCTGGAACTTGAATATGCCATGCCAGGTAATGAGGACATGGGACAGGACGAACAAAGGGCAAAGATAGGGCTACTCCTGGAGAACAACAGAAGGGAGAGTAAGATGGGGAAAATTGGTCACAAGTGGCGTTAAGTTACCCAGGCTCTATGCCAGAATTATCCCAGTGCTGGAAAAGGCATTTGCTCTCAGGGAGGAACTTAGCAACGAAAAAAACAGAGAGCAGTTATGGCGAACGCACGAAGATCTAATAAACACCATTGAATTAGATCTTTTTGCAAAGGGTGCAGGTAGAACTAGCGGGACACACAAGAAGACCTGGTATAATGCCACATGCCGGAACTCCAAACGAGAACTTCTACTCGCAATTAAGGCGTGTAGAAGCCGGGAGGAGATACAAGCCAGAAGACGGGCATATAAGAAACTGCTGGCAAACGCCAAGGCCAAATGGGACCAACAACATTGGGAGGAACTCTCTGGAGCTCTAGCTACCAGAGGCTCTCGTAAATTCTGGCGGGTAGTTAATAACGGATCAGAAGATCTTCCTTCGGCAATTGAACCCAATATTGCCCCGAGCATATGGCAAAACAATTTCCAGTCCTTATATGCATTAGAGGATGAGGCCCTGAGTCCCCCCCCCCTGCACTTTAGCGAGTGACCCGGAGGGTGAACCTTTCACTGAAAAAGAAGTTCGGGCAGCTATTGCAGGGTTATCAACAGACAAAGCCCCGGGGCTGGATGGGGTGCCAGGCGACCTATTCAAACAGGAGCCAGGGGTATGGGCCCCCTATCTCCTGTTGATATTCAATGCGCTCCTTAAGGGAATGGAGGTTCCGGATACTTGGCTGGGTGCAGAGGTGGTTCCAATATTTAAAAAGGGATCTCCTCTGCTTCCAGCCAACTATCGTCCAATAAGCCTTATCGACGTATCACAGAAACTCTTCGGTAGGCTAATACTGGACCGGTTGCAGAACTGGCTGGATGAGATGGATACTCTGAGCCCATATCAGGCAGGATTTAGGAGGGGGGTGTCCACAATTGACCAAATATTCCGATTAAACCTTATTTACTGGAGGACCGCACTGATCGAGGGCGGCACTTTGTACACGGTTTTGTGGATCTACGTGCCGCCTTCGATTTGGTGCCAAGATCAAAATTGTGGAAGGTAATGGAGGAGTTAGGCGTCCCGAAAGACATCCTCGCAATCCTGATGAAACTACACCAAAATAACTTTGCACGTGTCAGGTGCGGGAGAAGCGGCAATCTAACTGAAAGATTCCCCGTTCGCAGAGGGGTGAGACAGGGTTGTGTGCTTGCACCGACCCTGTTCTGCCTCTTTGTGAACGGGGTAAACTTGCACCTGACAAGGATTGCCAACATTGACTCCCCAAAACTGAGCGGCAGCAGGGTGCCCGCAATTATGTTTGTGGATGACACCCTGCTGCTGTCCAAATCCCCGACGGGCATACAGCGGGTGTTGGATGGTTTTCTGGAATTTTGTACAGAAAGGGGACTCGAAATCAACCCGCAGAAAACTAAATTCATGATCCTAAACCCAATGCCCTCTAAACGCCCCAACCCTTTGCTTGGTACAGTGCGCTTGGAAAGGGTTTACACAATTGAGTACCTGGGGATAACCCTAAACCAAAATCTAACGTGGGGGGCACACCGGACAAAAGCAAACATGAAACTGGCCCAGAGGGCGGGAGGCATTTCGAGAATTGCGAGTAAGTCACCATATCGCCCACTCGGCCCTGCAATCCAAATTTATAAAGCCCAGGCGCGGGGGGGAGTCACCTATGGGGGGGAGTTGTGGGGCCACATTCCGTCGCATAACTTGCTGACCACAGAAAATAAATTCCTCAGGCAGCTGACAGCCCTTCCCCCAAGCACTCCACTCCTGCCCCTGAGACTGGACCTGGGTTTGAGGCCCATTACTGAGGAACTAGGGCTCAAACCACTAACTTTTTGGCGTCGTCTTTGGAGCAGTCAAGATCTCACCACCTATAGAACCGAGCTACAGGATTTTTTATCCCTGCCCAATGCCACCAAGACGCCTTGGTTAAACTACATCAAGAGAACCTGTCAGACCCTTGGACTACCAGAATTATGGTCAGACACGGAAAGCACAAGCAATAGGATTCCGAGGAAAGCGCTGTTCAGAGCGTATTATGACCACATGCTCCTTCGAGCTCTGGATAGCACTCGCGAAGGATCCCTAACACACCATTTCATTAAAACTAAAGACTCATATAACCTCAAATGCGTTTTGGATAGCATGACTCCGGCTCTAACAAGAAAGCTATTCCTGCAGTGGAGGTACGGGACCCTTCCTTTTAGGTCTTTTACCAAACTATGGTCCTGTCGATCTGCTACAGAGACATGCCCTTCATGTGCCCACACAAAGGAGAACGATGTGCACGCGGTTTTCTTCTGTCGAGCCTATCGGAAAAGCAGGAAACACTGGCTTGTCCCCCTCCTTAAAAACCTGGGATTTAGAACATTCCTACCTGCATACAGAGTTTTAAAGACTGATTTATCCCCGCCAATTGTGTTCGCTATGGCAAAAATTTTAACTGCAATGTGGTATGCCCGCTCCCGACTGATAAAGGGGGTCGGAGATTCGTGACAAACTTTCATCCCTTGACTAACTGGCACCATTCTTTTTTTTTCTTCTTTTTTTACTACTTTTTAATCTCTAATGTATTTTATATTAATGAAATATTGATATTCCGGATTTTAATTGATGTGGTAAATCTTGTACATCTTTTATGATCATGTGATCGAAATATAGATTTGGATTTGGAAAGTAGCATAGGCATGCTCCGGAACCTGCTGTCTGTTAGTGTGGTTGTGTGCAGAAGGAACTAATGTTAGATCAGGGTTCATGTGGAAGTGATTGCTAGATCCCGGTCAAGAAGCTTCATATTTTGAGTCTCGTTTTTTGGCATATTTTCTGTCCTTCAAGATAAAGAAAGCAAGCACTGAGCATATACAGACAGTGCAAAAGGCCTCCACACAGACCCATGAGCATACAGACACTCCTGCAGACAGACCTTAAGACCTACATGATATCACCTATGTGCATGCAAGACATAAACATATATGAAGAAATCTCATTTGATGTGGAGCGTCAAGGCCCATCCAAGGCCTGCCTTCTATTTTTTGAAACATCATTCTACTGGTGATGAAATGTTTCAGTGTCTAAGCCCATCCATAGTTAAACACCAGAATGCAATACTACAATGCATTCTTCATGGCCATTCCATTTTTTTAAATGTATGCATGCACGTTTTCTACTTTTCAGATGTGACGGATATACTTAGATTATCGCATATAGCAATTGACATAACTATAATAAAAGAATTTCTTCAACACAACTGTACATTTGATTGAGGCAGTAGATATTACTCAGTGGCATGTTCTCCACAAAACACAAGAGGTTGTAGCAAGCATTGTAACCTTGCACAGAGGACCTTGGTTTCAGTATAGACAATCCTCCAGTGTCAGTTCCGATAGGTAACACATAGAATAAACTGGCAAGCGTCACTTCTTGACCCTTTATAAATAAATGCAGAAATACCCCAACATGTACAGCATAGACATTCACTCAACTTGTAGTCTCGCTTTGGTGGAAATTAATACTTTTTCCAGTGTTAGGAGCATGGTTCCTGAGTAGTTCAGATTTGTAGTACTACTCCCTGCTATCAAGGGTTGCACATTAAGTGCTCTGCTTTCTTCCTTGTACCATTTCACAATATCCACCTTCCATGTGGATACTTGTGGATGCCAGAAGGCTTCCAGTGCATTGCAATGCATCTCTTGGACAGCAAAAGTATTATATCGGTAAAGCAGCACCACATCTTCTTATGCCTAAAACTGGAAAAAAGATCTGTGAAATAAATTTAAGTTATCATTATGTTAATTGGGGCAAGAGTAATGCTGTAAGTAACGATTACCAATAAGTGTATGTAATAGGGCAAGACCATATCATATGTAGAAAGTCTACTCCTTTCACTTTACAGTTAGGGCATTGGTCCAACAAACTAGCGTATATCCTATTTATCCTCTGCGGAGTCAAGTATGTACTGTGTAGTACGTTATATCAGTCTGAATCTTCTATTTCGTGACACTACAGCAGGGTATAAAAATATTCTTATCCATTCTGCATCAGTCAGTTCTGTACCAGTATCTCCAAGCAAATTTCTTCTTAGATGTTCTAAAGGTATTTTTGTGGTCTCCAGAACTGTTCATTCAATGCGGTGATCATTTTATTTTCCATGTGTAAGCAGTATCTCATGCACCAGGTGTGCCTGGTGTCTTCTTGTATTTCCACAGAACTATTTTACAATGCTCACACTATTGCACTATGTGCCAAAAATATCCCTTTCCACATAGGGTACAGTTGCCTAAGGTTATGAAAGGTTAATAGTCTCAGATATTTCATACTGATTCACTGAGTACCTGGATTCCCACTCCTACCACTCTTACCGTTGTCGTTGCCCGACATTTGGGGTAACACCATACTGGATGTCTGGCGCATAGGCTACTCCTGTACTAGTGTGGGTAGGGGAGCACTGTAAACAGTACCTGACGGTATTCACCAGCCTGAGGTATATACGTAGTGTATTGCTTCACTGAAACATTGACTCAGGAACAGTCATCCCCTGAAAGCAAGCTGGAAATAAGTCTACTTATTGACTTTGTCTACAAACCACAACGTTCCCTAATAGAGTTGTGCCGCTAGAGAGTATTACTTGTAGGATGGTGAACCCAGTCCACACTCCGTGATCAGAAGCTGCAATTTGCATAGCAAGACGTTCATGGGTGGCTTGACAATATTACCAACTGGTGGGTATCCAAATGTCTTGATACCAGGGAAGGCTGTAGATCCCAATCATTTCCAGACGAAGCAGGACCAAGAAGGCAAAACTAAAACATCTGAAAGGGAAAAGAAACTAGGAATGGAAACAATCATAAATGAAAAATGGACATATGGGAAGAAGCAGCAAAGAGAGAGAATAGAGACGACACATGGAAGGATTAAGGACAGTAAAAAGAGACAATGAGAAAGGATTCTTCCTCTACCAGGAAAAAACACAGACCCAGGACACTCAGAAAGATTGTAGATCAACGAGGGGGACATCGTTTACAACGCGGTGAAAACACCGCGATGCCTTTACAACGATGCCATTACAACGCAAGTCGTTACTGCGACTTGCGCTGGATGGCGCTGTTGTATAAGGAATATTGCAAGTTTATATTCCAACACCTTCCCTACTGTTACGTGGACTGGTGTTGGAATATAAAATTATAATATTCCACAATCCACGCCCGACAACGCAAGTCGTTGTAACGACTTGCGTTGTAATGGCAGCGTTGTCATGTACCGCGATCTAAAAGATCGCGTTGTACTGACATACATCTGATCAACGAGAGCACAGCAACCGAGACCTGACTGCAGATAGACCATCTGGAAGAAGAGAGAGAGATGATGAAGTCAAGCATAGAGACAACCACCTCAGCACCAGAGCTCTGGATAAGATGGACAAGGAAGAGGTAAAGAAGAGCAAAGACTGTGGATTCCTTGGAGTCCACCAGAGAAGATCTGAAATCCCCTCTAAATTTCAAGAACAAGCGATGGTGCAGGCGAGCAACAAGGCCGGACACAGGAGTGAGGCAAGCCAGGAGAGCCATGTGGGTTCAAAATAAGATTGAGTTAAGGGAGGAGGTGAAAGATCTTACGTGCTTTTCTTTAGTGGCCTGACCTAAAGATCCTCAATTTAGGCTCTATGTAAATGAACATTAAAACGAGGTGAAAGCGACTATTATGGTAAAGGAAGGAAACAGACAGAAAAAAAGGAAACAGGGTAGATTAGACTATTGGAACATCATAAAACCTGAGCAGGAACAAACATAAGAAGAAAAAAACTGTAAAAGTAAATAAGGAAAGAGAATCAAAAACAGAGGGAATTCTGTTTGAATCCGATTTCCTAAGGTAATCCTGACTGAACAGGGTAGCTTGTTTGTGTCCAGAGTAATGCTCAAAATTTGTAATCAGCTGGAGATAAAAAACACAATGAACTTCGGCCTATCAGCATCAGGCAAATGGGTTAGTTGAGTGGTATAATGCCACCTTAAAGTTGCAATTACAGAAAAGTCTTGCCCTTGAAGGGAAAACTGTGATTGTATGCCCCCCATTGCATTGTTCTCAACAAGGTGCAAACTCAGGCAAGCACAGGTTTCTCTGCCTTTGAACTTTTGTTTGGAAGGAACCCCACACTTGGTTGGTTGGTTGGTTGGTTGGTTGGTTGGACATAGCTTGGGAGGATTGGGCAGAGAAGCCCATTACCACTTAACCTCTCATAGAATATGTTTCTAAATGAAAGAGTCACCTAAGTGTGGTTCAAAAACTTGTGAAGGACAACTTCCAAAAGCTCACATTCAAAAACAGCAATGATGTGACAAAGGGGCCAAGCGTAGAGTTCGAAGGTGGGACCTGAGAATTTCTTCAACTGACAACAAGATGCTGGCCGAGAGGCAGGACCCACATGTTAGCTAGGAAATTTTAATTTAATGTCAGAACTGGAGGATTATGTTTGTTCGAAGCTTATTCAGTCAGTCAGTCAAAAAGCTTTATTATCGGCTGAAAGCCATAAAAGCACATATAAACAGTTTTTTAGAATAAAACAAGCCAGTTTAAAAAACTTACAGTGTGTTCATAGTGGTAAACAATCATGTAAACAATTTTTAAGGTATAGCATTAAAAGTATAAATATATCCTGGTAAAATTTAACAGGACCACTCCCGTCCTTTTTTATAAAATTCATTAAAAGTTAAAATAGTCACAATAATAAGAATCTCACAGTTAGGTGTTTTTAATTTTTGCGCTTCTGGAGAACCACATAAACAAAAGATATCTGGAGGTCACGAATACAATCAAAGGGGAAGTATCATATTTTAAGATTCTAAATACATCCCTGAAATCCCTGAGACCCAAATTCTTGCATAATTGCACGATCCATTTAGCTCTTGCCTTAGAGTACAAAGGACAGAAGAGCAGAACGTGCAGATCTGTCTCCTCACTTGCTTCGCAACTTGGGCATGTACTGGCTACAGGGGGTGCATTCAACCACTTATTAGTCACTGCCCTAACAGGGAGTGTTCCATGTGTAAATTGAACATAAACTTTCTTCGCAAGTAAGGGCTGGATGTCATCCAGGAATTGCTCAAAATAATAGTTATCCTTCACCTCCAGTATTCTATTGGTCAGTTTATTCAAAGCAGGGTTGAGTGATAGGCGATCCATACGGTATTGTTTAAGTGCATTGGCCAGAGACCTTTTAGGGATTAAGGGGCATGTTTGTTCAGGGGAGGTCCACATGTCTGCCCTACCCAATGCATGGCAGAGCTGCTTCACAAAGTTTAGCCAGGGGATTTTCCCCACTCCCCTTATAGCCAGTAGATCCCTCAGGTCCTCTCTGTAGCTTGACAGCTCTGGAGTAGTCCAGAGTCGCATCCAATACAACAGGGGGGAGATTGGCCATAACATCCTGTATAGGTACCAAACCCAAGTCTAAACGTAGTGGGATCAAAGGGTGCTCTGTGGAAGTCAAAGTAAGCGCCTGATGAAGCTATTCTCAGTGATGGACAATGGGGTAGGATTTGTATGGCCCCACAACTCTACTCCATAGAGCGCACCACCCCTCGCCTGGGCTTTATAGATTTCAACTGGAGGTCCCAGGGTTTTAGATGAGCACTCGTTGAATACCTTTAGTATTCCACCAGAGGCTTGGGCCAACTTCAGGTTTGCCGTGGCCATGTGTGCCATCATTCAGTGTTACCCACAAATACTCAAAAGTGGATACTCTTTCCAGCGTCAAACCATCCAAATGGGAGTGCGGGCAATTGGTTGTCTTCGCATGGAAGACCATGTATTTAGTTTTGGAGATATTCATCTCCAGATTTCTGGATTTTCAAAAAGAGTAGAACGCCTCCAGAGTTCGCTGGATACCCATAGAAGATTTTGATAACAGAAGCGTATCGTCAGTGAACATCAGGGCCGGTATCTTGCGTGTGGCTAGGCTAGGAGAATCTAGATCCCTTGCCCACAAGAGGTGGTCAATCAAACCATTAAGAAACAAGGAAAAAAGAGTAGGGGCCAACACACACCCCTGCCTGACACCCTTTTCCATAGGGAAGGGGGCCGAGAGCTCCCCACTCCTCCCGAACCTCACCTTCACAAAGATGACTTGGTGTTAACGTTTAAACAATTGGCACAGATATACAGGAGCACCCTTTCTAACAATATGGCCCAAAGCCTCTCCCTTTGTACCAAATCAAAAGCAGATCGGAGATCTACAAAGATCAGGTATAGGCTGCCAGCTCCCATTAATACCGTCTTCCAATATACCAATTGGAGTCTAAACAGTTGGTCGTTGGTAGAGACCTGAGCATGAAAGCCCGCTTGGAGGGAGGTCAGGATGTGGTGTTCATCAATCCAACACTGCAACCTCGTTAGTAAAAAGCGGGCAAACAGTTTCTGCAAGACGTCAATCAGGCTAATGGGACGGTAATTGGCCGGATCGAGTAGGGATGATCTCTGCGCCCAACCATATGTGAGGGATTTCCATACCGTGGAGGATGGCATTGAACTATAACCAAATGTAAGGTACCCAAACCTTCTGCTTGCTCAAGAATAGGTCTCCTGGGATTCTATCCAATCCCGGAGCCTTCCCGGGAGTCAAGTTCCTAAGGGCCGCTTGGATTTCCAGCATAGTACAGGGTGGATAATCGTAATCATTACCCTCCGGTGCTCCTGTGGCAAATATTCCCTTTGATGGAGGCGAAGAGTCTATAACAGTTTGGGTATCGCTTTGAGAAAACAGAGACTTAAAATGTGCTATCCAAACATCTTCGCTCAGATTAGGTACTACCGCTGAAGGGCCCTCTGCCGAGCCCGTTCTGACTAAATTCCAAAAGGCCCTGTAGTCACGGCCGTCCAAAGCTTCCTTTATATTAGCCCACCTTATGGCCTCCCATTCTGACTTAGATTCAGCAATCATGCTCTTGTAGGAGTGTCTCGCTGCTCTAATACTCTCAACAGTTCCGGTTTTGACTTCCCTAACAAGTGCACATTTAGCCAACCTACAGGGGTTTAGTATACCATTGGGCCTGGTTTTTTGGCCGCGGCCTCTTATTGACTGTGGTGTAGAAGTAGGAGGCCAAAGTAGTGGATAAATTAGAGTGGATGATCCCAAGCGCGCAAAAATAGGGGGAATCAAAGTTATCCACCGGGAGTTCAAAAGCCTTCACTAGGGAACAGGCAATATGTTGGTATAGGTCAGCTATTTTATCAGGAGCTAGTACAAACTTGGCCCATTTTATGCGTCTGCCACTCGCAGCTATAATTAATTTCGTATCTACATGGGTCTCCAGCTCGCCCGTTCTATATCGATAACCCAATGTGTTTTTTAGTTCTAATGACAGAAGGTTATGATTGCTGTCTACCCTTGGGCTAACATTAAAGGCCCTAATTTGAGACAAAAATTCTACATTGACCATTATATAGTCAATGGTTGTTTCTTTCCCTAGTCTATTATAGGTAGTTTTACCTGGGACATCGGTTGGAGTCTACCATTGCAAGCTCTAAGGGAGTGAGTTAGTAAGAGCTTGTTAATCTGAAGAGCAATTGGCGACCATTGCTTTGCCGGGTACATGGAACATTCCTGAATGAGCCAGGTAGAATCCTCATCTTGGGTTACAGGGGGAATCCCAGCCAGGGGTTCAAAGTGACAATTAAAATCGCCACCCATAATTCTATGAGTCGGTGGGGGAAATAGTGTTAGGAGCTCATCTAAATCATTTAACATAGAAGATCCCATCGTTTGGGGAGTGGATCGCAAATACACATTAAAAACCGCCACACTCGTACCATCCTGATATTTAAGAACAATGCAAAGAATGTCCGGAGAGTGGGATTCTATCACCTTCACTGTACAACCCAGGTGCGTAGCTACCCAAATACCAAGTCCCCCCGAGGGTCTCCCTCTGGTCCTTGAACCGCAGGTATGAAGAAGGTAGCAAAGCCCACCCTTATGGGGGCAGTCAGCATCCATGTTTCTTGGAACAGACACAAATCGTACTGATCCACCAACTCTCCCCATTCTGGATGGGATAGCTTAGATCCAATACCCGTGAGATTCCACGACCCAATCAGTGTGCCCTGGGGTTCTACCCTTGAGGGAGTAGCTGGGGGGGCAAACACACATTAGGAGGGGATGTTCCGGCCAGATTGTCCGGCAGAAATCCATCTCCTGGCGGGGTTACCGAAGCTTATTCACCACCATTGATGCCATGTGTGTAACAGGCTTAAAATAAAACCTATTTAAAGTGGAGTCAGATGACCAGTCTGCCAGTCTCACAATGTCTGTCAGCGTTCCCCCCACCAAAAAGGCGTTCGAGGCCATGGTCCCTCGAGGGGAAGGAGCTCCAAGGATAGATGTATCAATGCCTGCTTCAGTCATCACCCACCGGACCCATAACGATATTGTGGGGGACGAGATATGATGGGAAGGTTTTTTCAATGTAATCAATAACTGATTGGCCCAGCTGGTCTGAAATTTTATGTGAGAGCTTCACATGCCCAAATGCAACGCACAACTTTGGGTGGTCGGGAAGGCAGGATAGTGCACTGTTCTAATACTGGTCTTGGTGCAGCATGCCACCATAAATGTAACCCCTTCTGGGGTAAAAAGTCTGGTTGATACATCCAGGGCCTGCACATCAAAAACCTGTTTACATGATACCTAACATAAAAGGATGGCAAGCTAACCTTCAAGTTCTTTTTGGGAAAGATATGTATTGTCCTGCCAGGATTCTAACAGTCTGAGTACCACATTAACATACCAAAGGTGGGAGTGCTTTGGGGGGATTGGTTCTCGTAACAGCTTACACACCAACGGTTGATCCCCCACTGGGGTACCATGCCATGGTTGATGGCCTGTTCAAATTTCCGAATTCAATGAATTGATAGTCCATTAGGTCAGATCCTCAGAAGCTAGCTCTGACAGGAAAATTGAGACGTGGAGTATATCTGCCCCCACGGGATGCAAAGGCCGCTCCATACACCAAAGGGTTCACCTGCACCAAGCTGCGCCCTACTTCTTAGACCGGGAGTCTATCCATGCCCGCGATGAGGCTTGCAGCTTGCCTCAAAAGGCCTGGGATGCCCCAATGTCCCCTGAAATCATCAAGGTCATGATCCGAAGTGATACGTCAGAATCAAAGGATACAAGCTGCCCAACAGGTCCCATAGTATGTTCAGACTCTGGGGAAGTAGGATTGCAAAATCCATAGAATGTTTCAGAAGAACTGGAGACCACATTTGCGAACTCAAAAGAGTAGTCACAAAGACCACCCATGCCTGCTGACGTCTTACCTGAGCCTTCAGTCTGGTGCTCATCGGGAAGGGGGAAATGCATAACCATGTATCAGGCTCCAATCCTGGAGAAACTCATCCATAGCTACAGCAAGAGGATCCAGTTACCAACAGAAGAACTTTAGAAAATGAGGATCAAGACAAGAGGCAAACAGATCCACTTGACACAGATTGTGCCTTTATCAAGTGGAAAAGAGCTGGTTCGAGTTTCCACACACTGAAATCCACTAGGTGCCTTGACTGCAATCTGCAAGGTGGTTGAGCTTCCCCGGAAGATATTCCACCATGACAGAGCTCCTGTTGTCAAGGCAAAAATGTTATAACCCCTTGGCAAGTTTTGCCGAAGCACTCAACCAAGTCCCCCCCTTGCCTTTTGATGTGTCAGACAACCAAAATGTTGTCCATCTTCAGCAGAATAGAGCAGGACACCTTGTGAGATAATGAATTGCAAAGGATCCAGCAAGCAATTCTAAACAGTTGATATGCAACTCTCTTTCCTGCTACAACCACACACCCCCTGTGGTAACGTCCATGCAATGCGCTCCAAACCCGAACGGCTGGCATCGGGCTCTAATACCATGTCCAGAGTGGACATGAAGATGGCCCTTCCCTTCCAAACCCCAAACTGGTCAAAAGAGACTGGGCCAAGACTAGATGCTGAAGGGAAACAGCAATTACAATGTGGATGGAACCATGTGTTCCATTAGAACGCAAGCGTTACTACCCTTGCTTTTACCACGCATATGTCTTTACTTCGCATATTCCTTTACCATGCATGCCTTTACAATGATTTTCATTTGTAAAGGTATACACATGGTAAAGGCAGTCAGCGCTCTAGATTTAGAGTGAATGGGCCGGGTAACGGGACTCAGGGCGGGGGGGTGTTGGAGTTGTTTTTAGGGCTGGGGCCGGTTTTAGGGGTAAGGGCAGGGGGCTGGGGTGTTTTTAGGGCAGGGGGCCGGTTTCAGGGCTCAGGGCAGGGGTGTAATCTTCACCACACATATGCTTTTACCAATCATGCCTTTACAACAATATTCATTGAAAAGACATGTGTGGTAAAGGCATGTGTGGTAAAGACGCAGTCGTACTAAAGACCGCATTGTTAAGGCATGCAATATAATTGCATGTGTGGTTCCGTCATACAAGCAATGCCAATATCGTCTAGGTAAATGATCAGCTGGATCGGAAGAATTCCACTACCGGTCTCATAACCTTGTACTAATGAACGGGGGAGAGGCTGAAAGGGAGCGCAGCAAACTCGTACCCCTACCGCCCCACGCAAATTGCAGAAAAGGGCAGTATGGGGAAAAATTGGGTTGATAAAGTAGACGTCCTGTAATTCCAATCTAACTATCCAATCTCTTGGTAACAGAATATCTCTTAAGAGATGTATACCTTCCATTTTGAAGTGTTGATACACAAGCCACTGGTTGAACTCTCCCAGGTTGATTGTCTTTTTTTCCCACTAGAAACAGATTTCTTAGGAACCCCCTGGAATGCAGGGCCAAAGGGACTTGCTCCCTTGCTGAGAAGAGAATCAATCAGTTATAAAACGATTGGTTTGGGTCTTTTGATTTGAATCAGGGTGTTGTAAATCCCTATCTGAAAACCGAAGATTGTTTGCAATACCCAAGCGTCCTCAGTGATGTCCTTCCACTTGAGCAGAAAAATGGCCAACTGTCCCCCTACCTTGGGTGGGGAAGAAGAAGTGATGGCTCACCGTGGGCATTCATGGCTCCACAGGCTGCCTCTACCAAAGGTGGGGGTTGGGAAGAAACCACTAAAGCAGCGTTGGTCCTGGTATTGATAGCTGAACTGTCGACTACCTTGCAATCTCTGAGAGGCTGGTGAGTATGGGCAGCCAGACAAGCACCCCCTGCTTCTGCTGGCCTATCTAACAAGCATTGGAAATGCAATAGGTCTCGCATTAGAAAAGTAGGAGCTATTGGTCTTGTAAATGATGGGTTTTTTTTGTGTAGATTTTTGAAATAGCTAAATTGATAGCTTTGTCATTCACAATGCCAATAGTTTTAACTTTTGTGAATGTGACACCTATAGCATTTGGAATGCAACATGATTTGTATTTACGTGACTTTGATGGCAGCTCTTGTTGTTATGCCACATCTCTAGAGAGCAGGAGAGTGCAGCAGGGGAGAGAAGCACAGCCCTGCAAGCTGAGCGTCCTCCCATCGCACACCCATCTGTGGCTTGAGTGGTGTGAGGGGTGTGAGGGTGAGGGATGTGAGGGTGAGGGATGTGAGGGTGAGGGGTGTGAGCGTGAGGGGTGTGAGGGTGAGGGGGTGTGAGGGTGAGGGGGTGTGAGGGTGAGGGGGTGTGAGGGTGTGTGATGGTGAGGTTGAGTGAGGGGGTGTGAGGCTGAGTGTGTGTGACGGTGTGTGTTGGTGAGAGTGTGTGAGGGTGAGTGAGGGTGTTTGATGTTGAGTGAGGGAGTGTGAGTGTGTGGGTGTGTGACGGTGTGAGGGTGAGGGTGTGTGAGGGTGAGTTAGGGAGTGTGAGGGTGTGTGAGTGGGTGAGTCTGAGAGTTAGGGGGTGTGAGGGTGACTGAGGGTGAATGAGGGTGAGGGGCTGAGGGTAAGGGTGTGTGAGGGTGAGGGGTGTTGATGGTGAGAGGTTGCGAGGCTGAGGGTGGGTGAGTGTGTGTGAGGGTGTTTGAGGGTGAGGGTGTGAGGTGTAGTGAGGGTGAGAGTGTTGTGAGGGGTGTGAGGGGAGCGAGGGTGTGTGAGTGTGAGGGGGTGTGAGGGTGAGGGTGTGTGTGTGTGAGGGTGAGGGTGAGTGAGGGGGTGTGAGGCTTAGGGTGTGTGACGGTGGGTGAGGGTGTGTGAGGGTGAGTGAGGGTGAGAGAGGGGTTGTTAGGCAGAGGGTGTGTGACGGTGTGTGAGGGTGAGGGTGTGTGAGGGTGAGTGTGAGTGAGTGAGTGTGAGTGAGTGAGTGAGTGAGGGTGAGTGAGGGGGTGTGAGGGTGTGGGTGTGTGACGTTGTGTGAGGGTGTGTGAGGGTGAGTGAGGGAGTGTGAGTGGGTGAGGGTGAGAGTTAGGGTGTGTGAGGGTGAGGGTGTGAGGGTGACTGAGGGTGTGTGAGGGTGAGGGGATGAGGGTGAGGGTGTGCGGTGTAGTGAGTGTGAGAGTGTTGTGAGGGGTGTGAGGTTGTGAGTGGAGCGAGGGTGTGTGAGGGGGTGTGAGCGTGTGTGAGGGTGAGTGAGGTGGTGTGAGGCTGAGGGTGTGTGACGGTGTGTGAGGGTGTTTGGTGGTGAGTGAGGGAGTGTGAGTGTGTGGGTGTGTGACGGTGTGAGGGTGAGGGTGTGTGAGGGTGAGTTACGGAGTGTGAGGGTGTGTGAGTGGGTAGTCTGAGAGTTAGGGGGTGTGAGGGTGACTGAGGGTGAATGAGTGGGAGGGGATGACGGTAAGGTTGTGTGAGGGTGAGGGGTGTTGATGGTGAGATGTTGCGAGGCTGAGGGTGGGTGAGTGTGTGTGAGGGTGAGGGTGTGAGGTGTAGTGAGGGTGAGAGTGTTGTGAGGGTGTGAGGGGAGTGAGGGTGTGTGAGGGTGAGGGGGTGTGAGGGTGAGGGGGTCTGAGTGTGTGTGAGGGTGAGGGTGAGTGAGGGGGTGTGATGCTGAGAGTGTGTGAGGTGTAGTGAGGGTGAGAGTGTTGTGAGGGGTGTGAGGGGAGCGAGGGTGTGTGAGGGTGAGGGGGTGTGAGGGTGTGTGGGTGTGAGGGTGAGTGAGGGTGTGTGAGGCTTAGGGTGTGTGACGGTGTGTGAGGGTGACGGTGTTTGAGGGTGAGTGAGTGTGAGTGAGTGTGAGTGAGGGTTAGTGAGGGTGAGTGAGGGTGAGTGAGGGTGAGTGAGGGTGAGTGAGGGGGTGTGGGTGTGTGACGGTGTGTGAGGGTGAGGGTGTGTGAGGGTGAGCGAGGGAGTGTGAGGGTGTGTGAGTGGTTGAGGGTGAGTTAGGATGTGTGAGGGTGAGGGTGTGAGGGTGACTGAGGGTGTGTGAGGGTGAGGGGATGAGAGTAAGGGTGTATGAGGCTGAGGGGTGTTGATGGTGAGAGAGGGTGAGGGGGGTGAGTGTGTGAGGGTGAGGGTGTCCGGTGTAGTGAGTGTGAGAGTGTTGTGAGGGGTGTGAGGCTTTGAGGGGAGTGAGGGTGTGTGAGGGGGTGTGAGGGTGAGGGGGTGTGAGTGTGTGTGAGGGTGAGGGTGAGTGAGGGGGTTTGAGGCTGAAGGTGTGTGACGGTGTGTGAGGGTGTGTGAGGGTGACTGAGGGTGTTTGATGGTGAGTGAGGGAGTGTGAGTGTGTGGGTGTGTGACGGTGTGAGTGTGAGGGTGTGTGAGGTTGATTTAGGGAGTGTGATGGTGTGTGAGTGGGTGAGTTTGAGAGTTAGGGGGTGTGAGGGTGATTGAGGGTGAGGGGATGAGGGTAAGGGTGTGTGAGGATGAGGGGTGTTGATGGTGAGATGTTGCGAGGCTGCGGGTGGGTGAGTGTGTGTGAGGGTGTGTGAGGGTGAGGGTGTGAGGTGTAGTGAGGGTGAGAGTGTTGTGAGGGTGTGATGGGAGCGAGGGTGTGTGAGGTTGAGGGGGTGTGAGGGTGATGGGTTGTGAGTGTGTGTGAGGGTGAGTGAGGGGGTTTGAGGCTGAGGGCGTGTGATGTGTGAGGGTGAGGGTGTGTGAGGGTGAGTGAGGGGGTATCAGGTTGTGGGTGTGTGACGGTGTGTGAGGGTGATGTTGTGTGAGGGTGATTGAGGGTGTGTGAAGGTGTGTGAGCGTTTTTGGGTGTGAGGGTGATGGTATGAGGGTGTGTATGTTTCTAAGTAATTTATTTATTTATTTTTTTTAATATGTGTTGTATTAAATAAAATGTGATAGAGCTTCCCTTTGTAATTGTCCTGCCTTATGTGTATCTTTTTATGTAATTAAACTGTGTGTGTGTTTTTATTAATATGTGTAGTGTTATGTGTGTTTTTGTGTCTGTGGACTCCCGTATTAATTGTATTTATTTTAAAATGGCTGACGCAATGCGGCACCTTGACGCTACCTACGTTAGCGTTCTAGGTTTTTTTTGTGTTGTCACTGTTTACTGTTGATTGATGTTTATTTGTAGCCAATCGGAGCGCAACGTTTTTGACGTGGCGTTCCGATTTGCTTACGTCAACGGTGGAATTCCCCAGAAGATCGAGAATGTTGGTGCGCGGAAGGCGTGTTCTTGTTCGTGTGCTGTTGCTGCGTCGTTTGACAGGTAAGATTTTATCCCTAAGTGATTTTTAATGTAATGTAGTATCTATAGTATGTTTAAATTAACGAATGAATAGGAGTGTATTTTTATAACTGGTGACATTGTTTGTTATCGATTGTAATATTTCGTACTTTTTTTTTTTAATTCAAATTAAAGTCTTGTTTTTAATCTTCGATATGTAATGTATATGTTTTCGAAAACTCAAATGTAATGTTTTTTTAGCTGGTGTTTGTTATTTGACGTACATGATCTGTTTTTTGAACTTTGAAGGGCTATTTTGTTTCGAGTATATTTATGTATGTTGTGTTTGCATTGTTTTTTTCCTGTGATGCTGAAGTTGCCGGATTATATATTATTGAGCTAATCGATGTATTAAAGGACACTTTTTTTGTTTGCTGATTTTATTTTCTATTTCAATGTATTAAGAGGATGCACAGTGATGTAATGTGTGTATTTTATGCGTTTTGTAAAAGAAATGTTTTATTTTCCAATCCCTGTTTGCATATTTGTGTATTAATTGCTGCACTCTCCTTGCGTTGCTTTAAGTTTGCATTTTGGAATAGCTGCAAGTGTGTAATCCGCTTTTTACGTATTTATAAAATTGTTGCTTAACGCTATTTATGTGTGGAGTTGGAGGGTGGAGTTGTATTTGGAGGGTAGAGTTGTAGGGTGGTATTGTAGTTATAGGGTGTAGTTGGAGGGTGGACTTTGACGGTGTGAGTGTGAGGGTGAGTGCATGTGAGGGTTTTGGAGTTTGAGGGTGTGTGATGATGTGTTAGAGTGATTGAGGGTGACTTCCAGCATGTGTTTGTGACAATCCTACCTTGTAATGCGCACCTGTGTTTGTGATAAAACCCACCTATTGTAGTATAAATTAGGAACAGATGGACTAGTAATAGACATGTCAGTGTGAGCGTGTTGCTTTGTTGTATGATTTCTCACGTTTTTGTGTATTTTTTAGAGTACGTGTTTGCACAGTGTAATAGTGTATAATATTGTAACGCTATTTAATATTGTTTTTGTTGTAAAAAATGGCGTACGCGATGTGTTGCATGTATTGTTGTAGCGTTTTAGTTTTAAAGCGTCACGTTTCCAGTGTTTTTTTTTTCTTTAAGTGGGATGTGCGTCTTTTTTTTTTTTTTTGTTGGGGTTCTAGGGCTAACAACCGGCTCGCATCCTGCTGTTCAAATTAGCATATCCCAAAAGCAACTTCACAACTGATTAGAATCTTGACAACGGCGCTTAAAGCACTCTAGCATCCTGTAGTTTTGTTTACGAAAGCCTTGGAGTCTGGGGCCTGTGTGTTTATGTAAATGAAATTGAAGAGTGGTCCGAGCGGTACAGACGTATTGATGGGTGTTGGGGGGGTTGGGTGGAGTGTTTAGTCAAGTGGATGGGAGAGAGGCTCTGTGTTTGTTTCGTTCGTAAAAAGCAATCTCCCTTATGACCCAAAAGACATACTGTAAATTTTGGCATGTATTTATTGTTCCCAAGCATTGTAAATGTTAGAATAACGTTATTCCAATGATGGCAACATAGGAAATCTTTATTAGGTGCAAGCCTAGAGATACAATCCCCAAAATTTACATAGCACGCTGTAGAGGGAGGGGGGGAAATAGTAGGCCTGCTGAATGGGTGTGAGTCTGTGTCTTTTATTAAGTTTGTACACAAGTATGTTTTAAGTAAAGCTAGCCATCCCTTCTGTGACTCGAACTTGCTCTCAATTTTGTGTTTGTGGTGTTGCGAAGTGGTATGAGCTGATGTATGCTGCTGAATGGGACAGAGGGTGGATGCTTAGGATTTAAAATAATGTGCACATTTGTTTTTCTTTGTTTTGAGCCGATGTATGTGAATGTATCCAATATATGATGTTGAATGAGAGAGATGCTGGATGATTTGTGTGTAAATACCGAAATCTAGACACAGGTGTGGCGAAATGGTATGAGCTGATGTATGCTGCTGAATGGGTCCGAGGCGGGATGATTACGATTCAAAATAATGTATCCAATATATGATGTTGAATGAGAGAGATGCTGGTTGATTTGTGTGTAAATTGCAAAATTTATACAAAGGTGTGGCAAAATGGTATGAGCTGATGTATGCATCTGAATGTGATCAAGGCTGTATTGCAGTGGCTGTTTGTGCACAAGTATTTTGTACTGAAACTTATACTTCCCTACTGTGACTTAAAGTTGTTCCCTTATGATGCAAGCATGGAATGTAGAGTGTGAATGCACCCAATATATGATGTTGAATGTGAGAGAACTTGGACGATTTGTGTATAAATACCTAAATCTAGATCGAGGTGTGGCTAAATGGTATGAGCTAATGTATGTATGTGTTGAGAATGTATGCTGTTGAATGATAGAGATGCTGGATGTTTTTTGTATAAATACCGAAACCTAGCCACAGGTGTGGCGAAATGGTATGAGCTGATGTATGCTGCTGAATGGGACAGAGGCTGGATGAATAGGATTTAAAATAATGTATCCAATATATGATGTTCAATGAGAGAGATGCTGGATGATTTGTGTGTAAATACCGAAATCTAGACACAGGTGTGGCGAAATGGTATGAGCTGATGTATGCTGCTGAATGGGACAGAGGCTGTATGATGAGGATTGTAAATAATGTATCCAATATATGATGTTGAATGAGAGAGATGCTGGTTGATTTCTGTGTAAATAGCAAAATGTATACAAAGGTGTTGGTAAATGGTATGAGCAGATGTATGCTGCTCAATGGGAGAGAGGCTGGCTGATGAGGAATTAAAGGAGTTTGCACATCTTCTTTTATTTCTTTAGGCTGTATGTTTGAGGATAGAGTCTGAATGTATCTAATGTATGCTGATGAATGGGAGAGCAGGTGTGGCGAATTGGTATGAGCTGATGTATGCTGCTGAATGGGACAGAGGCTGGATGATTAGGATTTAAAATAATGTATCCAATATATGATGTTGAATGAGAGAGATGCTGGTTGATTTGTGTGTAAATAGGGAAATTTATACAAAGGTGTGGCGAAATGGTATGAGCTGATATATGCTGCTCAATGGGAGAGAGGCTGGCTGAAGAGGAATTAAAGGAGTTGGAATTAAAGGAGTTTGCACGTCTTCTTTCATTTCTTTGGGATGTATATTTGAGTGTATGCTGCTCAATGGGAGAGAGGCTGGCTGATGAAGAATGAAAGGAGTTTGCACGTCTTCTTTTAATTCTTTCGGCTGTATGTTTGAGGCTAGAGTCTGAATGTATCCAATGTATGCTGATGAATGGGAGAGAGGATGGTTGATTTCTGTTGAAAGACGTAAAGGTTGTCAAAGTTGTGGGGAAATGGTATGAGCTGATTTATGCAGCTGAATGTGAGCACGGCTGTATTGCAGTGCCTGTTTGTGCACAAGTATTTTGTACTGAAAGTTATACACCCCTACAGTGACTCGAAGTTGTGATGCGAGCCTAGAGTATGAATGTATCCAATGTATGCTGAGAGGTGGCCAGGAGGGGAGAGACGGCCCGGCGGAGATTTCAGTTAGAAGTCGTTTGTTTTTGTGGACTGTATGAGCGTGCTAGAAAGAAAGGGGAGAGGGGGCCAGGAGGGGAGAGACGGACCGGCGGCGATTTCAGAAAGGAGTTTGCACGTCTTCTTTTAATTCTTTAGGCTGCGATTTCAGTTTGAAGTCGTTTGTTTTTGTGGACTGTATGAGCGTGCTAGAAAGAAAGGGGAGAGGGGGCCAGGAGGGGAGAGATGGACCGGCGGCGATTTCAGTTTCAAGTCGTTTGTTTTTGTGGACTGTATGAGCGTGCTAGAAAGAAAGGGGAGAGGGGGCCAGGAGGGGAGAGACGGACCGGCGGCGATTTCAGAAAGGAGTTTGCATGTCTTCTTTTAATTCTTTAGGCTGCGATTTCAGTTAGAAGTCGTTTGTTTTTGTGGACTGTATGAGCATGCTAGAAAGAAAGGGGAGAGGGGGCCAGGAGGGGAGAGACGGACCGGCGGCGATTTCAGTTTCAAGTCGTTTGTTTATTGTGGACTGTATGAGCATTGAAGTCGTTTGTTTTTGTGGACTGTATGAGCTTGCTAGAAAGAAAGGGGAGAGGGGGCCAGGAGGGGAGAGACGGACCGGCGCCCGTCAAAGCGAAAGCCGTGGCAGTGAATAAATTAGGGGAGGAGAAATGCCTGAGGCACAGCGCATGCTGGGGATAGCCGTGGGAAGGAGCCTTGACGCTTTCATGTGCACGCGCTTTTAATGTCAATGCGCTTGCGCATTGAGGTTAAATTTCACGGGCACTGCAAGGAATCGCCATGAAATCGCAAGTTGGTTAAAGTCTGTTTAAGCCCCCATAGTCTCGCAAGCTCAATGCGCATGCGCATTGACAGGCGAGACCTAAAAATCTGCTTGCTGAAGACATTCCTCGTGGATTGCTGGGCTTTGTCCAGCAAGGAAAAGGTCATAACAAATGTTCCTAATTATTTTATGAATGACTCCCCAAAGAGGCCGCCATCCACAACTGGACCAGCTTAAGAAGTAATCTGTTCTCCCAACTCGTGATTGATTTTGATCAGTAAGGACCATCTCCTCTCATTAGAAAGTGCGCAGTTAGAGTTTCTGAGGAAACATACTGGCCCTAGTGCCCAGCCAGCCATTTTCCGTAACCTCTTCGGCCATTTCTAAAATCATTGTCGGGCCCTAGGTTGCGAAGTAATTTATCCTTGCAGGCCTTCCAGGAGAGGCCAATACCCTTCTTGGGGGCTGTGATGAACTTGGAAATAAAAGTGGCCATTTTGCCATCAATCTCCAGTGTAAGCACAACCTTACCATCTAAGTAAGGTAAAGGCATGGTTACTCCACCCTAAGGTGGCCTCGAACCACCTTGTCCAAGGGTTTGCGACCTTGATTAGCCACATCCTGGGCTACTTTATCTTCCAGAGTTAACTCCGCAGAACACAGTTGATAAATATCATCCAGGTCTAACATGTCTTCAGGTGATGTTGCTCCTGTGCTAAGAGGCGACTCCAACCTGGGGTGCTTTGGACAGCCTTCCGGTTCCCAGTCATACTGCGTAGCACAATCACCATAAATAACTTCTTGCTCAAGGGCTCTAGAGCCAAGGATATCTCCCTTTGAAGTGTGACAACCACAAACTCCTCAGGGGTCCAGTTGAGGGTCGAAGTTTCTGTATATTGAGGTGATTTTATTACAGTATTATTCCTAGAGCTTGTTGCAAAGGTCTTGTGATGGGCTGATGTTGCTGGAATCAGCAGGAGGCATGATGAAATCTTTGATTTGCTGCTGTTGTGCCTGTATCTATGAAGTTTGTAAGAGCTGTGCGCTTGGTGCTGTACTGATTTTATTCTTTTTTCCATGTATTTTGAAGACAGGTTTTATTTGTTACACTATTGTGCATGGTGAAAAAATATGATAAGTCACTTCTAGGCAGAGTTTTCCCAATAACCCTTTAGAATGCAAATAGTTTATGCCTGTTACTGGGCTAGCATAGCAAAGAGGGTGTGGAGGTATCCTTCCCCTACCTATGCCCTCAGCCCCATCATGTGTCACCCTCTGATTCATAAGAGGTTTTCCACCATTTCACTGGAGTTCCTCTGCGTCAGGAAAGTTTTTACTTAAAGAGTTTTTTTGTGCTATCTCTGCATAATAAAGGTCAGTACAGACCTTGATGGATGTCCTGGACATAAAGGGATTACTTAACATTGAGAATAGGGCTTAATGGTAGAACTACGCATGTAAAGAGGATAATTAATGTTGTACATAAAGCTTGATGTTGAGCTATGCCATCGTCATTGAACCTAACTCTGTACTGCTAACAAAAAGAAACAAGCATTGGCATAGCCAATAGGTCTCGCCTTTGGGACCTTATAAGTGTTTAGTTATCCAACACAATATCCTTGGTGCAACAACATCAACTGTTGCATGGCTAAACACTTATAAGGTCCCAAAGGCGAGATCTATTGGCTATACCCCCAGTGATTGATAATAAAGATGTTGATGATGATTAATAAAGCGAAGACTATTTTATCTGAAACTTTGTATTAACTAAACAATTCAATCAGTTTTCTTCATTTTACTACAGACAGTCAAGCTGTATAGCTCAGTATTTCACTCAACAGGGCTTTCAGTGGAAGCTTTTTCAATATTATATAATCGCCATAGTTGCTGCTTTTCTATCTTATGCAACTAACAACCATTGACAAAGCCAATAGTCCTGGCTTGTTGTAGGTAGGATGTTACTTGTTGTATCATAGATCTGGATGACCGAAACAGCAAAATATGAGTCGGGCGGCACACTACGCATAGCACATATTTTTAGCTTACGTGTTTTAAGCCACGCCCTTATTTACATTGGCCACGCCCCTTTGAGAGACCCTCCCCCAGTTTTTTCATACCACTTAAAGCCCAGTGTAGGATTAAGCCCGCTTTCTCAACTGGAAGGTAGTTAGCAGTTGACTTGTTAGAGGGATACAGAAACGCAAATGGTTCTCGCCTTTGGGACCTTATAAGTGTTTTGCCAGAGCTATTGGCTTTCACGATGTCTTTAAGCTATGTTGTGGAGCAGTATGGCTTCTGTGCAGCATGTAGAAAAGTTCTAATAGCATTTATGTCACCTTATATATAAGCAAGTAGACATTATGTACAACTAATTGACCCTAAAAAAAACCATATAGAATGTCTTCTAGTTTGTCTGTCCTGGTGCTGAGGTGATGCTGTGCTGATGCTCAGGTGTTGCAGAGTTATACTGAAACGGTGCTAAGGTGGTAGTTTGCTTGTGCGGAGCTGGTGCTCAGTGTTGCTTTGGTGGTGCTGTGCTGGTGCTAAGGTGAGGCTGCGATGGTGCTGCTCTAATGCTGAAGTGGCGCTGCGCTGGTGGCAAGTTGGTGCTTCGCTGGTGGTGGTGCATTGATGTGAAGGTGGTGCCGGGCTTATGCCGAGGTGGTGTTGAGTGATGCTGAGGAGATTCTGCACTAGTGCTGAGGTGTTGTTGAGTGATGGTGTGGTGGCGCTGAATGATGCTGAGATGGTGATGCTGCGCTGATGCTGAAGTGGTGATGCTACACTGATGCTGAGGTAGTGCTGGACTGGTAGTGAGATGGTGCTGTGCTGGTACTGAGGGTGGTGCTCTGCTGGTGCTGAGGTCGCGCTGCGCTGGTACTGCACTGATTCAGGTCTTGCGGAGTTAAACTGACGCAGTGCTGAGGTGGTGCTCAGGTGTTGCTGAGTGATACTGGTGCGTTATTTAGTGATGCTGAGGTGGTGCTGTTCTGGTGCTTAGGTGGTGCTGAGGTGGTGCTGTGGCGGCGCTGAGTGACGCTGTGGTGATGACATGGCGCTGAGTTGGTGGTGCTGCACTGATGCTGAGGTAGTGCTGCGTTGTTGGTAGTACTGCGTTGTTAGTTAGGTGGTACTGCACTGTGTTAGTGCTGAGGTCTTGCTGTGCTAGTGCTGAGGTGGTGCTGCGCTGGTAGCGTGATTACAGTGGCCAAGCGCTCACAAATTCTAGTCATCTGGGTAGCAGATTTATAATAATGGGAGAATATGTTCAGGCAGTTTTCTGGACATCAGAGTTTAAGTCGAAGGTCTTTTGTGATAAGTAGTTTTATGTGCAAACTTACGGGAGATTGGATTGTTGGTTGTTATGCTTTTGTTAGTGAAGGCAGGAGCTATAGGATGTAATGTGTGGTAAGTGTTGTGTATCGATAGTGCAGACCTCTCTCGTTAAAGAATCATTTCCCACATTATTCAAGTGTCTGTGTTTACTCCATCTTACCTGAACTGCACCCCATCGACTTCCATTCATACTTATTCCCTAGACCGGAGGGGGAGAGATATGGGTTAAGGAGTGGGGTAAAAGTGGTAAGATAGGGCAAGGGTAAAGATGCGAGAGTGTGGCAGTGAGGAGGAGGGGCAGGAGGTGGGTGATAAACTGATGTAGAGGGCAGATGACGGGGGGTGGGATAGGGCAGGAGTGGACAGAGATAGCCGAGGAGCGGGGATACATCACAACGAGGCGGAGTTATCAGGAGTAAGAGAGGTGGAGGGAAGGGTGGCCAGGTGCTGGAGGGATAAGCAAGGGGGTGGACTGGGGTGAGAGGGAGGTGGGGGTTGGGAGGTAACAGAAGAAAGGGTGAGGTAATGGAGGTGGGGGGGCAGGAGGGGAGAGAGGTAACTTGGAGGGGCCATCTGCTCTTCACAGCAGGCTAGCGCCTTAGGAGGTCTTCCCACCCTGCGCAGTGACACATGCCCATGGGGGCAACATGGCGCATCTAAGTGCCAGCAAAGTGAGGAGACAGCAAAAACTTAACAACTCAGCGTACGTGTCCTGTGCTTTCACTTTCACCTGAGTGTATTCAACCCCCCCTGCCCCCCCCCAGGTGAGAGCAACCCCGGGAGGGCAGCCGTGCCCCCCCTCCCCCTCTCCTGGAGGGTCAAGTCTGACTTCCAGGCCCAGGCTGAAATATCTGACAGGCGCGGTTCTCTTTGCTCCTGTCTCTCAACAATCATGTCTGTCCCTCCCACCTCCACTAACTCATCGGGTGCGGAGGGCTGGTCTGAGAGAGGGGGGCGGGGGTGGAGAAATGGAGCATGCCTTGTTGCCAAATGTTCATTTACATTGTATTTAAATAGCGCTTACTACCCCTGAAGAGGCGTTGTGCTTCTTTCTGAAACAATTTGTGTGCAGAATATAGGCGGGCAATCCAACAACTGAACAGGGAGAGCTGAGCCAAGGGACTGTCTGGGATCTTAGAGCCTTGCACGAGCCGAGCCCTGAAAATATTTACAAACCACCATAAACCACATGTCCAAATACAAAAAACACGTAAAATATGATAGCGAGTCTTCAAAGTTCACAAAAATGTATTTCTTTAACGTGTGGACGATCTGACGTTAACAGGGCACGTTATTGGACTGATCTGAGAAGCACTTATAAAAAGTGATAGCTTTGTACAAGTGGTAGTCTGAACTCACATATTAGCAGGGCCTTCATGCGTGAGAACGAACAAAAAAGAGTTTCGGTAAAAAAATTTTTTTTAAAACTTGCCTAAAATCACACAATTTAAGCAGGGAAGCAGGTGTCTGTACAGGTTTTCTGGTTTCACTCTGTACAAACAGCCAGTACACAGGTTTCACTCTGTACAAATAGCCGACTGGATTATGGAAATACCCTATACGCTGGAACCACTGCCAAACTACAGAAAAAACTCCAACGCATCCAAAACGCCTCAGCCAGACTCATACTGGACATCCCCCGTCAAGCTCACATTTCCAGTCACCTGAAAGACCTCCACTGGCTCCCCATCAACAAGAGAATAACATTCCGTCTCCTCACCCACGCACACAAGGCCCTATACGACCTAGGACCCGAATGCCTCAACACAAGACTGTCCTTCTACACACCCACCCGCCAACTACGATCATCCAATCAAGCCCTCGCCGCAATTCCGCGCATCCAAAGATCCACCATGGGAGGGAGATCCTTCTCCTACTTAGCGGCCAAAGCCTGGAATTCTCTCCCCACTCACCTCCGCCATACACAGAACCAACTCTCCTTCAGAAAGCAGCTAAAGACCTGGCTTTTTGATAAGTAATTCACCCTCCTTCCCTCAAGCGCCTTGAGACCCTCTGGGTGAGTAGTGCGCTATATAAATTCTTGAACTTGAACTTGAACTAAGTAGGTTTCTGTTTTTATTTAACCTCAGTGCATTCTTCTAAAAAACAGCAGAACCTGGACTCAAAGGTATTGGAGCACTCTACGCGGGTATCAGTTGCATTACACAACTATATATGTATTGTTTGTAGCCATGGGGAGCTGAAGTGGTTTTCCAGAATCAAATGATATTCAGCTAACATCGAGAATCGAACCGGCAGCTCTGGCCTTAACACTAAATCCTGGGTAGAGGGAGTCAGTCAGAAGCCACAACAAAGCTCAACTCAGTATCATCTCGCCGGTTACAACAGCACTTCGAGCCGAGCCAGGCTTCATGCGCGAGTCTGGTGACTGGTCTTTAGTCAGCCCGTGCTCTGTGAAGCACGGTGCATTCTGGTACTTGTAGTTTCCGGTTAAACTACTGGCTTAAAAAACAGCCTTGTTGGCTAAATGTTACGGCTGGCTGAAGGCGTCACATGACAGGGAGCACAAGGCACCTGGAACCCGACCCCAGCCCACCCCCGACATGTAATGGGGGAGGCCGGGGCTGGCCCGGATTCAGACCCCCCGTCCCCGGGCTCCTCTGATTGACTCCTGAATGTTGGGGGCTGTGGGCCCTCCACCCGCACTTTCTGTCCCAGGCGGGATTGCTCTTAAAGATGGGGGGTCGGGTTCCCCAGATGAAGAGGCTCAGGGCTCGACGCAGTCGGTTTTCTTTCTTTAAAGGGACCTGTATCTTTCTTTTCTTCTGCCACCACCGAGAAGATAAATAAACTGATTTTAATGTCAAGCTTGCAGCGTGGACAGACCCCCGAGGGCGCCTCGAGCCCAAGAGAACAGATGCCAGCGCTCCGGGAGGCGCTAAAAACCAGAGCAGGGACAGGCTCAAACATCCCGTGATCCTGGGCAAATCACTTATCTCCCCGTGCCGAAAATGAATGTGTCCGTCTGTTGCCCAGCTGGTGCTCAATATGTAAAGCGAACGAGAATCACGGAAGCCCGGGCTTTGCTTGCCCTGGGGCCAGTTAGGGGGCGGTGACGTGTCCGGCTCGGACTGACAGTGAGGAATCACTCTGGTAAGTGTTAGAAATTCTGAGAGGAAAAAGCGGACAAAAGTGAAAGCGCAAGCAGGCTGCTCATATCCAAACGACGGCTGTAAAGACCTAACAAGTCAGCCTGGAGCGCGCCTTGGAAGAGACGCGGGAGGGCAGAAGCGTGACGCCGTGAGCGTGCACGTTGGTGTTCCCTGCGGCTCGCGCGTTCACAGACCGGTGTCTGCTCGTGCACCGGCCTGTACCACTTGGGGAGGCAACACAGCGACAATAAGGCTCGCTAGCGGCAGCGCTTCACGCTGCAACGCCAGGCGAGCCCTAAAAAGGATACATGACAGCATAACTCTGTTAAGTTATATATAACCCAGCATTTATTATTGCTGGCATATGCTTGTGTCCCTGATAGTACTTGGTATATTGACCCATTAAAATTGCATTAATCTTCTTTAAATTCATAAACAACTGTGCATTAGTCTTCATTAAAGTCAATCCTAGTGGAGGCAGAGGAATGAAAGCAGAGATCTAGATGTGAGGTACTGTGTCTTTCAGCAGGCTGTCAATATTAGGTGCGTGTCTTTCACTATAAATGGCAGACGGTGTGAAGAATACTGAGACTAAGAAAGTCCAGCGGCAGCCTCAAAGTGACAGGGATCTTTTTGTAATAGGTCTCGCCAAACATTTGCACCCAGTGGCCATCAGACAGTGTGCCATATATTTAACTGAAAAATAGTCATTGTTAGAAATGGGGGTCTCTAGTTGGCAAGGGCTTTCACCTTTGTCCAAATAGGGACCCTTCTTCCAAGTCAGGATAAGGGCGTTTATACTCCTAAAATAACCATGGCTCACCCCCTTGGTAGCTTGGCACAAGCAGTCAGGCTTATCTTAGAGGCAGTGTGTAAAGCATTTGCACATAACCAACAGTAATACAGTGTAAGCATTACAAAAGGACACCACACCAGTTTAGAAAAATATCCAATATTTTTATATACTTAAGAACAGACCAAAACGATAAAAATCCACAATATAGTACTTAAAAATCTTCAGTTAGCAAAATAACCTTGAAAAACAGTTCCTTGATGTCGATAGCTCCGTCCGGGGCTATCACCGCATCGTAAGCAAACAAATCTAACCAGCTCTGGCTGACCGTGGCGTCGCGGGCCAGCTACGGTGTCGGAAAGACCCGCAAACAGTACCTTTTAGAAATGCAGGGTGTTGGCGACCTCTCGTTGAGCTTCCGAAAGCAAGGCGTCCACAGGCATCGGTTCCGGAGGTTGGTGCAAGAGTCGTCGGGGCCCTCGAAGTCACACGCGTTGCAGATCAAACTCCTCTCTGTTGAAGTCAGGAGCGCTGGCGTCGGCAGGCGTCGGGTGCTGCGGTGCGAAGTTCAGCGGTGCGGCGTGCGGTGCCCTCATGTCGCGGTGCGAGCAGCAGCTTGGTGGCAGCGTCAGATGGCGTAGTCTGTGAAACCAGGGTCGTGGTGTGAGATGAAGGCAGTGCTCGTCACTATGCTGGCAGGTCACGGTGCAAGCAGCATCGTCATCGTTGCTGAAGCGCTGTCGTCGGCTAACAAACTGGAATCAATGGCACCGGCATGGGTAGGCCAAGACTGCGGTGTGGGATGAGGGCGGTGCATCGTGTAACTTTATGAGCGGTGCCCTCGAAATACGGTGCAGGCAGCTGTGCCGATTACGTCGTGGAGCGTCTTCGTCTGGGATACCAAGGCGGCGTCGCGAGGCGGTGCGGAGTGCGGTGCCCACAGGACGCGGTGCGAGCAGCCGCTTGGTGGCCGCATCAGCAGGTGTCGTTGGTGAGACCAGGGTCGCGGTGCAGCGGTGCCCTCTGCGGTGCCGTCAGGACACAGAGTTGGCAGCGTCGTCGAGTTGCTTTTCTTCTTTTGCAGCACAAAGCACACAGTTCCCAGTGCTGACGTCAGAAGAGCTTGAAGTCTTTGCTGTTCCTGAGACTTTTTGAACAGGGGGCAAGCTCTAACTCAAGCCCTTGGAGAAACTTACAAAAGTAGATTGCAGAAAGTTCAGTCCAGCCCTTTCACTGCCCAAGACAGAAGCAGCCACTGCAGGCCAACACAGCAAAGCACACAGGAAAGTGGTAGTGCCTCCTCACAGCTTCTCCAACTCTTCTTCTTGGCAGTATTCTTGATCCCAAAAGAATTCTAATGTTGTGGGGTTTGGGCCCCAATATTTATTCCATCAAATCCTTTGTCCTCTGAAGGCAGAGGGTCCTGTACCTTGTCCAAACCAGTTCTGGTCAGTCTTGGAGCACTTTGTTTACAAGTCTCCTTCTTTTCTTTGTCAGGATGGATGATGGTCCTCAGACACACCACAGGAGGTGAAGCCAGCATTGTGGAAGGCAGGCACAGCCCTATTCAGACCCAGGTGCTACTCCTCCCAACACTCCACATGCAGATGGGTCTATTCAGCCCTGTGCTGACTCACCCTGCCTCCTGGAGCTACCCCAGCCCCTGTCACTCACAAACCAGACATGTAATACACAATCTAGCAGAGGCAAGCTGGATGGTTAAGCAAGAAAATACCTACTTTCTAAAAGTGGTATTTTCAAGCACAGAATATTAAAACCAACTCCACTAAAATATGTATTGTATCATTCTGAGTTCAGGCATGCTAAATTCGGTTTTCTACCATGTTCCCTGGGTCAGTTAGGATTATAAGATGTTATAATCAAACTGACCATTCTGGCCTATGGGAAAATGTAGTCTTGCAGTAGTGAAAAACGAAATTGTCTGTAATTCACTATCAGGACATGCCACACACACCAGGGCATGTCCTACCTTTCCCATACAATGCACCCTGCCCACAGGGGTATCTTAGGCCTACCTTAGGGGTGACTAACATGTGGAAAAGGGAAGGTTTAGGGACTGACAAGTGGGTGCACTTGCCAAGTCGACATGGCAGTCCCAGACTGCACACAGGCTCAGCAATTGCAGGCCAGAGTTAAACTTTACCGGTTGTTTGCGTGGGTGGCACAATCCAGTGCTGCAACCCACCAACAGAATTTGATTTATGTGCCCTGGCACGGGCAGTGCACTTTACTGACACATAAATCAAATAGGCCAATCATGGAAACACCAATCCATAACACATTTTACCACAGGATCACTTGCACTTTACCACTGATCAGCAGTGAGAAAAGTGCGCAGAATCATTACACCAGCAAAAACAGAGTCAAAACCGGGAGGTCAGAAAGCAAAAACTCAGGGGAAACACGCCAAAAGATGCCAAGTCTAACATTCATTTTTTACAAATGGGAAACATTTTAAGTGAAGACCACTTTTACTATGAAAAATTAGGTATTGATGTCTTTCTCCACTTTCAATTAAGCCAAATACCTCTTAATGTTTTAAGAAGCATGTTGTAATCCTTTGATTCCTCGGGATTGGGTAACCCGAACACCCCCTTGAACGCACAGGTCTGTACCGAAAAATGGAGAACAGACCGGCCGTGTTATGTTAACCAGCTCTTTATTATCGCACTGTACCGTCAGATGGAAACAGTATACAAAACGTTATGGTGGATAGACACCCTGTGTAGGAGGAATGATGGTAGGTCCAACCGTCCTCTGCACGAATGCCGGTCCCGGCATTCACCAACAGAGGACACCGTGCTAAGCAGTGGCCGACAATGCCACTCGAGGTAAGAGCAAGGAGGTTGGTTCTCCTCAAGTCGTCCTCCGCAGTTGTGTTGGTCCCGACACTCTCCAACGGAGGGAAACCCACGGGATGAACTGGCCGACCTGTTATGCCCTTTACAAGAAGGTTCATGGTCCCTCTCACTCGATAACCCTCGAGCGGGGACTGGTAGTGGACCAAGAGGGTCTGTGTCCCTCGCACTCGATAACCCTTGAGCGGGGGCTGGCAAGGTTCAAAAGGGGGACGGAGTCCCTAGCGCTCGATAACCCTCGAGCGGGGACTGGCAAGGTTAAAAAGGGGGACGGAGTCCCTAGCGCTCGATAACCCTCGAGCGGGGACTGGCAAGGTTCAATGGGGGGACAGAGTCCCAAGCGCTCGATAACCCTCGAGCGGGGACTGGCAAGGTTCAAAACGGGGACGGAGTCCCAAACGCTCGATAACCCTCGAGCGGGGACTGGCAAGGTTCAAAACGGGGACGGAGTCCCAAACGCTCGATAACCCTCGAGCGGGGACTGGCAAGGTTCAATGGGGGGACGGAGTCCCTAGCGCTCGATAACCCTCGAGCGGGGCCTGGCAATGTTCAAAGGGGGGACGGAGTCCCAAGCGCTCGATAACCCTCGAGCAGGGACTGGCAAGGTTCAAAGGGGGGACGGAGTCACAAACACTCGTAACAACAGGGACGGTCTTGTGACTGTGACGCTTTTCGGCAACAGCGCCCTCGGCTTCCACAACCCTTAACCGGAATCCAAAGCTCACCTTCCTTGAAGCCTCGGCAATGCGGTCTCTCGATTTGAACTCAGAATATCCAACGCCGTCTGCTGACTTCCTGGTCTGTTTTATGGTGACGCGATCCGCGCGCATGCTCCTTGCTATGCCCTCTGGAAAATGTCGTTCTGGGCGGGGGTTGTTCTGGGTCTTGTAGTTTCTTGGTCGGGACTATACCGTATTCTGCTGCGGGGCTCCGATTTGTGTCCTTACAGTACATTCCCCCTCCATCAGGGGCCCACAGCCGGACCAGGCTTACCCGGATACTTTTTGTGGAATGCGGATACCAACCGCGGCGCACAGATCCCGGCGACAGGCTCCCACGACTGTTCCTCCGGTCCATAGCCTTTCCACGCAACAAGGTACCACAGCCTACCCCTACTCCATTTAGAATCCCTGATGCCCTTGACCTCGTAGTCTCGATCACCACTCACCCACACCGGCGCAGGGGCAGGAGGCTTGGGCGCGCATGAGGGTTTGAGCAGAGAGACGTGGAACACCGGGTGGATGCGCATGCTGTCCGGTAACTCCAGCCGCATATTCACTGGGCTGATGCATTCCTTGATGCGATACGGCCCGATGAACCGAGGATGGAAAACGCTGTGTTTACGAAACCTCAGGTTTCTTGATGACACCCACACGTAATCCCCTGCCATGTACAGCGGGCCCGGCCTCCGTCGTTTATCAGCAGACGCCTTGTAGACCTTCTTGGCCTCCTCCAAGCACCTCCTAGCACTCACGGTTGTGTCCCTGATGTGAGCTACTCTTCTGGTGGTTTCAGGAATGCCCGTCATCGTCGAGGGATGCAACAGAGGGAGGAACCTGGGATGATGCCCGTAGTTGCTGTAGAATGGAGACACCTTCGTTGAGGTGTGTGTGGCGTTGTTATATGCGATCTCGGCAAACCACAACTTATCCACCCATTCCTCCTTGCCCTGGTCAACGAAACAGCTGAGGTATTGCTTCAACGTCTGGTTGAGGCACTCCGTTTAGCCGTCCGTTTGTGGATGGTAGCTGGTGGACAACGCGGAGGTAACATGTAGTGCCGAACACCAGGTTTTCCAAAACCTTGCCGTGAACTGCGATCCCCGGTCCGAAACTATCACACTGGGGAGGCCATGGACCCTCACCACCTCCTTCAGGAGCGTGACCGCCAATTGTCCGGCCGTGGGCACTCCTTTACAGGCGATGAAATGACCCATCTTGGTCAAGTAGTCAATTACCACAAGGATGGCTGTACACCCTTTGTCCACTGGTAATCCTACCACGAAATCCAGGGAGATGCTGTCCCATGGTCTAGCGGGAGTCGGAAGCGGTTGCAGGAGGCCCTGTGGGCGCCTATGATCCGATTTCATGGTGGAGCATATCGTGCATGCGGCTATCCAACTCCGAACATTGGCCCTCACAGACGGCTACCAGAATTGGCGTAAGACATAGTCGACCGTCTTCTACAAACCGAAATGCCCAGCACAGGGCGACTCGTGACACCACCTGAAGGCCTGTTTCCGTAGGCTTGCGGTAGGCACCAACACACAACGGCCCCTCACCGGTATGCCGTCTCGAACCTGCCATTCCTCGTGCCTATGAAGCCATGTTTTCCATCTGAAAGTGTTGATGCCTTTCTGTATCCCTCGGAGGAAGGCCCCCGGCTGTATCGCTCCCACCACGGCACCCGGGCGTATGATGGACTTGAAGGTCGGTAGAGGACGCTCTGACTCAGTGGATTGCCTCGAAAGAGCGTCGGCTTTCCTGTTTTCTGTGCCCGGCCTATATGTGATGGTGAAGTGGAAACCGGAGAAGAACAGCATCCATGTCAGCTGACGGGGAGACAGCTGTCTGGCTGCCATCATGAACTGGAGGTTCCTATGGTCGGTAAATACCAACACTACGTGTTTGGCTCCCATCAGCAGATGTCTCCACTCGGCAAAGGCGTCCTTGATGGCCAGGAGCTCTTTTTCGGCGACGTGATAGTTCCGTTCCGCCACATTCAGTTTTCTGGACATGAACGCAACGGGATGTAGCAACCCCGTCACAGGGTTCCTTTGTGATAGAATCGCCCCCAACGCCAGATCCGAGGCGTCCGCTTCCACCAGGTACTGCTGTTCCGGGTCAGGATGGGCAAGAACAGGTGCTGACACAAAGGCGTGCTTCAACGCACGGAACGCTCTCTCAGCCTCTGCAGACCACAGAAACGTAACCGATTTCCTCAGAAGATGCGTGATGGGAGTCACTAGCCCCGAAAACCCATTGATGAACCTGCGATATAAGTTGGCAAAGCCAAGAAAGCTCTGCACTTCCTTTATGTTCTTAGGGGCCGGCCAGTCTGCCACGGCTTTCACCTTCCTCTCCGCCATTGTTTGTCCTTCGGGACTTAACATGACCCCCAGGAATTCCACCGTTGTCACGTGGAAATCGCATTTACTGAGCTTGCAGTAGTGCAAGTTTTCTCGCAGGATCCGCAGCACAGAAGACACATGTCGCACGTGGTCCTCTGTGGTGTCCGAGTAAATCAAGATGTCGTCGATGTATATGACGACGTATACATCCAGGATGTCTCTTAGAACGTCGTTCAGGAAGAACTGAAATGCTGCAGGGGCCTTACAAAGCCCGAACGGCATCACTCTGTATTGGAATAGGCCGAACCGCGTTTTGAAGGCCGTTTTCCACTCGTCCCCGCACGCTTGCGGACTAGATGGGAAGCCCCCTCTTGACTTGTTCCAGGAGCACGTTGATGAGCGGCAGGGGGTATCGATTCTTTACTGTGATGGCGTTGAGCGCTCTAAAGTCCACACAGGCGCGGAGTTCCCCATTGGCCTTTGGGATAAAAAACAGCGGTGATGCGGCCGGCGATCTTGAAGGCCTTATGAACCCTAGGCTCCACATCTTATCCAGATAGGCACGGAGGTGGGTGTTTTCCAGCTCGGACAAAGCGTACAGCCTTCCGCCAGGCATCGTAGCACCAGGGACCAGATCGATTTGACAGTCATAGACCCTATGGGGGGGGAGCGTTTCCGCTTGGTCGTCGTCGGACACGTCCCTATATGCTAGGTATGCCTCAGGGAGGACCACTTCCTTCTCTGCTGCTGTGGCCACCTCCCACCCCGTGGTCGCTGTGCTCGTGTGAGACCCCGCTGACCACCTGCATGACCGGGAACAAAAAGGGGAATCCATCCACAGCTCTTGGGTTTCCCAGTTGATCGAAGGGTTGTGTTTTTTCAGCCAAGGTAATCCTAAAATGATACCATACTGCGGAGCACAGATGATGTTAAAGTCCATGACCTCCATGTGTTGTGTCCCGTACCCCACCTGAACTTCCCCGGTGTGGTGGCTGATGGGCCCAGAAACCAACCTGCGCCCGTCCACAGCGAAGACTTCCTCTGGGACCGCGCACGGCCGTAAAGCCACTCCGATGGGTTGTGCCTCCTTCTCATCCATAAACAGCCCCGTGGCCCCTGAGTCGACCATGGCTGAGACCGAAACCCATTCGTTCCGTACCTTCAACTGTAGCGGAATAACCATGTGTCTGTTGTTCGCCGATGTTTGCAGCTGCGCTGAAGGGATAAAACCAAGACTCCGGGAATCCCCTTTGTTGTTCCGGGAGCCCGTTAGTTTTCCGCCGCCTTGTCCACCGTCGCGGTCGACACGCGGCTGGGGCGAGAACGACCTGTTCTTGGTTTCGCAGGACATTCGCGGACGTAATGTCCCTTCTTGCCGCAGTATAAACAAAGACCTTGTTTTCTACGAGACTCCTTCTCGGTTGCCGTAAGGCTGGCTCTGACCGCTCCAATGTCCATGGATTCGGTACGTTGTGCTGGTGTAGCCTCTGTGGTAACCGGATGGCCTGGAGCGAGTGGGTCTTTGTCCTTCTTATGAACACCCCCCGCCTTTCGCTTAAGCGGTGTTCGAGGCGAAGTGCCAGGCTGATCAAGTCTTCGCATTGCACTGGTTGTGGGTCAACTTGCGCAATCACATCCTTCAAGTCCTCGCTCAGACCCTGGTGAAAGAGCGCGATTTGTTTGGCGGGTGGCCATTTGGTTTCAGCAACCAGGCGCCTGAATGCGTTCAGGTACTGGACGAGCCCTGAGGTGCCCTGTTTCAGCTCAAGCAATTCCCTGTCCGCGGTGTAGGAGTCTGCTCTCCGGTCGAACACCTTCACGAACTCTTCCTGAAACAGTTCCCAGTCATACAAAAGCGGGTCGTCCCTGCTCACCAAAGGCACCGCCCATTGTGCTGCGTTCCCCGCCAGATAAGAGATCATAAATGCGACTCTCGCCTGGTTGGTGGGAAAGGACTTCGGCTTGCAGGAGAAGTGGAGGGCCACCTGCGTTATGAAGACCTGGACTGTGGTGGGATCCCCGCTGTACCTTTCCGGGGTGGCAAGTGGTATTGCCACTGGCATTTCCACCACCACTGCAGCAGGCGTTCCTGTGTTAGGGGCCCCTGCGTTGAACGGATTCCTCTGCTGGTTGTCCATCCTAGCTCTTAGATCCGCCGTTTCCTGGTGCGATGCTGCTAGTTCGTTCTGGACATCTAGCAACGCTGTCAACACGTCCTCCATTGAGGCCATGGTATGGTACCCAACCGGGAGGGTGATTGGTGTTATTACGCAGGTCGGATATTATGTAATCCTTTGATTCCTCGGGATTGGGTAACCCGAACACCCCCTTGAACGCACAGGTCTGTACCGAAAAATAGAGAACAGACCGGCCGTGTTATGTTAACCAGCTCTTTATTATCGCACTGTACCGTCAGATGGAAACAGTATACAAAACGTTATGGTGGATAGACACCCTGTGTAGGAGGAATGATGGTAGGTCCAACCGTCCTCTGCACGAATGCCGGTCCCGGCATTCACCAATAGAGGACACCGTGCTAAGCAGTGGCCGACAATCCCACTCGAGGTAAGAGCAAGGAGGTTGGTTCTCCTCAAGTCGTCCTCCACAGTTGTGTCGGTCCCGACACTCTCCAACGGAGGGCAACCCACGGGATGAACTGGCCGACCTGTTATGGCCTTTACAAGAAGGTTCGTGGTCCCTCTCACTCGATAACCCTTGAGCGGGGACTGGTAGTGGACCAACAGGGTCTGTGTCCCTCGCACTCGATAACCCTCGAGCGGGGACTGGCAAGGTTCAAAAGGGGGATGGAGTCCCTAGCGCTCGATAACCCTCGAGCGGGGACTGGCAAGGTTCAAAAGGGGGACGGAGTCCCTAGCGCTCGATAACCCTCGAGCGGGGACTGGCAAGGTTCAATGGGGGGACGGAGTCCCAAGCGCTCGATAACCCTCGAGCGGGGACTGGCAAGGTTCAAAGGGGGGACGGAGTCACAAACACTCGTAACAACAGGGACGGTCTTGTGACTGTGACGCTTTTCGGCAACAGCGCCCTCGGCTTCCACAACCCTTAACCGGAATCCAAAGCTCACCTTCCTTGAAGCCTCGGCAATGCGGTCTCTCGACTTTAACTCAGAATATCCGACGCCGTCTGCTGACTTCCTGGTCTGTTTTATGGTGGCGCGATCCGCGTGCATGCTCCTTGCTATGCCCTCTGGGAAATGTAGTTCTGGTCGGGGGTTGTTCTGGGTCTTGTAGTTTCTTGGTCGGGACTATACCGTATTCTGCTGCGGGGCTCCGATTTGTGTCCTAACACATGTTTATTCACTCAAAATTTCTCCCATTAAGCAAATGTATTTTTCTGTTATAAATATGACAATATGACTACAGCCCACTGGGAGCAAGATGTTTGGTGTTTGTAAATGTGACACTTGGAAATGGGAGAAAATTTAAATGAGTTTAATGGAATCGGTATAAACAAAATTAACTCTTCAGTTTAATTTTCTCAATATAGTGCCATATTTATAAGAGAAATATACAGCCAGTATTTTAAGTTGGAGAAATTTAAAGTGCAGAAAAATGTTTCATTCTCTGAATATTTTTGCAGAACATTATCTGCACTTAAAAATTCTCCCATTGTGTTATACATGTAACGGTGGATATATGGCGTTACAACGCATGCTTTTACCACGCATGCTGTTACAACACAGTTTTTACAACGCATACCATTACAACGCATGGCGCTTTTGGGGTGCTGGATAGTGAATAGTTTAATTTACTATTCCAACTCCAGTCCCCGTGGACACTAGGGAAGGTGTTGGATAGTAAATTAAATCTATTCCCTATCCTAGAGCGCCCCCCAGCGCAATGCGTTGTAATGGTTTTCGTTGTAAAACCTGCGTTGTAATAGCACTGCGTGGTAAAAGTTGCGTTGTAAAGGATGTTTCCCTGTAATGGTGCACCATATGGTGAAAGGTATGTCCTGTGCTACAAGTATATACGACATGGGCTCTCAGTCACCCGTACACATATATGCCATTCATATGCACATATGTTCATACATCTGCAAAGACCACATTCTCACTAACACACATGGCAGCCCTGTCATGGTGCTCCTAGTCTTTTGTTAAAACCACAGCATAAGGCTCTATGGACATTAGGATTAAAAGCCAAATAAGTGGGTGTGTGGGCATCTGGTAATAATGAGCAAATTGCTTTGCATTCAATAGCCTACGATGATTTTCACTGATCAGAAGTAGCTCTCACTACAGCGAAGGTTGGAGACTCCTGCCCTAGAGCATCTGAAAGCTTTAAATATAACACTGCAAAGTAATAATTATTAACAATGATTAAACAACAATCAGCGTTGCACAAACAGTAAGTGGAGGATCAAGAAAGTAACAAGTGACTATGAAGGTAATAAGTGAGAAAGAAAAGTTAAGGGGTCAAAAAGAATATATCTGTGAGGTCATAAATTGTGGAAAGGAGGAGAAGTAACCAAATGTGAGAAGTTGGCCTGGTATATGATGTTCACTATTCTAGTGAGCACCTTGCACCAGTCCAAACAACCCTTATGGTGATGGTTGTAAAGTCAACCTTATAGACCAGCTATCCTAGTGGTAGCATGGACAAAAGCAGTCTTAGGCTAAACTCAAGAGGGCATGTGAAGCCAGCTGTTTTACCATATGCAATCCCTTTAATACCAAATGAAAGGACACCACACAGGTTATATATTCAAAATATATATGTATTTATTTCTAAAACAATCCTCTACTCTTTATGAGCACAGAAGCACAAGTGCATAACAAGTTACTTAATATATCATACCAAAGTTGCACAAATATGGATAGGCCCTGGTGGCCCGCTAAGCCATATACTAAAATAGTGGTATAAGAACCACGTCACGAACAATGGTAAGGCCTAGGGCCTTGGGAATCGCTGGGGCTACACTGGACTAACAGTTGTTAGGGAGCAGGAGGCCCACGGGATGCGGGTGCAGTGTCTATATGCACACGCGTGCACACATATAAGTCAATGGGTGTGTAAAGTTACAAAGTTAAAGAATTAGGAGTCTTCCCACTGGACTAGAAACTAACCACTTGAAACTAGGACACTAGGAGAGTTAATCTTTACAGGAGCACTGCAGTACTCGCGTTACCTCAGCCACAGAAAGCGGGTGCATAGGTGTGTCAGGTTTCGTTGTGGAGTTCTATGGAGCCTTGGAGAAAAGATGCTGCAGGCGACCAGTAGAGAAGAGTCCGGTTGGATCCAAGGGTGGATAGAGGATGAAGAGTACCTGAAAGCAGAGGGAACCAGTAAGGAACCAGGCAATGTCTGGAAGCAATCAGGTGATGTCGTGAAGCTTGTCTCTACAGCCACGTGGACCAGGAGGTGTCGACGATGACCAGGAGCTGGATACGGACTGTCCCACAAAGGCTCTCGCTGTTGGCGGTGTCGGATCTCAATTCGGAGTCAACAGGCTTTGGCAAATGCAACCCACACAGGAATCGAAGATGGTTTCTGGATCAGACCAGCAAGGTCTGATGGGCTGCTCCTTTTCAGGGGAGCAAGGGCCAGTCTGGAGCAACCAGACCAGCATTGGAAATTCAAGGTTTCGTCATCACAGAGGCCACTAGCCAACGGGCAAGTGACCGGACAGACGCGTCGAGCAGGAAAATGCAAAAGGGCCCCACGCAGCACTCGGTGAGTGTGGAGAGGTGATCTTCGGTGCAGTTGGTGTTCGGGGCTGGGACTTTTTAATCCCCAATGCAAAACTTCGAGGGTGACTCAGAAGTTGCACGGGAAGCAATTCGCTGGCTTTCCAAGATGGGTGGTCCCATGTCTCTCGTCGCCTCCACAGGTCTCAGCTTTGCTGTGGCTGTGGATCGGGCTGTTGGATGTCTGGAAGTCCAGGTCTTGTCAGGCTCTGTGTTCTAGCTCCGGCGGGAGCAACGAGAAAACAAACCGTTGAGCGCTTGATGGTGCCTGCTTGCACAGGATGGTCACTCCTTGACCACAAGGGAGATTCTTCAGTCTTCTACGTTGAGTAGGATGTTGAAGGTCCAGAGTTTCGTATCAGAGTTTCAGTCAGGATATATCTAAAGTCTAAGGACACAGCTCCTACCTATATACCAAATCTAGGGGCTGGATTACCTGCTAGGTCCCTCCTATGGGTGGGACCCAGGAAGGGGGTGGTTACACCCCTTTCCCTTTGTCCAGTTTCGCACCAGAGCTGGGGCTGGAGTGCCCCAGCACCGGTTTGAACTGGACCATGCATGGGACACCTTGTGTGCCCCAGGCAGTGTCTCATTTCATTCAGCCCTCCCTGCCCCAATACACTATAGCCTGTCTGGGGTGGTGCTAGCACCTCCCTGTGACAGGAAACCTATTGTCCAAGCCTCCCTTGCTGGAAGGACTCCCAGCAGCAGGAGGTCAGACTTGTGTCTGTGGCAGCAGCATCCATTTTGTGATGCTGAGGCTCCGGTTAACTTTAACCGGGACTAATGGAAGTAACATGTCTTCTCCCTCTAGAAGGGTGGAATGCTACCCCCGTTGCCAGGACTGGCGAGGGGGTGGTATTCCAAAGCGTATGACACCTTACATGACATGTTTTGATAAAGCCAAACCAAAGATAGCATTTAACCGCGAGGTTCATAATGCACTTAAGAGTATATGGTATGGCATTATCCTAGAACAGCTATAAGGACATGGTTCCGAAAGCTGCAGACAGGCTCAGCTCATGCTAGAGCACCATCTCACATAAAACCAAGCACTCTGCCTTCAGGATCGTTAAGGCCTGCCATAGGAGTGACTTATAGGTGTATATGTGTCCAGATATAAGGTTAGACATAGCAATACTATATCTAAGCAAGGGGTGATTACACGACCTTGCCCCAGCTGAGTGATCAGCCAGTTGTGTCAGTTTGGATGGCCAACCAGGGGTGGCAAAAGATATGCTGCAGCCCCTGGTAGGCCTTGGGTGCACCTATGCCCTGGGTACCTATAGTACACTGTACAGGGACTCATAAGCGTGACCCAAATCCCAATTGGTGATGTACCTAAAGTACATGGTGTGAATTTAGAGAGAGAACAGCAGGGCTGTGGGTCTGATTAGCAGGCCCACAGCCACATTAAGTCGAAAACGAGTGAAGCAAAAAGCAAAAAATGGGGTGACCATAGGAATGCAGACCCTACTCTCCTACACCTAATACATGTGAAGGACCAATAACTAAGATCACATGGTAAACATTCATGGGATTCAGAAGTTCCGTTTGAGAAGAGCAATCAAGGGAGACATATTGGTGAATGTTTTTGAGCATTATAGATGTGGAATCCTAAAAGAATTTATAGGAGGAATTTGAGAAATTGCGTTAGAGTCTGAGGGGGTTGGAACCCTATTTAAGCAACAGCCAGAATCCTTGTCAGGGTGAACCACCAAAAGTCAGCAAATTAACCTGCACTTAAGTTTAACCCTCTGGCAGCTTGGCACAAAACCAATCAGGCATAACTTAAGGGCAATGTGTAAAGTATTTATGCAGAACTCAAACAGTAATAAAGAGAAAACACAATAAAAATCCCACACCAATCTAAAACAAGCACTCTCAAAGCCAATAGGTCTCGTATATGCAAGAGCTATTGGATTTGCCAATTTGTTTTAGACATGATGTACACCAGCACGGCTGCTGTTCAGCATGGGTAAAAGTTAGCGGAGGTACAGGGAGCAGACGTGCTGACTATCACGCCTAGCTGTGCAAACCGCCACTCACCGGACCTGACGTGGACCCTGGGACATCATCCTACTTTTTCGCCGCCTTGGTGTTCTGTTGCCTGCTGCAGGGGGTCTGCTCTCACTCTAAGCCACCGCCTCAACTGTTCTGCTCTGCGGACCGCGCGCTGCCCAGGACTCAGTGTCCCAGAGGGCAGTGCGGTCTCGCGAGAGGTGTGCGGGACTCCCCCCGCCTCCGGGACTTTAAAATCGGACTTCGCCTCCCGCTGCGCGGGACGCGCGGGGGCCCGTCCTTGGCCGTCATCAGCAGGAAGAGGCTGGGCTGGGCCTGGTCTCTTGGCTTGCTTGTCCTCCTGCCATTGATTGGACTACTCTTGGTAAAGTATATAGCCTAAGTGACTGTTCATAATATTATTTAAATAGGCTGGACATTGTGAGTAAGACAGCCTGAACAATGGGCAAAAGGAAATTACCGAGCCCGAAGGGAACCAGGCACCACCCCGATACTCAGCAGACTTTACTGAGTTATTTAACTGGGGCAGTTGATGTCTTAGACAAACAGATCCACTCCGTGGAGGAGTCCATTGTGGGTTCGACTTCAGGGCTAAGTCAGGTGACACCTCTGAGTGATAACTCAATTCAACTAAATTCGGGGGGGGGGGGGCAAAATCTCGCAGAAATTAATGGTTGTATCCAAGAATGTACTGATGAAATCCAGTCCATCGGTAGCGAGTCACCCACCCAACCCCCCCAAAAAAGCAAAGAAAACCAAGATCAGGTGCTCCTGCTATCCAACACTCCCATACAGACCTGGGCCCAGTTGTTGTACATCCTACTCCTATCATCTCCAAACATCAGAAAAATGTGCCTCCCAAGAAGAAACAAGCAGGGCAGCCTAAAATCAAATAAAAGTTAAGAACTAATTGTCCAGGTAACACAAGTACCCAGTCACAATCTGAGCTTCAGAAACTAACAGCGATAGTGGAAAGATTGGATTCATACTTAAGAGTTAGGTTAGACCAGTTATCCACTAGAGTGTCCAACGTGGAAAACCTTCTTTTGTCTAAAGTGATTCCATCAAATCCACCCGGAAGCCTAGACACAGGCATAAATATGATCCTAAACACTGAGACAGATAAACAATCAGCACTGGATAGCGAAGGGGCAAAAAATACAAGGCTGGTCCCTCCGTCATCCAGTATGGTGTCGACAGAGAATATGCATTTAAACTTGGGAAGAAAAGGGGAAACCCATTTATCATCAGGGTATATTAATAATCAGGTAACAGCACCCCAAATACAAATGCCTCCCTGTTCCCAGCGGTTCGGTCAGAGCAATTGTCTTGCAGTTCCCCTGGTTGAGCGAAGGTTCGTAGACCCCCATCTGAACCTCCCACCAGAAACCACCCCCTATGTTATTATCCTAGGAAACGTACCTGTATACCAATCACCTAATGAAGAATCATGGTCAGCATTAAAAAACAAATCGGTGCGTTGGCTGAGTAATAGGGTAGGGCTCCATAGTCAAATCTTTCAGGATTTTAAGATGGTAAGACGAGTCCAATGGGTGGGGGCAAGGGAGAAGGACTTGATGGGGGACTGCATAGTTTTCACTTTTAGTACGCCCCAACTGGTCAGGGAAATTTTGAACATTGGGAGAAACTATACAGCTAACATAGCAGGTATCAATATATTGCCGTTAGGTTTCTTTTATCCTCCACCAAGTACGAATTTTACTCCTACATATCCGCGAAATTCCCATAAGACTCTGAGGCCAACATATGCGATCTCAACTTACAACAGGTTTAATACCCTATCAGGTCTAGATGATAATGAGTGACTGGACCGGGTCCTGGTAGATAGATCAGTAGCTTTTCCAACAATTTTACCACCTCGACGGGACACAACTCTCCAAGGGGTAATACAAGCCATTTTACCAACGGATGGTCCTTGTACCCAGGTTAAAAAAAGTGCAAACTCCACCTAGATCCAGCGTTTTCTGCTGAAAAGGCCGTAGTTAAAAGGTCTATTCCAGTTTTAATACCTCGAAAAGTACTGCCCTGCCAGAAACTGAGAGCTAAGCATAAAATAAGGGGCACAAAATTGGACATTGTCTTTTGGAATGTTGCCGACCTCCTTAATAAAATTACAAATGGTAATTGGCTGGAAACAGCAACGAAACATAACATCATAGGCTTACAGGAAACATGGCTTTGCGCCCCCGTACATCTGTTAGGCTACAAGACTTATTTTTCAGAGGCCATTCAATCCCCTTCTGGGAGACCAAAAGGGGGCTTAATAATGTTTATTTCAAATGTTTTGGTGGTTGATAAAATTGAAGTCCTGAGTTTAGAAACTAATTTTCAGGTAATCATATTGTCTTTTAACAAGGCGTCCACTTTTATTTTGGTAAATTTTTATAATAACTTGAAACCAATTGAATTAATTGAGGTTTTAAATAAGGTTTCTGTTTTATTACAAAATTCACGTTCAAAGTACATTTAAAATTCGGTAGCATTGATTTGGGGCGGCGATTTTAACATTTCTCTTTGCAAGGGCAGCAGCACTAATAAATGTGGTTTCCAAGATGAGGGTGGGAACAACTCTACGCATTTTGCTCACACAATTGTGGGAAATCGTATGAATGAAATACTGGTCACCGCTGAATTGGGGTTTGCCAACGAATTAGTAAGTCCCCCGGTCCCCTTTTCTTATACTTTTAATGGAAGAGGACTAAATAGCACAATTGATTATATATTAGTTTCTCAGTGCTCTGCACGAATAATACGTAACTTCGAGACACTAGGTAATGCAGTTAGTGACCATTTCCCTAGTAGTTTGTCATTGAACAGCCCTTGTTCTTCGATCGAGACAGCATACTTGAGTATCTTGGACCAACAATCTCTAAACTTGGACAGATTGAATGGATTTTCATTAAAATGGGGTACAGTGGACCAAGAACTAGTAACGGCTAAGGTAATAAAGCGAGCTACGCCTTCCCTGCACACCTGTCTCGACCCTATTGCTACTCCTGAGCAAGTATTGTATAGCTATGAGACCATTACTAATACGATTAAAGACAAACTATCTAGAAGGAAATCGAAAGGGACCACTAAGAGGGGATGGTTTAACACTGAGTGCACAAAATCTTATACCAATTTAAAAATTGCACTGAATAGGGAAACAAGGGATAGGAACGAAATAGCAAGACTAAGGAAAGCCTGTAGTACACCATTAAACAAATGTAAATCACAGATTAAAAATAGTTTATGGAACCAATTGCATGAGAGCTGCTCCTTGAAAGACAGTGCCACTTTTTGGAAAATAGTCAAGTCTCCCTTTCTCAACGCTGTAAGTGACCTTCCAAAATTAGAGGTAGCGGTAGATGCTCATGCCTGGGTCCAACATTTCTCAAATACTTTCAAACAAGAGAATAACATCACTCTGGACCAACCTGAGTTTGTTAAACAAACAATCTATCCCATTCAGTTACACTTTACACTTAAGGAAGTGACAAATGCCCTAATAACAGCCAAATCAGGAAAAGCTCCAGGTCCCGATGGGGTTCCTGTGGATCTTTTTAAGTACAAAATAGACCTATGGTCCCCTATTTTAACAAGAGTTCTAGATGCCGCCAGTAAGGTCGGCTTAGTTGAATCCTGGTCGACATCAATCCTGGTGCCGATTTTTAAAAAAGGCAATCGCCACAGTCCCATGTGCTATCAGCCCATATCGCTCCTGGACTCCCCCGGTAAAATTGCTGGGCGAATAGTCTTGGAACTACTTCAGGCCTGGGCTTCTGACAAAAATATAATATCAGACCTACAGTATGGCTTCCGAGAGGGTTTGGGCACAGTTGATCAAGCTCTGAATCTCTCACTTTTAATAGGGAAGTATGTCCAATCAAATGGAGGCTTTTTGCACATGGTCTATGTAGACCTGACATCAACCTTCGACTGTGTCAATCACTCTATACTTTGGGCGATTATCTTAGATATGGGGGTGGATCCTCCGCTTGTGAATTTTTTACGAGAACTTTATTCGGAGGCCACCGCGAGAGTGAGACATGGGGTAGGAGGAGAACTCACCGAGCCCTTTAGGATAGAGAGGGGGGTCAGACAAGGGTGTGTTCTGGCCCCCTTCCTATTTACATTACACACCAACGGGCTCGAACTAGAGATGGTGAAAGGGAGTCAAGATCTGCCAGCAATACGTCGTCGGCCAATTCCAGCATTATTGTATGCCGACGACGCAGTAATTTTAGCAAGGACCCCTGTTCAACTCCAGCGATCATTAAACAACTATTGCAACTTCATGAACTCCCTTCATCTCAAAGTAAATATAAAAAAGACTTATACCATGCATGCTGGCCCAAGATAAAAAAACACACAAGACATCTTTGTTAATAATACCAGCCTAGAGTGCACGACATCCTATACCTATTTAGGGATTCTAATAGATAATAAGCTTAAGTGGACAGATGCCATCCAAGCCAGGAAAATAGCATTTTTGAGGGCCACCACAGCACTGGTGGCATTTGCGCAAAAACTGGGAAAGAGATCCCCTCTTGAAATGTTAAAGATTTTCCAGGCAAAATGTATTAGTGTCGCCAGTTACGGTTCAGGCTATGGGGTTATTTAAATACTGATGATCTACAGAGAGTAGAGAACCTGTTATCTACTCGCCGTCCCCCAAGAAACTATGACATATGGATGCAATTTAGAAGTGGGGTTGGATCACATCCCGGATATTTTAAAGATTCAACCTATAATGTTATGGCGGCGTATCTGGACCATTGAACAATGCGTTTTAATCCGTAGTTTGGTTGAGGAATGTATGGGTCTTGATAATATGCAAAATATAAAATGGCTAGCTTTTGTAAAGTCCTTTTTCGATGACTTAGGCCTTTCAAGGTATTTTACTCATCCACTCACTATCTCTGAAGTTCCAAGAAAGGAGCTAAAAAAATATATGTCTTCTTCATTTAAGTGAGCTACGTCTCATTCAAGAAATAGGGAAAAGCTCAGTACAGCATTTGCTATCGGTCCAAACGACCTTATTTAACATACAATTTGAATCAGTTCGAAAAAAATTTGTTAACTCGATTTAGATTAGATATGTTTCATCGGTTGATTTCATTTCCCCACCAGAACGATTGGTCCAGGAACCGATCATTCTGTCCCTGTGATTGTAAGTCCGACAATCTTCAATACATATATTGCTGTTTTGTAAGTTTTATGAAATCCCACGTAGGCATTGGATTATCCCAATCTTACGAATAATGGGGCTCCGCACCTGTCGCCCTGCTTTTCTGGCACTGCAATTTTTGGACAATGAATTATATGCTAAATCTATAGCTTGTTTTTTGAAATTCTGTGTCAGTCACCGTCCCAATCTTAATTCTACTTAAACGCTGCTATTATGTATTTCTATATTCAATCATGTCATTTTAAATATCTTTAATATAAGTATGTTTTATGTGTACTTTTATGGCTTTCAAAATCACGGAAAGATGATTTGAATTGAATAGTGGAGGTTAACAAGTCTCATGGAGCAGAGTGGAGTAGAGTGACATGGAGAGGCACAGAGTGTTTTGAAATGGTGTAGAGTAGAGTGCGGTGTCATGGAATGCCATGGAAGCAGTAGAGTGGAAGGGTGTAGAGTGGAGTGGCATAAAGTAGAGTGGCGAGGCGTAGAGTGGAGTAAAGTGGCGTGGAGTGGGATAAAGGGAGTTGCATAGAGTGGAGCAGTGTCAAACAATGGAGTGGCATAGAGTGTTGCCGAGGGTAGTAGAGTGTTGTAGAAAAGTGTAAAAGCGAAGTGGTGTAGAGTGGAGTGAAGTAACATGTAGTGGCGTAGAGGGAGTTGCGTGGAGTGTCATAGAGCAGAGTGGTGTAGAGATGAGTGGCCTTTCCACACTGCTCGAGAGATTCTCCTCATACTGTATGGACTATGGGTTAGAAATTAACAACAACAAAACCAAGTATATGGTGTTGGCGATTGCAAGGGCAAAATAAGAAGATCTATATCAGTGTATGGGGTAGCCCTCGAGCAGATCGCTGAGTTCTATCACTTTGGTGTTTGCTTGGAAGACTCGCATAGGTGGCCAGCTCAATTGAGGAAGAGCACTCTGTACCAAAAGCAATCTGCAGGGTTTATCATAAGGTTTGCTTATAGTGCTCCATCAGAAAGCTATAGGAGCAAGCATGTGGGGCGGCCCTATACGGAGCAGACATTTGGGGTCAATGCAATTTGGGGATGTTGAAATTGGCAGTAAACAATTTCTTGAAATCGCTGTTAAAAATTCCTCCTAGCTGTGAGAAGGTGGGTTGGGTTTATGCTGTCCACTAATTTAAAGTGGGCACCTTGTATCAGGCCACACAACCCTTATGATGTATGAGGTCAAAGATAACCTTTAGAAAGCTATCCTAGTGTTAGCTGGGTAGAGCAGCCTTCAGGCTTAATCTTGACGGAATGTAAATTATCTTGTTTTACCAGAATATCACCTCCTAAATGAAAGAAGAACCACACAGTAGTTATACAAAAATATGTATTCAGTAATAAACTCTCTCTACTAACCTCTACACGAAATTAGAACATAAAGCACACAATACTGTAACAATAGAACATTCATAAGTAGCACCATACATAGCGGGCTCCAGGGGGAGACCGAACCATATACAAAGAAAATGGTATAACAATCACAACTTCAATAGATACAGTGCCTAGAACACGTAGAATCGCTGGGGAACAAAGGAACCACCCAGAGGAGTGACACAGGGAGTCCACGGAGGACGGGTGCAGTGAGGAAACATGACTGCGTGCTCCGTACAACTCTATGGGAAAGTCGCAGTCGTAAAGTTCTACGAGGACTTCAAGCAAACCTTTTGGCACATAGGGTTCAAGTGGTGTCGGAAACCTTTGTCGTTTTCAATGGAGGGTTGCAAAGTACTGCTGCCAGGACGGCGAAGAGTGTCCGATGGAATCCAAGTCTAGATTCGAGGCGAGAGGAACCTGAAAGCAGAGGGGACAGAGTGTGGGCCACGTCAGGTGACCAGGGGTTCGGTGGTCGAATGCCCACAGATGTCAGGTGCTTCAGGTGCGAAGAAGGGATGCTTAACTCTGCAGCCACGGGGACCAGGAGATATCGATGACAACCAGGATCTGGAGGTAAGCTGTCCCACGAAGGATGTCGAGTGCGGAGGGGTCGGTGTCCGGCTGGAGCACCAACAAGCCTTGGCAAATGCAACCCACGCGGGAAGAGCAAACAGGTTACAGTGTGGACCAGCAAGGTTCAGGGGACTCTCCAAGTAATGGGGAGTCAGGGCACGTCTGGAAGCCCAAGAGCAAACAAGGTGACCCTTGCCAGGACCCACAGCCAATGGACCAAGGATCGCAAGGAGACCTCAGCAAATGTACAAAGCATCAGCCCACAGAGCACTCAGTGAGTGGATGCCAGATATCTTCTGTGCAAATACTGCTTGGGGTCAGGACTACATGGAGTCCAATGCACAAGCTCGGGAATCACCAACAAGCATATGCACTTGCAAAGGTACGCAGTGCACAGAGGTTCGGGTTGCAAGGTCTCCATGAGGGTTACTGGTTTCAGAATCACTGAGAGGTTAGATCTACCTCCGGGACCTTCAGAAACCCACCTCCTGTGTTGTTTAAATCAGATCAGATGCCCTTAGGTGTCTGCTGCTGCAGGGGAGTAACTCCTATACTCCAAGGGCGATTCTTCAGTCATGCAATTGTTGTGCAGGCAGTCGAAGTACTTGGTTTCTTCTTAGCAGAATCTTAGCCAGGTAACCCACTTTATACCCATGGGAAGGGTTTGGAAATATTCTGTGGACCCTTCTAGGGGAGGGGCAGGACAGAGGGGTGGCTACACCCATGTCCTTTGTCCAGTTTAGCGCCAGAAAGGGAGCCAATGGCTCCTAGAACTCGTTTGAGCTGGACTATGCACAGGGACACCAAATGTGCCCCCAGTGCAGACTTTCCAGCACTCTCAGAGTGCACCCACCCAGCCCCAATACACTAAATGCTGTCTGGGAGGTGTATCACCTCCCTGTGACAGGAGTGGTTCTCGAAGGGTGAAATCATACCTCACACACCAGTTACTGGTGCGGAGGTATGAATCCATGGTGTTTGACACCAAACACGACATGTTTCTAAGCAGCTGTTTCAAAGTTAGCATTTACCACGAGGTTATAATGCAATTAGACCTATATGTCTGGCTGCATCACAGACAACCCTGGAGGATGGTCTCCAAGGGCTGCAGTGGGGCTCTGCTCATGCAGGGGCACCCTCGCACGTAAAACCGAGCACACTGCCTTCACGATTGATAAGGCCTGCCGTAGGGGTGACTGATTTAAGTGTAGTGATTTAGATAGCTATAGTGAACCTATATCTAAGTAAGTGGTGCAAGCACCAGCTTACACAGTATGCTGTAGCAGGCCTGTCCTGTCATTTATAATGGCCTCTCATGGGTGGCATAATACATGCTGCAGCCCATGGAAGGCCTCTGGAGTACCTATGCCCTGGGTACATGGTGTACCATATACTAGGGACTGATAAGGGTACCCCAGTATCCAATCTGGAGTGTACCTAAAGTACATACATTGCAATTTAAGAGTGAAAGCAGATAGACCAGGGTCCTGGATAGCAGGATCCGTCAGACTAGTCCAAAAACAGTGATAAACAGTGATAGATCAGCAAAAAGTGGGGGTAACCATAAGATGCAGATCCTACTTTCCTATACTAGCTGCCCGTCATTTCCTATCCGTATGCATTTAAATTTGAGATCTACCCCTTTTTGCAGCCTGGCTGATGGCTTCCTCTTATACAACCATGGTTTCGAGTGAAAATAGTACTTAGATAAGGTTACAAACCCGTTTGCACAAGCACTTTTTTATTACGTTTAGAGTGGGCACATTACCGATAGCTTCCTTCGCATGTTGTTGGAAGAAGAGACTAGGCACATCAAATATGTGTCCCATGGGATGTGAGGCCATAGAGCTCATTGAACATGTTTTATTCTTTTGTATGGCACACACAAAGCAACAAAAACACTGGATCATATCACTACACAGAATGACGGGCCAAAATGACCGCACTACAGCACTGAGAATATGAGTGGACCAGCTTTCTTTTCAAATGGTCACTTTCTTACAGCCATATGGTATTTGAGGACCAAGAACACTACTGTGGGAGAAAAGTCTTTATGGGCATTTAAACATTTTTAGTTTATATTTTTGCCAAAAGGGCTGCAACCTGTTTTTATCACTTTTTAACCTACAGTATTTAGTATTTTACATTGTTACCTTTTATGGTTTTTTTATGAACCGGAATAAAGGAAAATGATGATGAATGATGATGACAGGCATAGCTTTTTCTTTTAAACAGATCATCTCTAGATGGATAGTCTCTTGTATAATATTCTCCTACCACCTGGCCAACACTTACCTGCCAGACCTAAGCCCATTCTACAAGGGGCAAGTCGGCAACAGCTGCTCTACTAAGAAACATCCCCATCTCCAAAATATGCAAAGCTGCGACTTGGAGATCGGTGCATACTTTCACCAGGCATTGCGGTCCACTCATGACAGACACTCAAGTAGGGCAGGCCTCCTTAAAGAATCTATTTTGATACTTGTTACAGCTGCTTTTGTATATCATGGATTCGTCTGCAGGTATGTGGGATTGGCTTGCTATTCTATTCAGTGTTTATGACTATTGATGACCACTTTCTAATCAAGACCTTATCTGTTAGGAGCTACCGTCAGGAGGAGAACTTGCCTGTTTCTGCCCCGGACCTCGGACCTCGCCGCACCCGCTTCGCGGGTGCCGCATCGCCAGGTGGTGAGAGGGGCTGCACGTCGGATCTCGAGGGAGCAGTGGAGCGTTGGAATTGGGCTGAGGCACACAGCAGGGCTGCGAGCGTAGCAGGGACTCCATTTCCCAGGAGTCCCTGCGTGACCGATTGTCCGCTCTCCCTGTTGTCCCGCTCACCGCCCACTGGAGGCTTTTTAAATCCTTACTCTCCCTTTTACTGTGGGACCACTTTTTAATCAAGACCTTATCTGTTAGGAGCTACCGTCAGGAGGAGAACTTGCCTGTTTCTGCCCCGGACCTCGGACCTCGCCGCACCCGCTTCGCGGGTGCCGCATCGCCAGGTGGTGAGAGGGGCTGCACGTCGGATCTCGAGGGAGCAGAGGAGCGTTGGAAATGGGCTGAGGCACACAGCAGGGCTGCGAGCGTAGCAGGGACTCCATTTCCCAGGAGTCCCTGCGTGACCGATTGCCAGCTTCCGGTCCGCTCTCCCTGTTGTCCCGCCCACCGCCCACTGGAGGCTTTTTAAATCCTTACTCTCCCTTTTACTGTGGGCCCACTTTTTAATCAAGACCTTATCTGTTAGGAGCTACCGTCAGGAGGAGAACTTGCCTGTTTCTGCCCCGGACCTCGGACCTCGCCGCACCCGCTTCGCGGGTGCCGCATCGCCAGGTGGTGAGAGGGGCTGCACGTCGGATCTCGAGGGAGCAGAGGAGCGTTGGAATTGGGCTGAGGCACACAGCAGGGCTGCGAGCGTAGCAGGGACTCCATTTCCCAGGAGTCCCTGCGTGACCGATTGCCAGCTTCCGGTCCGCTCTCCCTGTTGTCCCGCCCACCGCCCGTAACGTCCCCTACATCTAAGGTCTAATCTCCCGCAGCGCGGGACGCAGCTCGGGGCGAAGACCGGGCAAAGAGCGGGCCGTTTGAGGCCGTTCGAGTACGGAGAGGACTGGACTGGGCTATCCCCTTTGCTGCACTCATAATTTTTAAGTTATTTCTGTTTTACGAGACACTATGTGCACACGGAGTAGTCGTAGTAAAACCGCAAAGGGAGGGCAAAAGCTCAATGGCACCCTTGATGACTTCATAATTAAGACTAATACGGCTATTGATTTTGAAATCAGTAAAATGCAACATAGAGTATCCATAGAGTTAGAAGCAGCACGAAGATTATCCCAGGACTTAGCCTTTTCAAAAAAATCATCTTTAGGTAATATTGCCTCCGCAAAAACTCCCGAGCGTCTGTCTGGTCCCCGGCCATTGATAATAAAGGCGGATGTTCATTGCCTTCCATCAACCCCACCCTTGGAGCAGTCTTTTATTCCAGTATCGGCATCTCCAAAGCCCACCCAGATTTTGTTGTCAAATACCCCTGGTTTGGACTTAGGTATCCCCAAAAAATTTGAGATGTCCAAACCATTTGTAAGTGTCAATAAAAGAGATGTTGTACACAAAAGGAAACGTCTTGCGAGATTAGCTTATGCTCGGAAAAAGGCTAAAATTGCTAGGGCACATTTTTTTAATAACCGTCGACTCCCAGCGTTAAATAGGGTAGGTATTGATGTCCCCCAAGTAAGCAGCAGTTTGAAGGGCGAGGAGACTGGCACCAGTATAGACAGTGTAGATTTAGATTCAACCGTAGGGGAAACCCTTCCACAATTAGTCGAGGGGGCTACAGAGGGACCGTTAGGTGAGCCTGGTGAGCAACAGGGGGGTGATGAAAATGTCCTCAAAATTGTATGGGAGACATTGAAAAAGCTTTTATCCCCCTTGGAACTCAGACTCTCACGTATAGAAAACAACCTGTTAGAAATGGACAAGACAATTGTTACTTTAGCTAGTCTTAGTCTAAAACAAATGGAACCAAACATCTTACAGGGAGATGAGAGCATCCCTCAGGCCCTAGTTGTAGCCCCACCTGTCCAGCCTCTGCCTAATCCTAAACCTATACCCAAACCCCGCACAAAGGATTGTAACCCCATAGTTTCCACCCCACAAATTACTGCCTCAATTCATCGCCCCGCACAAGGCACACTACCTATAAAACCTGGGTCTCGCGCCGCGGGGCAACAACCTAATAAGCCAGTGAACCCACGTACATATTTCCAGGGACCTAGAAATGGAAATATACATAACTTTCGTGGGGGTTTTATAGATCTCCCACCTGATGCTAGGCCATATGTTGTAGTGTTAGCTGGTGTGCCTGTTTTGGAGCCTCAATCTCAAGAGAACCATTGGTCATTAAAAAAATAAGGTTATTTACTGGCTTAACGCTAATAGACAGCTACCCAATCACTCAAGAAGTAACATTCTAATGGTACGCAGGGTACCTTGGGTTGGTCCTACATCTAAGTCCATCCCAGGTGACTGTATTGTCGTCTCTTTTGCAGATCCATGTACAGCACAACATCTATGCTCATGGGACGCACGAGGCGACAATTCTACTATTGTTGTTAGGCCACTTACCTTCTTTTACCCCCCACGGCACAATGCAAACATAGAGGGGAACTGGTCAACAGTCCAAAATACTATACGAGGTGGGCGAAGGGAAGGTTGGCAAGGTCAAAATGGTTGGTGGGAAGGGGCTCCAACTTCTAACATGTTCGGATGTTTGGACGAGGTCGATTGACTTCGGGGGTAAACGATCCAATTCATGATCCTGAACCTACTTCTATTTCTATTGTTTCTGTCCCTACCCCGTTAGAAGTATGCATAGATAGTGCTGCTTCCGCAGAAGGATCATGTTTGGACCTAAGCCCTGTAATTAGGCCTAACGAGACCAGGGTGGAAGATGTAAGTTTACCAGAGGTTATTCCTACTTGTAGTCAAGTGGGATTGCTCAAAGTGGTTTCCTGGAACATAGCAGGGTTAAGGGGTCGTTTGGATAATGATGATTGGGTAGATTTCATCGACACCTACGACATTGTTGTATTCCAGGAAAGTTGGGCAACTGTCCCCTTATTTAGAGCGGGGTATTTGAACCACTATAAGCCTGCTATTCAGGGCCCTAAGGGAAGAGCCTCCGGAGGTTTGGTGGTGTGGATTAGAGATTCCTTGGGGTACCAATCCTCTGAAATCATGGTAGACAATACAGATCTCCTATGTATTAACCTCAGGAAGGGTAACAACGAGAGCATAGTATTAATAAATATCTATGCCCGAGGTATTCAAGGTGGCCGCAAGCAACTGGTCTTGAATGATCTAGATTTGCTTTTGAGGAAATTAAGCCGTGACTGTTTTATCCTAGTGGCAGGAGATTTGAACTGCTCATTTGAACCCATCCTTAGTTTAGCTGAGGATGTGGGAGCAGATGAGGACACTGTTTGGAATATCCCTCCACTAACCATAGGTAGGGGTGTTAGGGGAACCGAGGCGGCCCTACATTGGTTAGGATTTTGTATGGAGTGGGGGTTGCGGGCAGCGAATGGCCGCACACCCTCAGACAAGCACGGCCAACCAACCTTCGACAATGGGATCAATATGAGTCGAATCGACTACATACTAGTAAAAGTAGATTTTTGGTCATTCGTAATAGACATAGAGGTAGAGGTAAGGCCAGAGAGTGATCATAATCCCCTCTCATTGGACCTCAGGGTACCCGGTCTGGGTGATGGACCCTCTGCTACAACTTGCCCGACGTCTGAGATTATTTTGTGCAATGATAGAAGACGGGTAAAATGGCCTAGGGTCATAGCAGATCCTCTGCTTATCAAAGAAATAGAGGAGATGGTATCGAGAACAATGGTCAAGATGGTGGATCTACCTCCTCATAGTGGGGTCGATTCTCCAATCATTAATTTACATGAGAAGTGCTTTACAGAATTAAAAAGTCTCCTCACAAAGCCATCGAGGTCCAAGAAAGTTAATGTTCGTAAAAGGTGGTACAATAAGAGTTGTAGGGAAGCACATAGTAAATTAATAGCAGCAGTTAAATCGAGGATTTCTAATGACATCAAGAATGCTAGGCTAATTTACAAACAGGTCTTATGGACAGCTAAGAGGGAATGGGATGACCTTTATTGGTCAGAGCTACTCTTGGCTTGTAATTCGTCTAACCAAATGAAGTTCTGGGAGACTGTTAAGTGGGGGAGGGACCCGGATTCCCAAACACCTGTTAACTATGTCTCTGCATTGGATTGGGTGGGTTTTTTCACCGCTCAATTTGAAGACATGAGTGTTGTGCTTGATACACAAAATGAGCCCGTATCGGGCCCATTTCTTCATAATGTTGGGGCTGTATCCACCTTTTCTTTCATTGACACAGAGCATGCCCTTGGTTCTGTTCAGTCAGGGAAAGCACCGGGACTGGATGCAATCCCTGCAGATCTTTTCAAATCAAACCTCGATGTATGGGTCCCGTACATAACTATGTTGGCCAATGCAATTGCAGCAGGGGCCAGGATCCCCCAATCATGGAAAGGGGCAGAGATTTTGCCAATCTTTAAAAAAGGAGACCGCTCATCGCCAAGTAATTATCGCCCCATAAGTCTGATAGACTCACTCCAAAAAATAGTCTCTAGAATGGTTCTTGTAAGAATACAGGGATGGATAGAGCTGGAAAATATACTATCCCCCATGCAAGCTGGGTTTAGACTGGGCACAAGTACTATAGACCAGGTGTTTAGACTCACTATGCTTTATTGGAAGGTGTTTTTTTTAGGTGGAGGGGTTATTTATGCCGCATTTGTTGACCTTAAGTCAGCTTTTGATTTGGTCCCAAGAGCAAAACTATGGGATTCACTGAGACTCATGGGCCTATCTGTTGATCGCCTGGAAATAGTCATGAGACTACATGAGGACAACTTCGCCCGAGTGAGGTGGGGTAAACAGGGTCAGGTGACCGACAGCATCCCGGTAAAACGTGGGGTGCGCCAGGGATGTGTGCTGGCCCCCACCCTGTTCCTCCTCTTCATCAATCAGGTTGTCAAATTCTTCACCAATTCTCAGACTGATGCACCATCTTTGGGCGGGTCTAAGTACCCGATGTTAATCTTTGCTGACGATACCCTGCTTCTCTCTAAAACCCGTAGTGGGTTGCAAACAGCCCTGAATAGGTTTGCAGAGTTTTGCAGGGTAAATGATCTACAGATCAATGTAGACAAAACCAAATTTATGGTTTTCAGCTATAAAAACCCGATTACTAGCTCTGTTAGTTTGAATGGTGCTTTTATTGAACAGGTGAAGGCAATGACCTATCTGGGTGTGACCCTGGATTACCAACTAAGTTGGAAACCCCAGATTGAGGCATTAAACCTCAAGTTTGTTCGTCTTACGGGTTGTCTATTGCAGGAACAGAAGAAATCCTTGACCAAACGTATTGCCCCGGTTTTAAAGATATATGAGGCTAAGATCAATACTGCTACCTTGTATGGTGCTGACATTTGGGGTACAAGGATCTGTCTACTTTGGTTACAGCCCAGAATAAGTTCTTGCGAAATCTGGTAGGGCTCCCCCAGTCTACACCCACCAAACCATTGCTGCTAGACTTAGGTTGTAAACCCCTAAATGAGATGGCCCGGTTTCGCTTAGTGGCATTATGGCGACGGCTCTGGACGACTCCGGAGCTTAGCCTTTTTGCAAATGAATTGGAGGAGGTAAAATCGTTGCGGGGTGCCTATAGAATCCCCTGGCTTAGGGAAGTCAAACACATCCTGTTTGTAATGGGTCTTCCCGAGCTGTGGTCCAATCCGGGGGGTTCCATCTTCCCCTCCAAACAAGATTTTAAAGACCAATTCTGGGCATCTGTCAAATCAAATGCAGTCACCCAATCATCAGATACCAATTTAACAGGGCTTTTTTTAACTTATAAACTGACACCTTTTCTTGAGCCTTATTGGGACTTGATATGTAAAACCCTCGACCAGAAATTGTATCACCAATTCCGTGTCGGGACACTCCCCATTAATTCTTTTACTGTAAAATGGGCGGGGAATGTAAACAACAAATGTCCCTGTTGCCCGGATCATGTGGAAAGTATAGGTCATTTGTTCTTTGGTTGTCCAGCCTATCGAGCCCCACGTCTAAAATGGCTGAAACCCTTATGTAGTAGAATGGATTGTAGGGGCCACCTCGAAGCCCTGCGGAAGTTTCGAAATATTAGATCTGAGTCCATTGTGGTCTGTGTGGCCAAGTTCCTAGGAGGGGATTGGCTGATTCGTATTAGGAATTTGAACACTTCTAAAAATGATTATGTATGAAGGTCCACTTTGTGCAATGTCTTTTCGAATGTTTAATAACTTTTTAACTATTTTTTTTATAAAAAAGGGGGGGGTTTATGAATGTTGTTTTTATTAATACTTCATATACTGTATGTTGTCTTTTATGAATTTTATTTCGAAATAAAGACATAATGACCTGACCTGACCTGACTATTGATGAGGATCCCCTGGAAGAGAAGGATAAATTGCTTACCTGTAATCCTAGTTCTCTTCCAGGGGAATCCTCATCGAAGTCATAAGCAACCCTTAATCCGCCATGGACTAATCAGACACGCAGCAGCATATATACTTGGTTTTGTTTTCTTCATATCACCGCAAAAAAGACCTGAAAGAATTGTCCCCTTTAGGACATGATAGGACAGAGGAGGTCCTGGAGGTCTTAAAGGCACAGTGCCAGTATTTACTTGTAATGCTTTATATGCAGCCCATCGGCTAACAATGCCTTTTTAATCCCTTGCCTTTTTCTCTTCAATAAGGCCCTGTTTACACTTTATGTTCTCTTTTTTCTGATTTACAGAAAAGCTTGAGCTGGGTGAGGGGGTTATTAAATGAAAACTCAATGTACGTCGGGAATGTTTAGCCTTTATTATAGGCTGCATATATATATGTATATGTGTATGCGCACTACGTATATTCATGATATGCAACACACACACAATATATATATATATAGATGCCCTGGACACCTTTTCGGAAGTAATGATTAAAGATCTCTTACAATTCCGTAAAAAGCAAAAACCAAATAACAGTGGATTTAATTTATCACAGGAAGAAAAGAAAGCACTGAATGACTTGGCTAGTGATAATTCCATCATCATTAAACCTTCGGATAAGGGGGGCAATGTGGTAGTGCAATCAAGGGAACAATATCATTCGGAGGCTATGAGGCAATTATCAGATGTGGGATGTTATCAGAAAACCACTTTGAAACTGTACCAACAGAGTATCCAGGCATATGATGAACTTATTAATAAGTGGTGTAACAGAAAGATGCTTGGAAGTGAGGAATACCACTATCTGCGAAGCTCTAGCCCTATATGTCCAACATTCTACCACATTCCAAAACTGCATAAAGACAATCTGCACCCCCCTGGAAGACCTATAGTCTCTTCAGTTCAAGGATTGACGGAACATGTCTCCAGGTTTCTTGACTTCTTTTTGGCTAGCCTGGTAACGAAGCTATCTTCTCATGTGAAGGACACCAAAGATTTTTTAACCAAAATCCAAAATGTACCTTGGCAATCTGACTATTTGTTAATTGTCCTTGACATAACAAGCCTATACACTTGTATCAAACACTCTAAAGGAATAGAAGCAGTAACGGCATATCTGAAAAAAAGGCAATTAAGATATGCGCAACATAACTGTATGCTTATAGAGTGTCTGCAATTTTGTTTGTATAATAACATTTTCCTTTTTGAAGAAGATTATTATCAACAAGTGTCTGGCACGGCGATGGGCACCTGCTTCGCCCCCAGTTATGCGAATTTATTCGTAGGCTGGTGGGAGGAGCAGGTGTCCAGAACCTACAGGGACAACACATCCAGTGGTACTGTGATAAAATGGCATCGATATATCGATGACTTATTTATCATCTGGCAGGGTATAGAAGAAACTGCACGTCACTACATCGCATACCTGAACGACAACGATCACAGCCTGCATTTCACTGGAACAATTAGCCCGACTACGGTGGACTACTTGGACCTAAGAGTGCAGGTTGTTGGGGGTAAGATCGAAACTTCGTTATATCGAAAACCGACTGCAGGCAATTCTATATTGTATGCAACAAGCAGTCACCCCCCCAAACTAGTGCAGAGTATCCCTTATGGGGAACTGTTAAGACTCAGGAGGAACTGTACACGCGAATGTGACTTTGACACAGCTGCCACTGAGAGTTTGGCCAGATTTGCTGTAAGAGGCTACAATCCAATCACCCTAAATAGAACACTTTGCAAAGTGAAAGCCTTGACCAGGGAGAGTCTGTTGGGGGATAGCAGGGGTAAAAGAAATGAAGGAGGCAAATTTTGATTAATAACCCCGTATTCATCTGAAGCTAACCACCTGAAACAAATGCTGAAGAAAAACTGGCATATTCTAAGAGCAGACAGTGTTATAGGTGAGGACATTCCCATTCATCCATTGGTCACATTTAAGAAGGCCAGGTCCATTCGTGACCAATTGGTACGGAGCCATTTGGATAAAATACCTCCAAAGTCCAATACTCTGAGAAGCATGAAAGGCTTCTTCCCCTGTCACAAATGTAAAGCGTGCTGTAACAGGAAAAGAGCGCTTACATATACCATTCGAGACACTGGCATGATAAAAAAAAATCAATACGTTTATCACTTGCAGCACACCGTATGTGGTGTACTGTCTCGTCTGCCCCTGTGGGCTGCAATATATAGGCCTGAAAAAACAAGCATGGGGTTGGCTCTGATCAGCAAGGCTGAGCCTATATATCAAATAACAAAGAAAAATGCAATATATAGGCAGCACGGTACATCCTTTCAAAATCAGAATTTTGGAACACATGAGGGCGATAGACAAAGTGGACCAAGCCTATCCGGTCGCAAGACACTTTGCGGAAAAACATCAAAGTGACCGCAATAAGTTGTTATGCTACGGGCTGGATTCAGTTCCTGAAAATGTCAGAGGTGGGGACAGATTGAAAAAACTCCGTAGGCTCGAATCAAGATACATTATCGACCTACACACAAAAACACCATGGGGTTTGAATTATGGCGAAGAATTGATGGTTCACATTGGCACATGAAACAACTCTTAGATGAATTGCAAAGATGATATCTCTATTTAGATGGTTGACCTGTATATATGTATATATATACTCAAGTACACACTGGTACATGAAGTAACTCATAGATGGATTGTAATAATTATGTGACAACATCTTTAAATTTGATGAGATAACTTGTATGTATATTTGTATATATTCGCGTGTACATATGAAACTGTGTGTGTATATATATATGTATATAGGATATAGGATTGTTGAAAGGATTGGTAACTTTAAATGGATTTCACTAGATTTTATTCATATGATTCTTGATCTTAATGATCTTTGGATTTTGGTTAATATTAGTTTTGATTTTGAGAACAAATTAAAAATTTGAGGAAATGATTTGGTGGGCCCACTAAGATGAACATAGACTTACATGTTGAATTTTGATAGACGAAATATATCTAACTGATAACAATGAACTGACAAAAGTTTGAAAAATATGGTTGATTCTATTTTTACAAAAACAGACCTGATTAAGATCTAAGGGAGGAGAATAGCCGATTCACGGCTGAATTGTTGTTTGGTTGTACAGTAATTCGTGTAAATACAATGTATGAATGTTGAAAAAGATGCAATATATGCGCATTTCACGTTTCGTAATTACTTGTACTAGGAGTGAGTTACATGCGTGTATAATCACGATATGTATTGAATGAGATCTTACTTTGTAAATATCACACCACTCCAACATGGCGCTAGGCAAAAGTTGTCTAGCATGTAGTCCTTCCTTGATTGTGGTGAATATTGTTTAAAAACATGCCGGTGTTTGGTGGCCACCGACATCGAGAAAGGCTGAGTGCCGAAACGCGAGGGCGTCTGTCTGTCTGAAAATAAAGCAACCTTGTTAAATACGGCAAACCCGTGAGTGGGTAATTCTTGGAAACTGTCAAGAGTTGGAGCACAATATATATATTTATATATATATATATATATATATATATTTAATATGTGCTCCAGGGTCTCTACCCACCCTCGGGGAATATTCAGTACTTATGAGTTTAATGATGATTCCCCTGGAAGAGAACCAGGCTTACAGTAAGCAATTTATCCTTTCACTCAATGTACATACCAGGCATTGCCTTTCTAATTTATTTGAGTCGCAAATATGAGAGGCAGAGATGGCCTTGCCAGAATTTCAAATTGTGATCTTCCAATCACACAGGATTTCAACAGAGCATCTTAATTCTTTCACCAAGCAGTAGGCTGCAGCAAAGGAACAGCAAGAAGTGCTGCAGGTCAGGGCTAGGGTGTATTGGTGGGGCGCTGCATGGACTGGCAGGTAGCGATAGAGGTCAGGGCTATAGGCAGAGTTGCGAGTGGGTCTCAGTAATTGAAAATTGGGTGCGGCTACTAAGAAATGGGATACTGTTGAGAGATGTTTGTAGACAGCAGTGCTGGCCTAACAGGTGGGAGAAAAGTAAAAGCTTTAATGAACGTTTGTCGTGTTTGCTCGCAAGGGGCTTGAAGTATAACTGAGAAGGAAACTAAAACCTGGGAGAAGGTGGTAGAGCGATAATCCTAGTTACAGTGAGTACCTAATCCGACAAGTGGCATCAGAGCTTCACTGTGGGCCTGCTGTGCCCAATTCCCAGAAGATAATTCCAAGTGTGCCCCAGCCAGAAAAGACTACTCCTCCCTTAAGTACCAAAATTCATCGGACCACCGTTATCTGAAAGCAACAGCAGGGGCACATGTTTTACCTTTTGAATGTGCCCCAAATCCCCTGGTAATCTAGTGCAGGGATCCAAACACCTCTAGAAATACATCTCTATCGTGGCTCTGAATCCCTCACTCTTTCTCTCATGCACACAAATGCACACTCTTCCCCTCACACAGATTCACACCTCAAAACAACCCAACCATCCATCCTCCCCACCCCTTGCCACCCAACCCGCTACCACCACTCCTGCCTTTATCCCCAACCACCTTTGGACATAACATCTCTATCCTGACCTGCATCTCACACACAAACACATACCACAACTACCCACCACCTTTCCCTTCAACCATATCCCCTCTGGAAATGAAGCTCTATCCTGACCTACGGCATCCTCTGCTACTCTAGAACTGGAATGCACACAGCTTTTTAATGCACCTCAAGACTCCTGCAACAATTCTTTAATTGCAGTACTGGAAGACATATACTTGATGACTTCTTCACCCTCCCCAGGCTTCCGTGGATGTAAATTAAGTGTGATTAAAGAGGCAACTGCTATTCTTGGCATGCTCTTTGGTACGCCTAGCACTCCCTTGTTATCCCTGGAATCCAGAGTAATAAAAGGACAGCAACATGAGGTAAATATGTCCCTCAGCAGAAAATAGGTTGTAAGAGACTAGAGAGAGAGAGAGAGACATAGGGTCAACTCTCTGATGTTATCGGGGATCGATGGATGCTTGCTGTCACTTCTGCCGTGCTGACATTTTGAGAACTGACGTCCACACAAGCAGGCAAATCTGACTCATCTCAGCCTTGTCTATATCAATGATCCCAATAAAAAAATTTTAAACTCTGCCATCAAGGAAATGGACAACTCTCACATTCCAGGGAGTACCTCATGTACACAACAGCTACATGGCTCATATCAACGGAGTTCTCGATGTAAAAGACTTTCCATGCTGTTGTTCATCTGCCAACAGACAGCAAGGCATGTACCAGCTCGCAGCTTTGCAGCTTGCCTTGTAGAATCTGGTGGTAGTTAAAGTGGAGCAGATCAAGCACCGCATGTTTCTTGCTAACACCTATATCCCACTAAGAAACAGAAAACAATTATGATAATTGTACAAAAGATCATAATCACTGATCGTAAATGAGGGAGAGGTGATTGGTTTTTTGATGCTGGTGTTTTTTTCTAGAACATTTGCCCAGTGGCTGATTTAGGGCCAGATGTAGGTAATTCCGATTTGCCTACTCTTAAATACCGAATCATACCGATTCGCTATTTAAGAGTAGGTAAATTGGAAGTAGGCAGATGTAGGTAATTTATATTTTACAATTACCGATTTTGTAAGATTCGGTATTTACCGATTCAGTAAATACCGAATCGGTATTTCCCATTGATTCCTATGGGCCTTGAAGCCCATAGGAATCAATGGGAAATACCGAATCGGTATTTACAGAATCGGTAAATACCGAATCCTGACAGGGGGAACGGGGTGTCACTTTGACACCCTGTAGCACCCCAATTGCAGGCTTGTGTGCCATGTGGCACACATACATGCCCTAAGGGCATGTCTGTGTGTCACATGGCATAGGTGTACATGCACAGATGTGCATGTACACTGGAATTCGGTATTTTACCACCCAATAGGATTGGGTGGTAAATTAAGGATTCCTAAGGGCCTGTGGCACTGCAAACTGTGCCACCTACATATGGATTTACAGAATCGGTATATTTACCGATTCGGAAAAATACCGAGGCGGTAAATTTACCGAATCGGTAAATATACCGATTCTGTAAATTCCGGCCCACCTACATGTCAATAGCCAAATACCGGTCGGTAACGGCCGAAATCGGCCGTTACCGACCGGTATTGGGCGACCTACATCTGGCCCTCAGTGAGCTGTTATAGATGTGCTGTTTCATCTGTGGATTAAAGGGCTGGGAGTGAACTGAAACACTACATTGATAGGTCTTGTCCATGGACACTACACGGCAGCCCATCGCGACCACTATGATAAACCAATCTGTCCTCCTTTGTATCATTAGGTACTGGGCACCTTACAGTTGGCAACCACCGTTCTCTTTTGGCTGTATAAACACTGTTCTGTCTATATGCTTAAAATCTTCCATCACTTTCTAATGTAGGCAGCAGACAAGGAGTAGCACAATACATCCAAAGGTGGGGACATAAGTTTACGATGCATTAACAGGTAGTGTGAGGCAGTGGTATCATTGTATATTTATAAAAGTGCTGATGACACAGTGGGGTCTTCAACTTGGTGGTAATTCTGCTGTGTCAGTATGGTTTTTCTCATTCTGGAAACTGACTTATTTTGCTTGCGCTGTTTTACTGAGAAATGACTCTTCAAATGTAACATAGACCACGTCGATGTTTTCGACATTAGTATGAAAATATTGTTCTGAACAACATGGTGAAATTTCAAAGTCTTAGAAATACTGTGTCAACATCTATAGAACACTGTTACTTGATCTGACAGTTGTAGAAAGGATCCGCAGTCCAAGATTTGTGATTGAATACATTTTTACACAATTGTCACAATTATTTTCTCATGGAAAAAAAAAAGAATATCGTATGAGTGAGTAGGAGCATAAGTAATTAGAGGGAAAAATCAAGCTGAAGCCATGTTTTGCTTTGCAGTACAGTATGGTTTGAATGATGATTTCGTATAGTACAAATATTGTTAATTGATAATGGTATGTCATACTTACGCGCAGTGTAACCGAGTTTGCGAAAGCTAAAATAAAGAGTCGAAAATAGTGATAGAGGTATTTATTTATTATTAAAGAGTTTTATATAGTGCTGGCAGACCAGAGGGTATCGGAGCGCCTTACAACATAGGTATCAAGGATATAACACAGTAGCGCAGTGGCTCATGGCTCTTCGGCGATCTGAGAGCGTGACACAGCATTAAGGCAAGGGGGACAGATAGAATTCTAGCATTATGCACGTTGGTTCAAGCTGACCTCCTTCAGGGAGGGGGGGATAGAGGAAAGGGTCTGGTGGCTTGGCGGAGGTAGCAGTCTTAATGTCAAAGTTTTGGTATGCTGTCTTGTGCAAGCTTGTGTGCTCCGGTGGCAGCTATCGATTCGGGAGCAGATGATTGAGGAAGAGGTTTTTGAGCTGCCTTTTAAATTTTGGAAAGGGTGGGTTAGTTCTGATATGTACAGGGATGGACTTCCAGATTTTGGGCGCACTTCCAGAGAATGAGCGGGCTGTGGTTTTCTGTTTACGAGTTTTCTGCAGGATGAGGAGAAGCGTATTGGAACTCCTGAGGGTCCTTGTCTGACCGGCCTTCTTAAGTTTGGAGGCCAGGTAAGCGGGTTTCCCAGAGTGCAAAGCTTTTGAGGGGAGCTAAGTGGGATTTGGCCGTACCAGTGAGAGCTGCATTCCCGTAATCGAGTCTGGACAACACCAGTGATTGAGTAGCTTGTTTTAGGTCCTTTGGCAGGACAAAGGGTTTTATTTTGTTGAGTAACTTCAGACTGAGAAAGGCGCTTTTTTCAGAGGTCTTGATGTGCTTGGCCATGGCTAGTTTTGGGTCAAGGATAATTCCCAGCGATTTCACGGAGTCAGCCAGGGTGACATTGCCATTGAGAACATCAATGGCTTTTAGCCATTCTACAATTTGGGGGTTCTCCTCTTTGTTAGAAATGAGGAGGAATTCCGTTTTGTCTAGGTTGAGCTTCAGGTGATTTAGTGATAGTCAGTGTTGGACTTCTCTAAGAGTGTAGTTTAGTCTATGGATGTCATCAATGGAGGAGGTTTCGAGATAGATCTGGGTGTTGTCTGCACATAGGTGGAAGGGGATGTTGGTTCTTTTGAGTATGGTGGTGAGGGGTTCCATGTAGATGTTGAAAAGTTGCAGGGAAAGAACTGACCCTTGGGGGACACCCCTGCTGACAGGGTGTATGTAGGTCTGATGAGAAGTTTTTGATTTTTATTCTGTGTGTGCGGTTCTGGAGAAAGGAGGAGAACCACTGGAAGAGAACCACTGTAGTACTACCTCTTCTGCACCTAGCCTTTCTTGAAGTATTTTGATGAGTAGCTTGTGGTCAACCGTGTTGAAGGCTGTCGATATGTCAAGAAGTATGAGTAGGCAGCATTGGTCCTGGTCTCGTGACTTGTGGATATCGTCTATGACATTAAGGATTACTGTCTTTGTACTGCATTCTTTCCGGAAGCCCGATTGGTGGGGGGTCCAGGAGGTTGATGCTGTCCATATGTTGCGTCAGTTGTAGGAGAACACACCTTTCCAGGATTTTAGATAGGAGAGGAAGATTAGACGGGTCTAAACTTGTTCAGGTTGTTCGTGTCCAGACTTGTTTTTTTCAGAAGTGGCATGACTTGGCCAACTTTGAGGCAATCCAGTATGGTTCCAGGTCTCAGGGAGCCGTTAATGATCATGCTCCAGAGCGGGGCTAGGGAGAGTTTGAGTTTTTTGGACAGTTGGGCAGGTATAGGATCATGGACATGTGATGAGGGTTTGGAGGTGGGGATCAGTTTAACTATCTCTGATTCGGAGATAGGGTTGAAGGCTTTCCAGAATTTTGGTGTGTTTTTGAGTGCAAAATTTTCTGCCTTTGGGGATGGGCTCCTGTGGGGGGGGGGGGGGACGGGACTGCGGTCAGCATCCAAGGAGAGCTCAATTTTGGTGATTTTGTAGTTGAAGAAGTTGGCGAAGTTGTCGCATAGGTCTTTGGAGGCCAAAACTGAGGATGAGTGGGGCTTGGAAGTGTGTTGCCTGATGAGGTTGAAGAGTTCTTTGGGCCTGTTTTTTGCGTTGTCAAGAGCAGTGTAGAAAAAAGGAAGTTTTTTCGTTTATGATGTGTTTTTTGTATTTCCTGCAAGCTAGTTTGAGTTGCTCGCGGAGGATTAGGCATGGGTTGTTCTGCCAGAGTCTTTCTGTGGCTCTTAGTTGTCTTCTTTCAGAGTTTATGTCTGTATTGAACCAGGATATAGATGGAATCTTTCTAAGTTTTTTTTGTTTCAAGGGGGTGAATCTATCAAGAGGTCACCCACAAATAAGAAAACTAAAGGAGACCAACAGTTTTGCAATATTTTGAAATAACGATGTTCCCATTCCAACTGCTTCCTCCAGTGCCCTTAATCCCAAGAAAAAACTGTATCTGTCATCAGAGACATTCCTCCCAAAGTGCCTGATTTTATTCACTTGCACTGGAATTAGTGTTAGACAGATAAAAGGCTTGGCTGCTCAGATCAGTCAGAAGACGTTGTTATTAACGTATGTTGTGGGTATGTTATTATCATATAAATGATTCAAAGTGATGAATGCAGTTTTGCTCTTGAGCACTTTTCTAAGGTAAGGACTGTCCCTTTTTGGAATTCTGCTGCTTTTATATCACTGGACTTTTGCACATTTTGGCGTGTGAATTCTACGGTTATATCTTTGCACAGGACTGTAAGAAGTAGGAGGAGACGTAGGCTGATCGGATTCATTGTTTAGTTGTTGCTGTTATTAAGTGTAGCGTTGCTTATGATACACCGTACAAAGGCATGTAAGGTTATGAACGATTTTACAGTTTTAGTGATATTTATGTTAGTAACCTAAAACAAATGTCATTTTTTTCATTGCTTAAAATGCAGGTTGTATTTTACATGGATTCATGTTTGTTTTGCCTTATCAGAACATCAAACAAATTAATAAATTTAAAAATAAGAGTCGGCCATTCGCTATTTGCAGACTGAGATTGCTCAGTTAGCGTGTATGTTCGGACTACTGGGAGGTATTCTTCAAGTCCTAAGTATTACAACAACGAAAAGGTAAAATAAAGGTTTGAAACTTCATGTATACTTATGCATGTGCCACTAAAGCTGCTTTTTTTCAGGCTACAAAGTACAGGGTTGTGGAATTTAATAAAATATCTACATGCCCAAGGGTCAGGTTGCCTCATAAATCGACTTGTCCTATAATAAAATCCACTCGTCCCTTTGGTGCCATGTAGTTCAGCAACACATTTTGGTAGCAATCTCATGATATAAGAGCTCTGATAATAGCCTCCCTGATTATGCAAGGGCACATATTATAGTAGGGTTTGAATATGGGCCATTACCTTATTTTGCCTCCTTTATGCAGATCTTCACTTTGATTCTGTGCAAACCTACTAACTTGCATGTTTTGGAGTTTTCACTAGCTCTTCTCAAACCTTATCCCATACCGAGAAAGGTTGTAAATGCACTCCAGAAGTAAGCCTTCATCTAGGGTTGGGGAAAAAAGTGGTAGGAGAAAAAGTGAACTTGTAAACGCTCAGCAGATTTTTGCATGAGGAAATCTACACATGTATATTTGTTCGTGCTAAAATGCAATTCCCAAAATGTTTATAGTACAATTTCATGACCTACTTCTGTAAATTCTTGTCAATTCATGAAACCCGTAAATATGCACTAATGCAAGGACATATACCAGGGGTGCACTTTTGTGACTTTCTTTAAGAATAAGGGTCCTAAATAGGTTGGCCTTTAACCAAGACCATTTGTTTTTATTAAAATTCTCTCTCTCACTCTGTGGGATGGTTTCACTGTGAGTGACAGCATTCTGCTCTTTCACAAGGAGCCTATCTGCACACAAAGTAGTTTTGTTCAGTGCCAGAAACTACTGTGACAATGTGTGCTTTTTGAGACCAAACTTGTTTTTTTGCTGTTTTAAAATGTTTGTTATAATGGTGAGGCCACAGTAACTCCCACAACAATAAAGCTTTACAAACACAGTGTAAAAACAAGAAACTCATTGACAAAATTAAAAGGCTGACCACCAATGTCAGAGCTACTGGCTTTGTCAAAACTTGTTTATTGTAATGTTTCCCATTACCTTGTTGACACTGGTTACATTCATTTTCCAATACGAATTTTTTGGGAAATACTAGTAAGCATGGAAACATTTTACTAAATGATGCTTCAAAGAAATGGCATGTAAACTTTCACAGTAGTTTAACAAAACTTTTTTACCTAGAGCATTTTTTGTGAACATTTTATTTTGAAAACAAAGAATCACCAATCTTGCTTTCCAGCTTCTGCAAACATTTTAATCTAATTGGAGAGCATCCTGGGAGCATTATACGTAACCTCATATTGTTAAACTTTGCAAACTTGTGTACACATTTGTATACTAGAACCACGTGTAGTGCAGTACGAGCTTCGAATATTTCCTTTGAGCCCTGACCCTATTAATAAAGGACAGCCAACGTGTTTTGCCCAGACATGGGTTTCTTCAGGGTGATTTCTTGGTGCTGTACTCTAGCCAAGGTTATAAACAAAGATCCACAAATCGACCAGGTAGAGTGTACCTTGCCTGGCTGGATACTGATGCCACCGAAAATGGATCGCGGATTCATTGCTACCCTAAACTGAAAGCCACCCCTTGCCTCTCACAAGGACTAATCGCAGCAGAGACAGAGCACCCTGGTCGCTGACCCTCAACGGACCATGGGATACAGTTAACTCAAGGGATTGTCTTCTTTCAATTGCTACATCCTGACACGGACTGGACAGATTTGTGGATCTTAGTTTATAACCTTGGTAAGGGTACAGCACCAAGCAATTGCCCTGAAGAAGCCCATGTCTGGGCGAAACACGTTGGCTGTCCATTTATGAGAATCCAGCACTTGCATAATAAAGACACACCAAGGCTACAAACTACAATGTGGACTCAATGTTTTTAAAACGTAAACCCTGAAATTATTGTATTTACATGTTGCCTCTCATACCCCTTTCAATAACGTTTAACTTTATGGTCATGTGGCAGTTGACCATTTGAGGTGGACACTATCCCAGAAGGGCAGTGACTAGTCTGGGCAGTGCAATCCTCTTGAACACCCAGCTGCCTCCCCCAATAGTACTAATAATAAAGGCTTTGTATTAATGAAGCATAAATAGAAGTTCAAACTACATTAAGAGAAGAACACAAATATTACCTTAACTGTAGATGATGCCCTATCCTGATCCATGACGTGGTACAGTAAAGTGGCACCCAAAGGGTTTGTGCTGCAGGGGGTTGGGCCTACTTGTCCCAAGGACACAATATGCAGGATGCTAGCAATTTACAAAGCGCACCAGAACCCAAAGGCTTCTTGGGTTTCCCTCTGATCTCTCACATTACACACCACCTCATGTGTAGACCCCTGCCCACTTCAGCTTGCACCCTTCCCCCCTCGATCTACTATACAAGGATTCTTCTCTCATACCGAATCCACACTTGTACAATCATTACCCCTCATCAGCATACCCACACACCTGAATAATCAATCTCACCAACAGCTACTGAGGTCTGACTAATATTTTTATATACTTTAAGACAAGACCAAATACGATAAAAATCTACAATATAATACTTAAAAATCTGCAGTTATCAAAATAAGTTTCAAAACACAGTTCCTTGATGTCGATAGCTCCATCCGGGGCTATCACGGCGTTGTGAACAACAAATCTAACAGGTCGCAGGCCAGCTACAGTGTCGGGAAGACCCGCCAACAGTACCTGTGAGAAATGCAGGGCGATGGGGCCCTAGAAGTCACTCGCGTTGCAGGTCGAGCTCCTCCCTGATGGAATCAGGAGCGCTGACGCGCGTCAGGTGCTGTGGTGCAAAGTGCCACGGCTCGGTGGCGGCGTCAGATGTCGTTGAGACCAGGGTCGCAGTGCGAGATGGAGGTGGTGCTCATCACGGTGCTAGCAGGTCACGGTGCAAGCAGCGGCGTCGTTGTCGCTGATGCGCTGTTGACAGCTGACGAACGGGGGTCGATGGCAAGAGCGTCGGTAGGCCAAGGCTGCGGTGCGGGATGAGGGTGAAGCGTCGTGTGACTTATGAGCGGTGCACTCGGATACGGTGCAAGCAACGGCGTAGACTTCGGCATGGAGCGGCGGCGTAAGGGAGGCCAATGCGCCCTCGTGAAGCCAAGCGGTGCAGAGTGCGGTGCCCACAGGTCGCGTTGCGAGCAGCGGCTCTGTGGCGGCAGCAACAGGCATCGTCGGTGAGACCAGTGTAACGGTGCAGCGTTGCTCTCTCCCGTTCAAAAGCTTCAGCGTGAAGCGAGGCGGTGCGGTGCCCACAGGTCGCTTTGCAAGCAGCGGCTCGGTGGCGGCGTCAACAGGTGTCATCGATGAGACCAAGGTTGTGGTGCGGCGGTGCCCTCTGTGGTGCCTTCAGGACACGGACTCGGCAGCGGCATCGTAGACGACGTCGTCAAGATGCTTTTCCTCTGTTTGCAGCACAAAACACACAGTCCCCAGTGCTGCGGGAAGAAGAGCGTGAAGTGTTTGGGATTCCCGAGACTTCATGAACAGGGGGCAAGCTCTACCTCAAGCCCTTGGAGAGACTCACAGACTAGGTTGAAGAAAGTCCAGTCCAGGCCTTTCACTGCCCAAGACAGAAGCAGCCACTGCAGGCCAGCCCAGCAAAGCAGTCGTTCCTTTTCGCAGCTTCTCCGGCTCTTCTTCTTGTTCCACATGGAAGTTCAGGGGTCTGGGCCCCAGTATTAGAACACAAAAATCCTTTGATCTTTCAGGAAGAGGGTGTCTTGTGTCCAGCCAGAACCAGTCAGGCCTACTCTGGTGTGATTTCCTGGCAGGAGGTGGAGATGGCATTGTCAGAGGCAGACCTGGCCCTTTGAGGTGCAAGGAAATGTCCCCCCTTTTCCCCCATCGCAGCCCACGTCTATTCAGCCCCTTCCTGACCTACCTAGACTATCTGGAGCCACACCCTCTCCCCAGCCTTCTGTCATCCAAAAGCCAGACAGGCAATCCACATTCCAGCAGAGGCACACAGGACGGCTGAGCAAAATAATACCCACTTTCTAAAAGTGGCCTTTATGAACTCAGAATGAAAAGGTCACTCTCGCTAAAAGCTGCGTCTTTAGATTCCGAGTTCAGGCATAAAAAACGTTATTTCCTTACCTCCTTCCTGAGCCTGTTGGGTTTAATAGAGGTTATAAACAAACTGCCCGATCCATCCTACAGGGGAAGGGGTGACCTTCCAATAGTGAAGAGCGAATTTGGCTGTCTTCACTATCAGGACACGCCACACACACACTCGGGCATGTCCAGCCTTTCACATACAATGCACCCTGCCCATAGGGTACCTTGCGCCTACCTTAGGGGCGTCTGACATGTAAGAAAAGAGAAGGTTCCGTGACGGGCCAGTGTGGGCACGGGCCTCGTCAACATGACAGTCGCAACTGCGCGCAGGCTCTGTGATGGCAGGTCTGAGATACCTTTTTCCGTGCTACGTGCATGGGTGGCACAATCCGTGCTGCAGCCCCATGAGTAGCATTTGAATCACAAGACCCGGCACCCGTAGTGCACTTTACTAGGGACTGACATGCAAATCAAATATCCAATCGAGAAAACATCAATCCATAACATACTTTACCACAGGAGCACCTGCACTTTACCACTAATCAGCAGTGCGAAAAGTGTGCAGAAACAGTACGGCAACAAAAACCGGGAGGTCAGAAAGCAAAAACTCAGTAGAAACACGCCAAGTCTAACACCCCACATGACATTGACGCACAGCAACTGGCATTCGCCGCCACCTCAACCAAGCACCATCACAAAGACTATCATCCGCAATCCAACTAAGTACACACATCAACTCACTTCGCATCTATACACCTACCTTAGAATCCTCTCCGAATCGCAAACCTGCACAATGCAATCTCCTCAAACACCAACATTACACATCTGCTCCACCTTTGAGCTCCACTCCCACATACCTTCATCTCCATAACGCACCACCTAGCACAGAAATTAGATCTCTGCTACTCGACATTCTCCCAGCTAGATTACTCTATATGCCATCTAAGATCTAGACTAGCTTCCCTCTTAGACTCTCCACTCTCCTAGTTGAGGCACACAATCCATTCAATACAGAGGAGTAGTTGACTACCTCGCCCCAAAAGATTTACACCCATTCTCTCCCAATCGGACATTGTCGACCTACTTGCAAGCTAGAGCACTGCGATACCCCTAGTCTCTTCTTCCTCTACTTTCACTACCACCACCTCGCTACACAACTCCAACCAACACAGAATCCGACTAATTCCTTGACACGTCCCAAGTGCAAGATCTGCCAAAATCAGACGTCAGCTAACAGGAATATTACTCCTATCATACTCAAAACCTGTGACACACCTTACACCAAATCAGTTACCTCAGCGTTACGCTGCATGCGCCACAACTGCCAACCTGAAATGAAGCACAAGCTGAAAATTTCAGATACCATTACACAATACAACTTCAAATCTCTAAATTCTTTTAGAGACCTGTAACAATGACTAATTCCAGAACACTTTTGACCTCTTACTTCCTCCAAATTACTTAATCAGAAAGGAACAGGTAAGTAGAATCATTACAGCCATCTTTGGAGACATACTGCAGTGCAAAACGATATCGAATGTCTCTCCTTCCACTTTTCAATGCCTCACACTGGATCTACGCTCGCAACACAATTCCGCTTTCACAGTAAACGCGATCTACCACCCACCAGGTGATAACACAGCCTTTGTTGAGGAATGACTCCACCTCATTAAGCCCAAACAACACAAAGCGACAAATTGATCTTTCTGGGAAACATTAACCTTCACTCGTACTCCACAAAAGAGTTTACAGTGAACCACTTTGCCTCCACTCTCTCCAACAACGATCTGATCCAACATAACCTAAAACCAACAAATAAACAAGTATTAAAAATGCAATGGGTCTCACATTTATTGGAGTGGGAGTTAATGGCATTATAAAGGCCAATGTTTTTTTTTTTTACTTATCCATGTTGCAGGGTGCAGTACCATATGTGGCCAAAAAACGGACGGGGACCTTGTGGTTAAAAATCTCCCTGGGGCATTTGTACTGAGAAAATCCAACAGGGCAGCAGAAAAGCTCCTCAGAAATGAACACTTTCAAGGCACCATTCCCTACCTCAGATTTTCTTATTCTAACCCCAAAGGCCAAAGGATTCTCACAATTGAATGACAGCTACTTCCAGGACCTATACTGTGCTGGAAATGTGATGGCTGGGCTGGGCCATCAGCAAGGAGCTGGCAGGAAAGATTAACCTGATGGGTACAGTAAGCAGACCATTTAGTGCGTCTCTTCAACATTCTCTGACTGGTGATTAGTCTCAATAGTTCTTCCTGGGAGAGGGAAAATAGTCCACTTAAGGCTTTAGCATTCTTGAATTAAACTTATTTTTTTTTTTTTATTATTTGTTTATTGAGGTAAGAGGATTGATGCACTTCATGTTGCTTACAAACAGAAAAAAAAGGGTAAACATATACAGTGCATATGCCTACATCCATAAATGGCCGGCTATCCGCACTCAAAAATCAAAATCATTGGCATTAGTGTTACACGGCCCATCAGCCGACATCCAACGGACCGGCGGCGTAATGTCTGATAGCACCCACATGTATATCAGTGCTGTATTCGCTCACTTATAAATCAGTAATCCTACATTTTCAAAGTTTTTTTTCTTATCTTGTACCGTAACTGAAACAAAACCAAACAATGTAGTCCCCAACTTTTAGTTCACCTTCTGCTATAATCCTTCTGTGTCACAGCATCCTCCCTCCTCAGTGCCATTATTACGAAACTTGTTCACTCTGAGTTGTTAGTGTCGTATCTGTAGGTCCCTCTATCTCCGTCTCCGATCCAGAACCAGCATGTGCCAGTAAATACACCCACAAGTACCCCCAATAATCCTTGGGCCTAGAGCCACCTGGCAGCTCTTCTTCATACGTTGCGAGTGTGTCTCGACAATACACCATATCTCTCATCCAGTGCTTCACCTCAGGGGCCCTTCTGCCATTCCAGTGCATAGACACCCTTCTCTTAGCCAGTAAAAGCGCTATAGCACAAAATTTGCGTTTCAATGCTCTAAGTTGCGGGATAATGCCCAACAAACAGATTTTCGCATCACACAGCATAGAGGTCCCCAGCATCCCGTTCAGGACCTGCATGACGCATTCCCAAAACCCCGCCACTTTGCGGCAGTGCCACGCTAGATGCATGAAGTCCGCATCATCTTGCTTACACCTACAACATTGTGAATCATCTCGCAAACCATATTTATGTAATCTCTGAGGCGTGTGGTATACCTGATGCAAATACTTGTAGTGTATTATTTTCAAGTTCCCGTTAGGGGTCAACATACCAGTGAGCGCACAGGAGGAATCCCATTCCAAGTCAGTGAGAGGTTCTGCTAGTCCAGCGCTCCATCTGTCCCTAGCCTTGTGTGTATTCGCCCCCACCGCCTCTTGTACAGTTGCATACAGTTTGGATACTAGATGAGACGCTGTCGGTGTAGTTAGGAGTAGTTGTAGGGGCGCGAGTGTGGGAGGTTCCTCCGGATGTGTCGGGTAGTGTTCCCTAAGCGCTCTTTGTAGTCTATAGTAGTTGAAACTGAACAATGGAGTCGGGTTTGTGATGTAGTTTAGCTTGTCCAGTGTTAGGAAGACCCCGCCATCGTATAGGTCCCCAAGAGTGTCTAGTCCCGCCCGCTTGAACAGATCCATGCCGACCCGCTCCTGCGTTACCGAAAGAGCTGGGTGATGTGCCAGAGGAAGTGTCGGTGCATACAGTGGTAAGCTGTGCGTTGCCTTGCCTATCAGCCGCCATGCCTCAGCCGTGGTATTAACTGGATTTATGTCACGTTCATGTAGTTTAGTGCGTTTATGTGTCAATATGTTGGCTAGTGGGATAGGGTCAGTGTCACCCGCCTCTACGGCCACATGTGTCAAGAAGGGCACCTCGTGGAACCAGTAATGCGCGTATTGCGCTTGCGCGCATAAGTAATATAAATAAAAGTCCGGCACCCTGAAGCCCCCCTTAGTATATGGCAGCGTCATGGTACGTAATTCCATCCGCGCTTGTTTCCCCGCCCACAACAAATTAAGGACCAGTGTGTTAATATTACGGAATACGGCTGCGGGCGGTTTGATTGGGATATTATTAAACAAGTACAGGAACTTCGGTAGAAGCACCATTTTTACAATGGCCGCCCTGTCTGCCAACGATAGGGGAAGTCTGTTCCATCTCTTAACCTTGTCCTCTAGTGACGATATGGTCCGCCCGTAGTTCGTCCTTACCACCAATTCCGGGTCTCTGTGGAACCATACACCTAAATATTTCGTAGGTTCCTCCTGCCATTTTAAAGGATAGTCTAGTTTGGTCGGGCAGGTGCTGTCCGTTAAGGACAGAACTAGGGATTTATCCCAGTTAATCTGCAACCCGGATTGTAGGCCAAACCTAATGTACTCTCTCAGGAGTGGATTAAGGTGCTGTTCAGGATTCTTAACATACAGCACCATGTCGTCTGCGTACAGTGAGATATGTATGGGTCTGGAGGGCATTTGTATCGCTGAATAGTGGTGATGCTGCCGGATCTTACATGCCAGCGGCTCCAGCACCAACGCGAATAGCATCGGCGAGAGCGGGCACCCCTGTCGAGTACCTCTGCATATTGGAATGGGCTCTGATATGTACCTGTTCACTCTGATGCGTGCTGTCAAGTTTGAATATAACATCGTTATCCAACCCAGAAAAATCTGCGGAAACCCCATACGCACCAGTACTGCTTGGATAAAGGGCCAGCCGATTGTGTCAAATGCTTTTGCTGCGTCCAGTAACACAGCCACCGCCTTCGTTTCCGGTGTTAAATAATGGGCCAATGCGAACAATGTACGAGTGTTATGTGTAGTCGCTCTGTCGGGGATAAAACCAGATTGGTCTGGCCTGATCAGCAAAGGCATAAGGGGTTTCAACCTGTCCGCTAGTAAACTAGCTATGATTTTAGTGTCCACATTCAATAATGAAAGAGGGCGATATGAGTCGCATTTATCTACCTCTTTACCCGGTTTCAACAACGCCACGAGCAGTGCTTCTCTCATGGACGCTGGTAGCGTCTGAGCTTCATGCGCCGCCCCGTACAGCCGCACCAAGTATGGTGCAAGTGTATCAGCGTATTTTTTATAGAATTCCGTGGCAAAGCCGTCCGGCCCAGGTGCTTTGTTATTTGGTAATCTCCGAATGGTATCAGCCACTTCTTCCACTGTTACCGGGCGTTCTAGATATTTCCTGTGCCCTTCAGCTAGCCATGCCAGCTCTATATCTTCCATGTAGTGTAGTAAATCACCCTGTGTCGGTGATGGACGCGCTGTGTAAAGTGCCTCGTAAGTTTTCATAAATTCAGTTAATATCCCCTTGGTGTCCGTGATCACCTCCCCTGTGTCCGTGCTAATGGACGTTATGTTTTGTGGGGCTCTACCCGCGCATATTTTTGCGGCCAATTCCCTACCAGGCCTACCTCCTTCCCCATACCTCCTCGCTGTCGCACGCTTTGACACATACTTCAGTTCGTCCGTCGCAAACTCATCGTATTCAGTTAGTAGCGCTTTAATTTCCCCCAAAACAGCAGCGTCGCCCGTCTGGGTGTACGTTTGTTCCAAGGTTTGTATAGCCTGTTCTCGTGTGTGCAGTTGCCGTCTGATATCTTTGAGGATGCCTGAGGTGGTGCTGATACAGATCCCCCGTATCGTGGCCTTAAAGGCCTCCCATAGCAGACCAGGGTCTTCAGTAGTTGGGGCGTTGAGATCGAAGTAATCTATTATAGCCTTGTGTATGGTTTCAACATATATGGGGTCTTGCAGTGCAGCCGCGTTGAAACGCCAGGTAAAAGGTGGTGGGTCATAGTATGGTATAGCGATGTCTAATAGTACTGGACCATGATCCGAAAGTGTTCGTGGTAGGTGAGTTATGTCCCTAACCCATGAAAGTATCTCCTGCGTGCCCAGCCAGTAGTCTAGCCTAGACCAACTATTGTTTGCTGCATTTATATGTGTCGCTATAGTCGTTACTGGGTTGCGTGTCCTCCATAAATCTACCATGTTTAGGTCTTCCATGGTGTCTCGCAGCATCAACCGCGCTTTGCCGTGCTGTTCCAGCGTATGTGTTGCCCTATCCAGAGTATCCTGTAGGGTGACATTGAAATCCCCACCCCAAATTACGTGAGTTGTCTGCATGTCGACGATAGTGTGCCATACCTGTCTGAAAAATTCCGGGTCATCCACATTAGGCCCATATGTGTTTACTAATAGTATCTTCTGCCGCCTTACCACTCCAGCTATTATGACGGTCCTCCCTTCTGAGTCCCTGTGTATGCTCGTGATCTCAAAACCCGTTCCCTTTCTGATTAATATGCTCACCCCTCTAGAGTATGACGAGAAGTTCGAGTTGGTGACAGACTCAGCCCATTTAGCGCCTAGTGTGGAAGTACTGTCTCGCGCTAAGTGCGTTTCCTGTAAAAACACAATGCTAACTTGTACCCTGTCAAAGTAAGCAAAGAGTCGCCTGATCTCTTTCGGGTCGCCTAGCCCCCTTACATTCCACGTTAGAAATTTGAGCGTGTTAGTACCTGTCATGGGTGTGAACTTGGATATCAATGGTGTATACCTTACATTTATAACGCTGTCTGTTCAGTGCGTATTGACGTAAACATTTTACAGTGACCGGCATCGATGTTGGTACGCTCTGTACATAGACATCTCTCACATCATAATACACAACTAAGGAGTTCGCCATGCGTCTCAGACACAGAAATTGCAGTTGGAAATATTCAGAAATTCCCACCCTCCCCCCACCCACTTTAGCCCCCGAACTTTGCCAAAGCCATCCCTTAACAACCTTTAACTGTAATGTCAAATTCTTAGCGGGGTACACCCACTCGGGGGTATCACCAGGTTCACACGTCACCATCCACATAGTGGACGTGGACGGTCGCAAGTCCACGCTGTAATGTAATACACGTGCTCTAGATCCCCCAACCCCTCACCTCCTCCAGCATAAGCAGGGCCGCCAAAGTGGTATGATGTCAGTTCGCCAATTCCCCCACTATTAGTTACATCTGCGTAGCCACTAGACTGAACCATGGTATGGACAATGTGCCTTCTGTCAGTTGAGCTATGTAAGCCACACTTTTTGCCAGGGTGGCAGGCACTGGGTCGTGACCACGCAATCTTCATAGCTGAGTAGCAAATAACAAGAAACCCCTATGCCCTCTATTTCATTGATACTCACAGTCATGCTGACTCTGCCGCGGCACATCTCCATCAAGGTCCATACTTACAGTGAGTTCGTAAGTGCCACGCCAGGTCACCATCCGCTACAGTCACAAATGCCTAGGTGTGTGTGAACATTCGCTCACGAATGCAGTGTCCATCGCCTGCGCCGCACAGATGGGCACCGAAATTCAGTTCCGTGCGTCCACAGTTTGGGTCAGTCATTCCACATCGCTCGTGTCCGCACTTCGATCTTGCTGCTTGCGCCGTTTCAGTTGTTGCCGAACGTATTCCTGCGGCGCCTGTACTGTTGGTAGTATGACCGGTTTCCCGCCAGTGAAGATTTTGAGTTTCGCCGGGTATAACAATTGCATATTCTTGTCCGAGTTCTCTCAGCTTCTTTTTAACTGGAGCGAATTCCTTCCGAGCCAGTTGCACCGCCATGGTATGATCTGGATAGAACTCCAGCGTGTTACCTTGATGAGTGACCTTACCCATTTCTCTGGCCAACCTAAGTATCGTGTCGCGGTCTCGGTAGTTGAGTAAGCGGGCTATGACCATGCGTGGGGCGGCACCAGGTTTCGGCACAGGCGCAAGTGAACGGTGTGCCCGTTCGACCAGGAACACGGAAGACAGTTTCTCAGAACCAAATACCTCTTTCACCAACGATTCTATATAAGTCTCCATCCTCCCTGTGTTTGTGGATTCCGGCAAGCCCGAAATCCGGACGTTGTTGCGCCTGGACCTGGCTTCCTGGTCCTCCACCTTGGCGCGCAAGCTTTCCACTGTCTTTTCCAGGCCTCCGCAGGACCTGGACATGGCCTGATGGTCATCCTCCACTTGCGAGATTCGTTGTTCGGCTTCCGTTATACGCCCGTCGTGCTGTTCAATTTTCGCCGTCATGTTGTCCACTCTTTGCACCACGTTGTCCAGTTTCCCATTCATTTCCTGCAGGCTCTTCTGAATCGCCCGTAGCACTGATTCCATGCCCGTGGCGCCCGATTGTTCCTGGCCCCCTTCCGCCTCTGGGTCTGTCGTGGCCATTTTATCTTGCTTCCGCGCTTCAAATTGGAGCTTAGTTTGTTGCCTGTCTGGTTTCCCCATGTCAATCTGCTGCTTTGGCGTAGTTTGTGCCGATGACAATCTGGGGCTGCTAGCCGTTGTCCCACCGGCCGTGGAGTTGACGCGGTGTGTTTTCGCTGCAGCCCCCCACCGAGCTTTACGTGCAGTCATTAGCCAGCCACGTGCTTTGGAAATATGGCCGATCGTCTCCGTGCAGGGCCGTCTTCTCAGGGCTCCAAACGGCGCTATTATAGTGGCTGCAATGCGTTGGGGGGCCTCCCCTCAGAGCAGGTGTGCAGACCTGACGTGCGTGGCAGAGTTATGGGGTCCGTTCCTCATATGTGCATGCTCCATGCATACCCCTCACCTCCTGGGCAATGCGCAGTCAGCCTCATGACTCTCGTGGGGGCTAGAGATAGCGCTTGTGAAAGTTAGGTGCCTCTGCACGTTGCATATATCTCCTGCCGGCAGCTGAGGCGTGCACGGTACTCACTGCGTGTCCTCGTGTGGGGGCCTCGCTGGCCGAGCGCTCCACAGGCGCCTACTGCTGACGAGGATTCAAATGCTTCTTCTCTCCCTCATGTGCGAGTGGCACCGCTGGTCTTCGAGGGGCTCCGACCGGCCTGATCGACCGGTGCCGCCGCCAGTGTTGTGCGTTCCACGGGCGCCGCCATCTTGCCCACAGTGGAACGCACGCCGATTTGGAGTTGCGCTAAGTTCTGGGGACCTGCGGGGGCCCCGCCGAGCCCCAGGTGTTGTCAGACAGCCATATACCAAGCCGCGCCGAGTGTCAGCTTCAGTCCAGGCACGCTAGGTGCTGGCAATCGCTCCGGGTCCCTGAGCCTCCGGAGCGGCCATTTTGAGCGGCGTCCGCGAGGGCTCCGGTTTTTTAGCTGTATCGTCTGTTTCTCGCAGCGCAGGCCGAGTCACCGTGTCAGGAGAGGTCAGCCCCACATTCCGACGCACAAATCCTTGCTCAGCGCTTGTGTTGGTGGGGTTTTAGGGGGTCAGGAGTCGGTAGAAGCGCGACCGCCCGGCGGAGCTGACTCGCTAGCCAGCCATACCGCAGTGCGCCCTCTAGCGCCCCCCTGAATTAAACGTATTTCCTTTGACATGAACGTGAAAATGTGAATCCATTCTAATTCAGTCAGACTGGAATCTAGGTAAATGTTTTCTAACATCTTGAGGAACATCTAAAGATCCGTTTGTCTTGCTTCAGACTCCGCGTCAAATTCTAATCTGTACATGAACCAATTCTAATCAGCAACCAGCATAGCTGCCAAGGTTTCAAATTGCTGCGTGTGACATTTTCATTATTTCAGTGTAATTATGAGTGACATTTCAAGGAATATGAGTGACACCTTCTCGTGAGCAAAATCAAGCAATGAAGAAGAGCGAAACTTAAAAGTGCTGCACAGCACCAGAATTGGAAGGGTACTAACCTAGTGCCCTTGTAACCTGATAGTACAGTCATGCCAGGCGCAGGCTGGACCCTGGTGAGAGGTCCCAGTTGTAGAACACTGATGGCACCACGGCTGTTATGAGAGGCCTGCCAGTGCCTGTCCTGGCTTTTAATGATAAGCCCCACCTCTGCTCAGCTCTTTCGGACTCAAGCAAGTGTTAAAGTTAGACACGTGTTGAAGTTCTAGTGTTGCCTGGCCAGGCTGGGGCGCAGGTAGGAAATTGAACGTGATCCTGGGACCTATGCGCTGCCTTGGTTGGACACCTGTTCATGCTGCCGGCTGGCTGGCAGAAAAACAATTAAAACAGATCCTGCCAGTGCTTCAGCCAGCCTATGCCGACTGGACCCCCTGGCTCCTCTCTGGCAGTCACTCAAACACAGAGCTAAGGATCAGTCTGGTCTCCAAGCTGCTCTGTCCCATGTGGGACCAGGGCCGAGTGTACAACAGCAAGCAGCAAGCGAGAGGCCCCTGAACACAGATCTCTTCTCAGCTGCCTAATACAGTGAGTGAATCAATAGTCAGCTGACTTACAACTGTGGCAGACAGCACCGGGCACTGACAGCCTCATCAGGAGAGTCTCTGAGTGGGCCAAGTGACAGAGCCAGCCAGGCCGTTGAGACAGGAAGTAAAAGGACTAGGAAGAAATACCAACGAGTCATTTATCCAACATTTACCGTAACTAGATGCATTTAAATAGCGTGATTACGTGCGGGTGCCTTTCTTTCTATTTTTGTGAGAGTTGTCATGAGAAAATGCAATTCAGCGCACACGCTATGAAAATAGCAAATCTTATTAAAAGCAGAGAATTATACCTCTCTCCACGCGGACATCACACAGTGATCGGCCGCCGACGCCTCCAGTCAAGTGCTCGCTCTCTGAATCCTCCGACCTGTCTTAGTTCCAGGATCATCAGCCAGGACGTAAAGTCTCATTCCTCCTGCGGCGCGACCACAGCCAATACTTGAAAGGCAACCACTGCTGAGGGCAGCAGGCCCAGCCCGGGTGTCGGTATTAAGCACAGGACTGCCTCTGCCGGGTGAAGTCAGGCGCCTGGCTGTAGTGAGTGACGCGGGCAGGAATTTCAGTGCAGCCAGCAGGGCGGCTGTTAAGACACATTGTAGCAGTCTGCGGCAGCAGTGTACAAGGCGCGTCCATTAACTGTTTACTGCCTGAGCCTTTGCTGGTGGCAGGGGCTGGGCCGGCAATTCTGCGGAAGCAGCAGAGCTGGCATACAGGAGTCACAGGCGCCGGCATGCGCGCAAGCAGCCTTGCGCAGCCAGTTTTAGCACGGGTACAGCAGAGTGAGACAGTGGCACATACAAATGCGTGACAATGCATTTCAGTGTGGTGATGTGGAACACCGCACTGAAATGCGTTAGTGTCACACCCGATGCGTGATGCTTGGCAGGACTGAACCAGCACCAAAGAATAATTCTACGAAATAATTATGTCTCATTCATAGAAATGGCTGCAGTCTAAAATACTAGTGTTAAAGCAAAAGTTCAATTATTAAACTTATTTCCTGAAGAAGACAACTTACCTTACTTTTTCAGGCCGCTACCATGTGCATTATTAAGGCCACCGGTCTCCCTACTGTTACCTACAATCGTTGAGTCAGGAGTTTTTTTAACTTTCAGTGCCACTTTACTGACCTGTCAGACACAGCTAGCCAGCCCCAAATTACAGCAGCTGTACTAAAGTACCATTAAAAACAGCGTTTGACTGCAGCATGTTCGGAAAGCTTTAGGACAGTCAAAATACAAAACAAAAGAGGAAGCCAAGTGTCCAAAGAAAGCCGAAAACAAGCAGTGCTGGTGGGATTCCTTACTGTTGAAGAGACAGTAAAGTGGTACCCCTGGGCTGCACTGGGAGTACAACAGTGAGAAAAAATAAAGGACACAGTAAATCTCAGTTACAACACCTCTGTGATAAAGTTTCATTCAACAGATTGTGCTCTATACATTCCCCAGCAACCGAAGAAAACAAACATCCAAAAACAGTGACAGCCTATTATGCCAATTCAGTAAGCTGCCACAATAAACCAATGTATACAACTAATGCACAGCGATGATGACTGGTGTTAAGACCATGATGTTGAGGAATTTTGGCCAAACAGAAACCAGGAGACCACTTTAAGAAGCAACGCTTGGTTACATGGTTGAAAATCTGTTCCTAGAATAAAACTGTAATATAGGAATTTTCAAAGCTGAATGCCCAAAGAGCTTCGAGATAGTAAAATAGTTACTTTTTCACTTCACTGTGTCCGCCAAAAAGTCCCATTTGTGCTACAGTAGACATAAACCCCTTGCATCGCAGAATGATAAATTTACAGTTAGATCTAAAAATTGAGGTTCTTTAGTCTCAAATACATATCTTGGTGAATTAGGAAATAAATGTACCCATATGTTCATTTCTGTGACAGAAGCCACAACAAAAGCCCAGCTAGCCACACTCCTTGGATCCCACTGCCTGGCTGAGGCTAACCCCAGAGAACCACCAAAGCCAATGGAAAGAAAACAAAATGAAGTTATCACTGTGCGAATTCGCTCCGTTTTCCAAGGTGGACAATTACTTTTATGATCAATACGACAAGTACATACACATGGATGCGACATCATATGAAAATATAGTATTGCAAACCATGAGATGGTCAACGCACAATCTATTCTTAAGAACTGTATGTAATGTGTCACTTGTTTTCTACTGATTCATTAAAAAATAAACAAGGAGGGTAACATCTTTGCTGCTGGCGCACATACTTTTCATGGATGTCATTGTTGTACCTAATTTCATCCCCTTGGACATTGCAAATATCGCTTGGTTTAGTCTGAACAGACATTTTGCTGATGATTAGAAGGTTTATATTTCATCACTCTGCAGTAGGAGAGAAAACAGGTTATCCATATTTACTAATGTTGGTGCATTTTTTTTTTTTTTTACAGTAAAAGGGAGTCAACGTTGTTCTAAAAGTTAGCAATCCACATTGTTCAGGCATACGCCTGCATCGTATGCCTACAACTACAAACGCTGAGCAGCAGTTCTTCTGTTTTGATGTGACCGTCCATCATCCCGTTTGGTATCCCTTTGTTCACCCTAAGTTGGCAGGGTATGCTCAGACGTGGGCCCCTTGCTCACTCTACCACTGGATACAAATATAGCCTGGCTGATGAGGATTATGAATGCGAAACCGGTCCCAGGATGCTTGTTTCCGGCACAGGGAAGTCATGAATCTCTGAACTGGGGTGGTGGAGTGAGCTAAAGAATGGTGATGGATTAATCCCAGATCAGTTGACTGGGGGTGAGTGTTTGATTTGCTCAAACGCTCCGTCCATCATCCCCTTTGGCACCCCATTCTACTTCACCCAATCAGCTCACACAAATGTCAATGAAAATGCTTACCTCTCACCAATTTCTATCCCAGCCAGAGACTTGAATGAAAAGAGCTGCAGCAGAACGCTTCCAATTAAAACGTGAACTCTGGGTGTACTCTTGCACCCATCCAGGATTCAGGGATGACTTCTGGCAAGAGCAATGGCCAACAACAAACAGAGAGAGGGTAAACAGAAAAAGTACACAGCTGCAAGGCAGAATCTAATTTCCCACTGATCCAAGCAGCGCACTAGCACAAGAAGCTTTTATCTGCTCTAGCGAAACTTTAAAGCATCCTTCGTCCAAAAGGCTTCTTCGGTATGGAACGCTGTGCAGGAAAAAAAAGGTACAGATTTGTCTTGTGCTGCCTGACTGATGCCCATTGGTGCTTGAGGAAACTTGGACGAGGGGAAGTCGTTGCGAGCCTGTGTGCAGAATGCAAACCAAATGTGCCCCGACAAGTCATGGTAGAAGAGGCGGAGGACATGACGCCACACTTTAAATCGCCCGTGTTGATAATATGAAAGTGGGCACCGTGCTGAAGCAAACTTTATGCTGCAGCAGGTTGCTCGCTTTCATACTATCAACATGGGTGCCACGCTTTAATTGCCTGTGTTGATAGTATGAAAGCAGGCACCCTGCTGTGAGAGGAGGAATATTATTGAGCAGAGCAGACCGCCATTGTTGAAACTAAAACAAGTCGTGCCCCGTACTTTCAAAAACCTTTAGTAGGGTGCATGTGCAGAATTAATCGCGCGGTTGCCATTGTTGAGGTAAAAACACTAGATAAGATAAAGCCAGGCATACTGCACTGCTTGAAAAACAAGCGGTTGCAGGAGTGCATGTGAGAAAGTCACAGACTGTAAATAAAACATACAGAGTAACAACACATGTAAAAGGGCCAGTCCTCGTGGGAGGTTACAAAAAGAGAAAAGGTGGTACTAAGGAGGGACTACTAAGCCTATTCACAAATCAAAAGCCACCATTCACAAGGCCAGTAAGAGGAGCCAATTGAAAAGATGGGTGGAAAATGGGCAGAGCTTCAGGTCCATACTTGAATACAGCAGGTCTCGAATAGACAGCGCAAGCTCTGCCTAGGCGAGACTTGAAAAGGATTTATACTAGACCTAATTAGTCCAAAAGAAGACCTGGTCTTAGTGGATGAACCCAGACTGGTTAAATTATTTCCTTATTCCTTTCACCTCACAACTCTCTCCTACTGTGCAAACTGAAAACAGCAATTACCTGCTTTTGAGACATCAAGAACATGGATATCAGTATACTCAGCAACACTGCTAAGAAGGTACTATCTCCCATCGGCCCCATCACAGATGTCAATGATTTCCATATTCTTGGATGCCTCTCAGATCTGCATGATAATGCAGCTCCACTCCAAAGCGAAAACAAATGACGTAAGCCTCACAAGTTTTAGGAGGAGCACTGTCTATTTAGCTAGTTTTTCATAGAAAACTCATTTCAATCACATTATTCTCAATACCAATGACTCAGTCAAAAGTAATTCAACAACAAAGATTGTCCCAAAGAAAGCAGCAAGATGTCATTTATGTTCTTTGTATTCTTTCTTTTATTGCTAGTTTCACATTTATGACAAATGAGGACACAGCCAACGCATATTATCCCACAACATAGGGACTTTGGAGCAAAAACTTAGTTGCACACAACACTAACCTCAAGGCTAAAAAGGAAAGTCCTTGTTGTTCAGTCCTGTGATTCTACCGAAGTTACATTTGTAAATCGGTCAACCGAACTAAAACCATCTAATGCTCATTCAAGCCCATCTTTATGCTTTATACTCCCAGACAGTTGCGGTATGATGGAACAAGAAGAATGGAGACTACCTTATTTAAAGTTTGAAGCCTAACAGTTCCTGCAAATCTTCGACCAACCCTTGATAAATAAAGTGTTCAAATGAGCATTGTGAGAAGTTGGCCTGGTATATGATGTTCACTATTCTAGTGAGCACCTTGCACCAGTCCAAACAACCCTTATGGTGATGGTTGTAAAGTCAACCTTATAGACCAGCTATCCTAGTGGTAGCATGGACAAAAGCAGTCTTAGGCTAAACTCAAGAGAGCATGTGAAGCCAGCTGTTTTACCATATGCAAACCTTTTAATACCAAATGAAAGGACACCACACAGGTTATATATTCAAAATATATATGTATTTATTTCTAAATAGATCCCCTTAACTCTTATGAGCACAGGAGCACAAGCGTATAACAAGTAACTTAATATAACATACAAAAGTTGCACAAATATGGATAGGCCCTGGTGGCCCGTAAAACCATATACTAAAATACTGGTATAAGAACCACGTCACGAACAATGGTAAGGCCTAGGGCCTTGGGAATCGCTGGGGCTACACTGGACTAACAACAGTTAGGACGTGGGAGGCCCACAGGATGCGGGTGCAGTGTCTAAATACACACGCGTGTACCTATAGAAGTCAATGGGTGCGTAAAGTTAGAAAGTTGCAGATTTGGAAGTCTTCCGACTGGACTAGAGCTTCACCACTTAAAACTAGGACACTACGGATGTAAATCTCTACAGGAGCACCGCAGTACTCATGTTACCTCACCCACAGGAAAAGGGTGCATAGGTGTCAAAGTGTGTTGGGTTTCGTCGTGGAGTTCTATGGAGCCTTGGAGAAAAGATGCTGCAGGCGACCAGGAGAGAAGAGTCCGGTTGGATCCAAGGGTGGATCGAAGATGTAGAGTACCTGAAAGCAGAGGGGACAGAGTCTGGGTCACTAGCCAGTGACCAGGAAGGAACCAGGCGGTGTTGGGTTGCGATCAGGTGATGTCCTGAAGCTTGTCTCCGCTGCCACGTGGACCAGGAGGTGTCGATGACAACCAGGAGCTGGGCACGGACTGTCCCACGAAGGCTCTCGCTGTTGGCGGTATCGGATCTCGATTCGGAGTCAACAGGCCTTGGCAAATGCAACCCACGCAGGAAACAAAGATGGCTTCTGGATCAGACCAGCAAGGTCTGATGGGCTGCTCCTTTTCAGGGGAGCAAGGGCCAGTCTGGAGCAACCAGACCAGCGTTGGAAATTCAAAGGTTCGTCGTCACAGAGGCCACTAGCCAACGGGCAAGTGACCGGACAGACGCGTCGAGCAGGAAAATGCAAAAGGGCCCCACGCAGCACTCGGTGAGTGTGGAGAGGTGATCTTCGGTGCAAAGGATGCTCGGGGCTGGGGCTTCTCAATCCCCAATGCACAGCTTCGAGGGTGCCTCAGGAGCTGCACTGAAAGCACTTCGCTGACTTTCCAAGATGGCCGGTCCTATGTCTCTCGTCGCCTCCACGGGTCTCAGCTTTGCTGTGGCTGTGGATCGGGCTGTTGGATGTCTGGAACTCCGGTTCTTGTCAGTCTCTGTCGTTCGAGCTCCGGCGGGAGCAACAACAAAGCAAACCATTGAGCGCTTGATGGTGCCTGCTTGCACAGGGTGGTCACTCCTAGACCACAAGGGAGATTCTTCAGTCTTCTACGTCGAGTAGGATGTCGAAGGGTCCAGAGTTTCGTATCAGAGTTTCAGTCAGGATTATCTAAAGTCTAAGGACACAGCTCCTACCTTTATTCCAAATCAAGGGGCTGGATCACCTGCTAGGTCCCAGGAAGGGGGTGGTTACACCCCTTTCCCTTTGTCCAGTTTCGCCCCAGAGCTGGGGCTGGAGTGCCCCAGCACCGGTTTGAACTGGCCTATGCATGGGACACCTTGTGTGCCCCAGGCAGTGTCTCATTTCATTCAGCCCTCCCTGCCCCAATCCACTATCTCCTGTCTGGGGTGGTGCTAGCACCTCCCTGTGACAGGAAACCTATTGTCCAAGCCTCCCTCGCTGGAAGGGCTCCCAGCAGCAGGAGGTTAGACTTGTGTCTGTGGCAGCAGCATCCATTTTGTGATGCTGAGGCTCTGGTTAACTTTAACCGGGATTAATGGAAGTAACATGTCTTCTCCCTCTAGAAGGGTGGAATGCTACCCCCATCGCCAGAACTGGCGAGGGGGTAGTATTCCAAAGCATATGACACCGTACACGACATGTTTTGATAAAGCCAAACCAAAGTTAGCAATAACCGCGAGGATTAAATATAATGCACTTAAGAGTATATGGTATGGCAATACCCTAGAACAGCTATAAGGACATGGTTCCGAAAGCTGCAGACAGGCTCAGCTCGTGCTAGAGCACCATCTCACATAAAACCAAGCACTCTGCCTCCAGGATTGTTAAGGCCTGCCATAGGAGTGACTTATAGGTGCATATGTGTCTAGATATAAGGTTAGATATAGGAATACTATACCTAAGCAAGGGGTGATTACACGACCTTGCCCCAGCTGAATGATCAGCCAGTTGTGTCAGTTTGGATGGCCAGCCAGTGGTGGCAAAAGATATGCTGCAGCCCCTGGTAGGCCTTGGGTGCACCTATGCCCTGGGTACCTATAGTACACTATACAGGGGCTGATAAGGTGACTCAATATCCAATTAGTTATGTACCTAGGGTACATGGAGTCCATTTTTACAGAGAGAGCAGATAGCCTGGGGCCCTGATTAGCAGGATACCAGGCCAACTAAGTCGAAAACCAGCTAAACACAAGGCAAAAAATCTGGGATAACCATAGTCAGGTATCCACCTTCCTACAAGCATTAGATGTTTTTAGTTCGGATCGCCGATTTACAAATGTAACTTCGATAGATTCACAGGATTGAACAACAAGGACTTTCTTTTTAGGCCTTTAGATTAGTGTTATGTGCAACTAAGTTTTTGCAATGAAGAAGTCCCTCTGTTGTGGGATGAAACGCGTTGGCTGTGTCCTCATTTGTCATAAATGTGAAACAAGCAATAAAATAAAGTATACAAAGAATATGCATGGCATCTTGATGCTTTCTTTGAGACCATCTTTGTTGTTGAATTACTTTTGACGGATTCATTTGTATTGAGAATGCGATTGAAGTGAATAGTTTGCTATGACAAACTAGCTAAATAGGCAGTGCTCCCTCTCCTACAACTTTTGCTTTTGGGGTGTTCCAAAACGTTGACCCTGGGAGTGAGCACGTTTTAAATAGGAACTATACAGTATGAAGCAGTAGTGTACCAGAACTGTTTTTGCAATTTTGAATGATGTAGTCAGCTAATGGTTCAAGAAGGCCTTACAAAAGGAAAGGAAAGCCTTAAGAATTCTAGAAAAGAAATGGACACACTCTCCCCTCCACCACTAACCTCAAATGTTTATGAAATTCAGGGTCCCTATACAAAAGACATCATCTTTTGTGAGAAATCTAATCACTTTCTGGACTCAGCCAAGAACAGACCAAAACAATTGTTAGATCTTGTCAAAACTGCCAACACCGCCTCCACTTCCACATACATCAAATTTGAAGACCCACAAACAAAAGCAGAAGTGTTTCTATAGTTCCTTGACTCCAAAGTAAAATTGCTTCTACGTCAAGATGTCCACCCTGTCCCTCTACTGATGTGCAAATCAAAGACAGTTGCCAAATATTTAAAATCATAATGAAGAAAGATTTACTCAAAATCATCATGAACACCAAACCCACAAAGCTCTTTGTAGGTCCAATCCTGGTAACATTTCTAAAGACATTTATACTCGCATGCTCCCCACTGGACAAAATTATTGAAACTCTCCCTCAAATAAGGAACATTTTCTGATTACGTCAGAACTGGACAAATTAACGCTCTCCTCAAAAAACCTATGCAGACACTAATGACCTCAACAACTATCGCCTAATCTTCAACCTGCCATTCTTCGCAAAAAATCTTTGAAAGGTTTGTACAGGTGCAACTCGCTCAACACAAAGATAACAACATACCCTAGACGAATGCCAATCGGGTTTTAATCAGGGCTAAAGTACAGAAATAACTGTACTACAGGTTGTTGATGATGCACTTCGAATCCTAGATCGAGGCAACTCCTGCCTCCTGATTCTTCCCACCCTTTTATCAGTCTTTGACACCGTTAGCTACCACACACATATTCCTAGACACGCTCAAAATCAAATATCCATTGATGGTGTGGTCCTTATGTGAGGCGAATCATTCCTCATAAGCAGATTGTAGAGGACACACATTGATGACTGTCGCTGAACACAGCGCATGGTGGTTGAGCAAGAGGTTTCTCAAAGGTCCATGCTTGCCCCGACAGTATTCATCCTGAACATCAAGCCACTTGGAGTACTCTTTAAGAAAGCAGGGATTTTCTATCATCAAGATGCTGATGACACACAACTATAACCAAAGGTCTCCTCGCCAAACGACATCTTGCACCTCTCCATCACCCTGAACTCTGTTAAAAAAGGGATGACATCTAAAACTAAACCGTTCCAAAACTGAATTCCTCCTCATTTCCCCTTTGAAATCAACAGTAATGTTACAATCCTGGATGGGCACACTGAACATCCTCAACAGTAACCCCACCATTGTTGACAGTCCCAAATCTCTTGGAGTTATCGAAGGCAAGTAGCTCAACTAGCAGTCTCACAACATTACCATGGAAGGAAACATGCACTATCTTTTTTAAATTTTATTTCTAACGTTTTGTATAGCATGAACAAGACCCAAGAGGGTATCAGAGCGCTTCACATTATAGGGTATGTGAGATACAGTAGCAGGAACAAACAATCGTTTAATATATGGGAGTCAACTGTGCCTTCTCTGGGAATCCGACTTGGCATACCAGAGCAAGATCTGAAACCTCATCCTCATACATTAGTGCTCGACCAAATCCACTATTGTAACTCTCTCTTGACTGGTCTCCCCAAAACCAATTGATACCCCCTGAAATCGATCCTAAATTTGGCAGAATGCTTTTTCTTACTCGACAGCACGAAAGGAATGACCACATCACACCGATACTGGTCTCTATCCGCTGGTTGCCCATTTAAGCCAGGGCTGATACAAGACTGCTTGCATCACCCACAAGGCCACACTCACATCCACCCCATGTTACCTGGATAATATCAAGTTTTAAGGAGGTCATAGAGAATTATGAAACATAGAAGCATTACTGCTAGAACCCCCCCCCCCCTTTAAAAAAGATCGATTCCTGGCACATTCCTTCTTGGGTAGCGCAACCAGCATCTCACTAAAGCCAAACCTACCCACCACGCCCTTGCAGGCGACTTTCAAAACCCTCCTCCTCAACGATATTTTAGCTAAGACATTGCAGCCACTTACTCCCTTTCATTGAGAACATGTTCACTCACCCAAACAGAACTGAAAGCCCTCCTCCTTCAACAATATTTTAGCTACAAAATTAAAAATTTGCAAACATTCGTGACAAGAATTTTCCATTCTATTAAGGACTAGGAGGCGAGGATTATGCTAGTCTCATTTCTTTATTTAGAAATGCCCAGCAGCCATGTAAAAAAACACATTACCCAGAAACACTTGGGTGATAACCATAGAGTCTGCACTATAAATAGGTATGTAGACAATCCCACTTCCTCTTTCTTTGGTGAGGAGTAATCCAGGAAACAGCAAACAGTTCAAGAAAGTCAATGCAAAAGCAAACCCCAGTCCAGGGAAAATGACGGAAAGTTCCAAAACAGCAACAGCCGAAGGCAGAAACTAGGAAGAATCTTCAAAGAAGAAAACAGGAGCCTTCACGCCGCACTGTAGGCACGTCACTTGGGATCAGATCCTGAAAAGAGACACAAAGCCGTAATACACGTCCAGTATATACAGGAACATGTTGAAAAAAGGGATGGGAAAAAAGAGAAGGCAATATAAACTGTTGCAACAAAGTAATGCATCAACATTTGTTAGTAAATACAATGTAGAAACAACGGGTGGGATAATCCTCGCCTCCTAGTCCTTAATAGAATTGAAAATTCTTGTCACGAATGTTTGCAAATTTTTAATTCTATGTCAGGACAGGAGGCTCTGATTATGCTTGTTTAAAGCTCATCCAACACCACAGAAGCAACAGTAACAATAGGCTTAAAGTAAAAAGTCTTAAACACAGAATCTGTTGACCAATCAGCAGCTTTCATAATGTCCCACAAAGTGACACCCAATGAAAAAGCTTTAGAGGCCATAGCCCCACGAGAAGAATGAGCACCAAATACAGAAACATCAATGCCCGCTTCTCCCATAAGCCACCGTACCCAGCGAGCCAATGTAGCAGGAGTAACGGGGCGAAAGGGCTTTTGCAATGCAATCAACAATTGACCATGCATATCAGAGCGAAGAAGCGAAGTACTCACCTCATAATCTTTAAGGCATTGGACAACACAAAGGTTGGGACGAGCAGGAAAAGAAGGGTAAGAAATAACCTCAGTATTAGATTTAGTGCGCCTGGAAAGGCGAAATGTAACCCCTTCAGGTGTAAAACTGCGTCCAGCAAGATCTAACGCGCAAACTTCTGAAATCCGTTTACAGGAAAGCAAACACAGCAACATAGTAAGCTTGGCCGAGAGTTGCTTACGAGATAACAAAGAATTGATCGGCCAAGCTTCCAAAAAACGCAAGACAACCGAGACGTCCCATAAAGAAACATATTTGGGACGTGGAGGAGTAGCCATTCGAATACCTTTAAGGACTTTAGCCACAAGAGGATGTTCCCCCACAGGTTTCCCATCTACAGGAAGATGGCCCGCCGAAATTGCGGAACGGAAGTTGTTGACTGTACGGTACGCCAAACCAGAAGCAGAAGACAGAGAAGCCAAAAAATTGACAATCAAAGAGACATCAGCTGATGTCGGATCAACTTGCCGTTGAGCACACCAATCACTCCAACGTTTCCATGAACCTCTGTAACGTTTGTGAGTACCTGGTGCCCATGCGTTGCTGAGGAATCTGGTAGCGTCCGCAGAAAGGCCTGACACCGCCCAACATTCCCCGAAATCCGCCACGCCAGGAGAAGGAGAGAGCCTGACAGAACCAGGGGATGCGGATTCTGAAGCGGATCTAACAGGAGATTCCGCTTCCGAGGAAGAAGAAATGGCAATGCGCATGCCATTTCCAGAAGAACAGGGAACCACGGTTGAGCCCGCCACAGAGGAGCAATCAGAATTAACTCCGCCTGAAAGCGTGTCGCATAGGCCAGAACCCTGGGAATCATCATGAATGGGGGAAACGCATAGCAGAGGGAGGACGGCCACGGTTGAAGGAAAGCATCCGTCGCCAGAGCCTCTGGATCCGGTCTCCAACTGAAGAACCGGGGAAGGAGGGTGTTGAGACGGGACGCAAAGAGGTCGATCTGACAGGGGCCCCAAGCCCGGAGGAGCTGGCGGAAGACACGTGGATGGAGTCTCCAATCGCTGAAGTCCTTCAGATACCTGGAGTTCCAATCCGCCACAAGATTGCGACAACCCGGAAGGTATTCCGCAATAACTGTGATCTTGTTGTGGAGACAATAGTGCCAAAATTCTTTGGCAATCTCCGCCAACAACCTCGACCGAGTCCCTCCCAGCTGGTTGATGTAGCGGACTGCTGATACATTGTCCATCCGGAGAAGTATGCAGCAGCGGGACTGAAGAGGAGACAGACACTTGATCGCGAACGATCCCGCCAGTAGCTCCAAACAATTGATGTGGAGTGAGAGTTCCTGCGGGGACCACCGACCCCCTGTCGAGACTGGGCCGCAGCGGGCCCCCTAGCCCCAACGGCTGGCATCCGACTCAATCACAATCTCCGGAGAGGATCCGAAAAGAGCCCTGCCGTTCCAGGCCTCCATGTGAGTCAACCACCACTTCATTTCCGACTTCGCCTCCTCCGAAAGAGGAATGTGATCTGAATAACGAAGACCCCGCTGAAGATGCTGAATCTTCAGACGCTGCAAAGCACGGTAGTGCAGTGGAGCAGGAAATATCGCCTGCAGCGAAGACGCCAAAAGACCGACAACTCGAGCCAACGATCTCAATGACACTGTCGGACTCGAGATAACGGAACTCAATTCCCGTTTGATGTACCGAATCTTCTGACGAGGCAACAGAAGCTGACAAGTGAGGGAATTGATCTGGAACCCCAAGAAATCTATCACTTGCGTAGGAAGTAGTACAGATTTGAGAACATTCACCAAAAACCCGAGGGACTGAAGAAGGTCGACAGTCCACTCCAGATGCATCATCAGTTTGACAGGGCAATCCGCCAGTAGGAGGATGTCGTCCAAATAGATGATCAAACGGACCCCGCGACTGCGGAGGGATTCCACTACCGGACGTAACAGTTTCGTGAAGCACCAAGGTGCTGACGAAAGGCCGAAGGGAAGAACCCGATACTGATACCAAGTCCCCAGCCACTGAAATTGCAGAAAGCGGCAATGGGGCGGGAAAATTGGAACCGAGAGGTAAGCATCTTTGAGGTCCAGTCGAACCATCCAATCCCGTTCTCGCAAGAGATCCCTCAACAGATGGATGCCCTCCATCTTGAAGTGACGGTATACCACTCCCACATTGAACTCCTTCAGATTGAGAACTAACCGCGATCCCCCTCCCTTCTTGTCCACCAGGAAGACTGAGCTGGCAAAACCCTGAGGGTGACGCGTTGTCGGCACAATTGCCCCTTTCAATTCCAGAGACCTGAGTTCCTCTGTGATGAACTCTTGACTTAGTCTTGAGAAATAGAGAGGAAATGGAGGATGGGACTGACGGACTGGCTGATAGAACTCTAGTTTGAAGCCCTGAACCGTCTCCAGCACCCATGCATCGCTGGAGATTGATCGCCAATTGTCTAGAAAAAGGAGAATCCTGCCCCCCAGAACAACACTGCATGCAGGAAGAATTCTCACCTGAAGTGGCGGAATCGTGATATCCGCCGGAGGAGCCACCGGAACGTCCTTTTTTATATTGGCCACGGCCTTTCCTTGAGGGATAGAAATTGGAACGTTGTGTGTAGCCCGAATCCTGTTGGCCACCTCGCTGGGACTGGAACCCCCTTTGGGGGGGGTTGCTGCTGACCACAGCCGGAGGAACGTCCCCTACTTCTTCCGGCCCTGTTGAAAACCGGACGAAGGGTCCGGCGAAGAGATGCTTGGGCTTTATCTAGGCCACTGAAGGTATTGACGAAATTAGTCAATTCTTTTAAGAAAGGTTGCCCGAAAAGCAGACCCTGGGCAGCAGGGCCCGACTCCGATGTCGCCAGTTCTTGCAGCTTAGGGTCTAGTTTGAGCAGAATGGAATGGCGCCGCTCGCTAGAGAGCGCACAGTTGGCATTGCCCAACTGGCAAATGGCGCGCTGAGCCCATTCGATGAGTTCGTCAGGGTCAACCATCCTGGAGGTACTCTTTGCCAGAAAGCCAAGATCCAACATTTTGGTGAGCGGGCCCAAGAGATCTAACACCTTGTCTTGGCAGGCACGCCACGACCTGTCGAGACCCTTCTTCGGATCTTTAGCAAATTTGCGTAAATAAGTGAGCATGGTGGGGTCCACCTCAGGAGTCTCAGCCAGGTGATCTGCTAGGTCGGGGACATTCAGAACGGAGGCGGGCACGTACCTCCTTCTCGAAAGGCTGACTGATGTGTTGCTGAACGTATTCCGTCACAGCTGGGGATGGTAGCCATGCAGAGGATTGGGGGTGGACAATGTCCGCAGGCTCGAAAGTGAGAACCGGAGGATGAGAAGGTGCGTCTACGAAATGCTACTTACATTTCTTCTTCTTTGGAGGGGGAGGAGCGGCATCAGAAGACGAAGAGGATTGCTGTTCATCACTCTCGTCATCCTCCACAATAGTAGGAGGCTTGGCAGACAAAGACTGCGCCAACTTCTTGAAGTCCGAAGCATGCGGGTTACTAGGAGAAGATGAAGAGGACTTTTTGGCCGCAGGGACCCAACCCTGCTGTTGGGCATACATGGTCAAGTGCCGCTTCAGAGGCGTAATAGCGCGTACAAGGGCTTTGTTCATGGAGTGTTGGACACCCCTGTCCAATGCCTCCACAAGGTCATGCTCCAGGGAGTCAGGTGCCTCCTCATCAAACTCCCCACCTTCCTCATAATAATAGTCACTCATAATGCACGAGTATTATGCCCACAAATAGAGGAAGGTAAACAATAAGTAATGCCAAAGGCAAAAATGCACAGGGGAGTGAAAAAACCCTCACAGTAAGCCAAACAGTAGAAAAAACCACTGATGTAGAACAATAAAGAGTGGAGGGAGGGCTCACTGCCACACAAAAAACGTCACTCTAGGCAAAGCCTATGCAAATTATTACAGTCAGAGCCTTTTGCTAGACTCCGGCGTCAAAGGGGCAAGTCTGGAGGCCGTGGGCGTTAACGCCGCGAAGGACGTCCTTCAGGGAAGCTCCGGTGAAGGGAGATACACGGAGCGCCGGAAATACCAGAACGCGCATGCGCGTCTACCGGCCGCCTACCAGGAAACAGGACAGCTCGCGCGAGCAGCACGAGGCTGTCCGGACCCCAAAACTCCACTCCACCAAATATAAGGAGTACAGGCACAAAGCGCCCGGCCCCTGGGTGGAGAGACCTCGCACCCAACCGCGCTACGCTGAAAAACGGCAAGCGGAGCTAACCAAGCAGAACGCGGCAGAAAACGCAAGCAGAGCGCAACATTAGGCACAAATAATGCAGCAATGCAAGTACAGATACAAGCGCAATAACATCAATAGTAAGGAAAGAGAGCACTTAACTGGCTGCGGAGCAGCAAAGAAAGAGGAAGTGGGATTGTCTACATACCTATTTATAGTGCAGACTCTATGGTTATCACCCAAGTGTTTCTGGGTAATGTGGTTTTTTACATGGCTGCTGGGCATTTCTAAATAAAGAAATGACTAGCATAATCAGAGCCTCCTGTCCTGACATAGAATTACAGCTAACCCTCCCCTTTGAGAACATGTTCACTCCTCTCTTAGCACAGAACGCTACCTCCACTTTATCATGCTCTTACAACCGGTTTACTGCTGTATAAACCTTTATACAACTGGTTTCCTTTTTCTGCAACGACTTATTGTTTTGTAATTCCAGAGCTTATTTAACTATATTTGGTGATTCTTGAACCATGTGTAACTAGCCATGTAACATATGTTTAACGTAAAGCGCTCTGGCACATTTGGGTAATGTTCGCGCTAAACAAAAATGCATCAATAAATAAAAACACCACAACCATCAGGGATGTAGCACGGTCAGTAAGATAGGTGGGGTGAGCTGAAGATTTCCCAACAAGCATGCTGACATACTGTTAAAATACATTATACAGCAAACAGGGCGCATAGGATGGCCTTAAGGGGTAGTGGAAATGAAAAGGTACGCGGATTGATAGGGGCAATACATCAGAGAAAATAACACAATATTTGGTAAAATAACCAAAAATAACCAACACTTTCAAAATATAGAGAGGAGGGAGTGTGCTTGGGATTTTTGTCTTTGTGTATGAAAAAATTCCTATTGAAATCCGACATACACCTCACAATACCCGACTGAAAGCCTCTCTAGCAAATTATTTACCTAAAGATATATTTATTAGGGGGTGTAACACCCCCCTAGTGAACCTACGCCCCTGACAACCATGCACCTTCGAGCCACAGGCAGTGTTTCAAAACACTTCCCTTAGGGCGTTAGCCACAGAAAAGTGGACCGTGCCTAGCACCACCCCATCTCTCCAGAATCGTGGGCGGCAGTAACCAAGTGCCACCCCGGCTGTCACCGACCGGATCAACGTTTCCTGACAGACCCGCAACTGATGCACCTCCGGTCACCCTCCAAGAAAGTCCTTAACGCTCCAAACCGCGAAGTGCCAGCTGACCGGCGTTTGTCAGCTTTGGACAGTGTTTATACACCGCAGAGGCACGTGCACATATCACAGCCAATGAACTCTTCGGATTGTAGTGCAGCGCTCTAGGACTGGTTGCGGCACAATCAACGCTCCAATCCTAGGGCACATTGCACATTACGATCTCTTCCACTCCCTGACGACTTAGGGAATGTGTGCAAAGTATGTTCAGCTGTAGGATTGGTTGTCATGCGACCCGGAAGTAGTGAAATTACGGGCAAATGTCGTCCGTAAAAAGATCAATAATGGGAAACGGACGTTTGGGGGAATTTACGGAGGGTCCTTGCAAGTGGTGGACGGGTGGTCTCCCTAGTTGGGCCCTTTCTAAAGCGTGAGGAATGACTGGCCTTAGTGGCGGATCCCCGGGGATTGAGATCTGCTTCCAACGTGGATTGGGTTGGTGGACGGAGAGTTATGGGCTCTCAGGTCCTGCAGATCCTGCGCCAGGGGGTGTGGGCCTCCCTGACAGGCGGATGGTTCTTCGACCCTCACCAGAGCACCTTCTCAAACTGCTTCCACCTCTATACATGGATATTCTTGTTGACGTTTCCCTTCTTGCTTTACATGGTGAGTATCTTTTGGGCCTCGCCGGCTGTACCTTCTTAGTTATGTTTGCTGTCATGTGACCCAAGTAAATAGTTTAAAAAAAATATCAACAGATACCAACTCCTAGATCTACTTACTCTATGCTGTCACATTTCAGCCTACACTATCTTGTCCTGTGTGTTGTTTGTGTTTCTTTCATTTACTAGTCGCTCTTGCTTTATCCAGTTGTTAGCCTAGTTTACACTATTAAAATAATAATTCAAAATGATAGAATATTCTGTATTCCCATCAGAAATTAAAGATTATTTTAAGATTGGCAATATTTTAATAACTGGAATAACCTGTTATCCTATGTCCATACTCTTCTAGGTGTAAGCTTGTCCAACAACCCTTAAAAGTATCATCTTTTTTTCCCTCTTTTCCACTTTTATTCTTTTGTGTTATCTTGTATATGCTTGCTGGGTTTGTCTGTTTTATTGTGGGAGGGTGAGTGCAAAAACGAATCAGTAGTTTGATGTGTGGATGAAAGAGTGCAAGGATGAGTGACAGAGTGCATATGTAAAGAGTTACTGAGTGCCTAAATTCACCAATGGCCGAAAAAGCACTTTAAGTTATAAACCATAACTATTGGTATTGCTGGTGTTTATTTTGAGCTTTTCAGGTATTGGGCTTCATTTTGTGATCTACAGTGGTAGAACTTTCAATCAGTTCAGTTGAAGTTGAAACAATGCAGTTTAGTCACAGGGCATCCCTTAGGCTGATACCTCATTGTCTGGTGCGGTTGATTAACTTAGGGGATGATGTACCATGTGCGATTGTTAGTACAGAGATGTTGTAGGATTTTAAACAGGGGGACGTCTCCAACAATCATCGTTGGATATGAATCAGACGGCCTCAGATGTTGCTTGTATGGTTGTTGGGGTACCTTGCTCTTTCTCAAGCTTTAGCTGGGTCTCTGTGTTAGCCACGTGCAATCTTTATAGCCTGGAAATAAAACATTTTTTAGTTACCCGTCCTATTTCACAGCTCCCAACTGAAAATAACAGTCCAGAATATATAAAAATGTTAGAAACAGAATTGAAAGTTCTTAGTTGGATTAGTATCCTCTCTCTTTTATTGCATTCCTAAATTAGCCTTTCACTACTGGTGTGTTTGTGTGAATATCAGTTGTTGAGTCTCACTGGGTATTTGGCAGAGTCAAGTCCATGTCCAGTGTTGTCACTGATCAGCTTGGCAGTTGCAGGAAAGGGTCTCTTGTAGCTTGTTGTATCCCTGTAGCTTGAACGAAAGGTCATCCTTATGACCATCACATTCCATTTCTTTGTCCTGGGTACAAGATGTTTGAAGGTTACAAAATACGTTAATTGGGACACTTGTTAATGGAACATTCTAAAACTATAAAACCATTATATGATAAAACCATGTTAAAAGTCACAAATATTCCCAAATATGCCACAACTTATTCAAAACCATCTTTTAGCCTCTGCTTAAAAGCAAGCATTTAAAATGCTATTCCTACTGCAACATCGATATAACACATTACGTATAATATCCCCATTGCATCCTACCTTGAATGTGTTGGATATATTGAAAATAAGGGTCTTAAAAACTTAATGTGTGCGGACTTATAAAGAACACAATCCATAAGAACACGAGATAAAAAACATTTTCGATTCCGGGGGCACATCAGAAACAATTTTCATCCCGAACAACATTGCACCATTTAGGACTCGCAAAAATTGGGTCCCTCCCCAGTCTCAATTCTAAAATTTCATTGCGTAGCTTAGAGTCGGGTACTTGAGCCAAATAGGAAAAAACTGTGTGCTTGCCAAGGTAATTTGATGAAAAGCTAATACAAAGTTTCTCCCTCAAGTCGGCCAGGTCCAACGTACAGCCAACCTTTTCTAATGATTCTCTCAGTGCTTGTTTACTTGGGAAGGGAAAACATGTTCCAATTGTTCCCCATAATGAATGCATTTTTAGGTCGAGCCTAGCAGTGCGCATGTGCTGCTCTGGGAGGCATGCTGTATGTGGTCGGGGTTCTTAGACCACACCCACCGCTTACCATTTGTTCCTTTTTGTGCCTTACTGCATTCCTTTCTTCTTATTCTTATTGGTTAAACTCTGCAATTTGGCCCACCTTTGTGTTTGTCTTTCTCTTTGTGGCGACGGGCCCTTTTGTATGTTCCCTTACACGTTGTTGTATTTTGTTTGTTTGGTGCATTCTTTGTTTCGCTGAATTGGTCCTGTGTCGTGAACCCAGGCAAACCAACCTTTTCAGCTCGTCCGCAACTCACCCGTCTGCAATAACTCTTAACGTTATTTGGATTCTTAGGCAGCTGTTTTCAAAAAATATAAAGGTCACCGTAGCTGCTTGAAGAATCAAACTGTTTCTGGAATCAGAATGTTGTATAAAGTCCTAGATAAAGCATAAGACAATTCAAGAATGTGAAACCATTTTCAAGGGCAAGAGAAAGAAAGTGACAGCAGGCTGCAGTAAATAAGGGGAAGGTGTAACACTCAAAGTAAAATAAGCTGCAGATGTATAATGTTCTCTTACAGTAATAAAAAAAAAATCAGTTTAGGTAGGGACTAGCGCTGTTTCGCGTGGAAATGCGGAGTATGTATTAGTTGGAGTCATTTTCTCCCATACGTGGCAGCTGCCAGGTCGACACTTTTTTTGATTCCCGCGCTGTCCTGACATCCCTCTGCCCAGTTCTGTGGTTTCAGGCACTTCCGGGAAGATCTCCTGTCCCCTCAGGGGCTCCACCCTGGTCAGGAGCCAGGGGCTGTAGCGGCTCTGATGGGCAGCTCAGCCAGTCACGGTGATACCTCAAGTGATTGCTCTTCAATACCACACTGAGTTGCTGTGACAGAGCACACCTGGCATACTACAAACAAACATAATTTACTGAAATAGTTTTTGTGTTTTTATTTAGATACTTTTACATAAGCACGAACAAGGTGACGTCGGACATCATAGTGCTTTATTTTTCTTACAGTTTTAATGCAATGTTGGTTACGTTGGCTTTAAATGAACCACTTTATGGAATGAAACAGGATGAATGATATAAACAAACCGCTTCTTTCCAAAGGTAGTGTTTTGTTTAAAATGTATTATTCGTATTCTATGTAATATCAAGTGTTGAGGCCAATTTGATTGTTATTATGACTATTACGATTATTGCCATGTTTATTATGCATTGTATTATTGCTAAAGTTATTTTAGTATTTGTGTTGCTGTTTTCGTTAGTATTAACTATTTCTTGCTTTGACATACCCATACGTCTTTCACTAAATACCAAGCCACTTAGGTAACAATAACCAAATAAATTCCTCCACGTCTCGTTCAAAAACACCGTGCTCGACGGCTATTGCACAGTCTTCATACTGCCTACAACAACAATTCTTTTGGATCCCCTAGGAGATATTTTAGAAATGTGAAGTGATAACTACCTTAGAAACAATGGGTGCCAACAAAAATCCCAATAACGCTTTAGTGTTTACAGCGTTGAAAACTGCAAACTATTTGGCAGTTTTTAAAAGTTTCCTTAATAAAAGCACAACTTAGACAGATTTACCTCATGCCATTTTTCCAGACTTGGGAGTTTCAGGGAGTGACTTTTTGGTTTAATTGTTAAAATATTAGGTCTTCTTCTGAACTTAAGCACGACCACACAAGACTTAATCAGTTTTTTTTTTCTTCTTGAGAACCTCAGGTTGTCAAATACTGCTGTTTTTCCGCTCCATTTAGTGGGGATACCCTGTTTGTATTCAGGTTATCCTCCAAGACCAGACCACTGCATGTCTGCCCGGACACTCAGGCACATTGTCGCTGCATTTCTCAGAGGTCACCGGGTCAATGAGAGGTGCCCAGCCCAGAGATTGGCTCCCAAAGAAGAACGTTCACAAAAAGAGGGGGGAGGAAGCAGGCCTTACCAGACAAAGTTGCAGTTACTTTAGTTACGCTGCACAGTATCATGGATTCTGTGTAGCATGGCTAAAAACCATTGACCAAGCCAGTAGGTTACAAAGGCAAGACCTATTGGCTTTGCCAATGCTTGTTTTAAGAGAGAGCAGATCTGGTCTTCCAGGACTCTTCTTTGATTGCAGACAGCAGGTTCAGCCCTCATCCAAACTTCCTCAGACCCAGGAGTGTTCTGAAGTGGGTGCCCGGAGAGGACACATTTATGCCTGATACAATCTAGAATGACCCATAGGCATAACCTAACCAATGAGGTAAACGTTCTGTGGCTAACCCTACCCACCCACTTTAGGCATTTTCAAAATGGCAACTGTTTTTTTTCACACTATAATTGGGCTCCAGATTGAGGCAGTCCTCTTATACAGGGAAACCCAGAGACCGCAATCTGGTAAAACTGAGCCGTTTCATCAGCAACCAGACCGTCAATAGAGAAGAATTGTTTTGACATCTGGTTCTCGTCAAGCAGGTGTTGACACTGCAATAGGATTTGACACTGACTGGAGCCAGTCTGTCTGAGGGGGACAAAAGAAGTGCCAGCGTGGTTGTTAGCTATACCTACTTGTGACAGGGTAAGCCTCCTTTAAGTTAATGATCTTCCTGGGCCCAGTCAACAGGCCTTTCTGACAAGGGCACAATCCCCATACCCAAAGGCTTTTTTGTCCTGTCCTCGGATCAAGTTCACAGCTATTCAAATGCTAATTACTGGCTGGAAGAAGTGGGAGAGAAACATGCAGAATAGCTTCCAGTGACTTAAGGCAGGGAAAAGGTAACTTTCTAAAAGTATAGTTTCCTTAATAGTTATATAAAATTTATATTTTACAATCAAATTGGATTTTAAATAACCAGAGGTGTAGAATTCCTATTGCCTAACGCCAAGGACACATTGTTTAGGTTCAAAGACATAGTTTTCTTGTTTATTTTCTTCTTTGGACAAGTATGCCTAACCCTTTGCACCACAAACCTATTGACTACAGTTCACAACACAACATTATGGATCTGTGAAAGAGCATTGTCTGCAGTTCAGGTAAGGTTTGTATCAAGGCTGTATTTATGGTTCATTAATGCAAAGCCTTTGTTACTAGGTTGAGTGCTTGTAAGGAAATGCTGTGAGCTCAGCTTGCTCCATTGAGAGTGGTTCCAGTACAAAAATCTGTACACACGTTTGTAAAATGTAACATTATGAGGCTACATTTAATGCTCCCAGAATGCTCTCTGATTAGATGCAAATAGTTGCAGAACCTTGAAAGCAAAATTGACGATTCTTTGCTTGTGTAGCCCAGATGCAGAGTAGTCCTAGCTGTCTGTCTGTGATGCTGAAGCAGGAGCCATGGGTGCTGACTTGGCCGCTTAGATGGTGAGGAAGAGGGGGGCGTGGCTACGACTGCAATGGAGGCAGACGTGTCTGGGTAGAGCTCCGCCGGAGGCTCCCCTAAACAGGCCCTTCTCTCCGAATGCAGTCACTCACGGAGTCTCTTGCTGAGCACAGCTTCACCAGGACACTATTCTAGAGCGCCGCTGTTGGTTTTGCTTCGCCTGGACCTCGCTGTGTGGCTCCCGACTGAGGAGACTGCCCACCGCATGATCCCAGTGCGGCCAGCTCCGCGAGTCCGGGGCTTGACTCCACCCACAGGGCCGCAAAAGGTTGCGCAGCTGTACTGAGCCGACAGGGGCGGACTATGGCTGCGACTCCTGCCGATACCTAAATAAACACTCACCGACGTGCTGCGGGGTGTGGTCGGGGCCCCAGCTGTGTCTCCCACCCGTTTCCGCCTGTGAAGCCCTGGACTGACTGCTGGCTGCGGCGACACAGGGGGTAGGCCGTGAATGACATCGCTACCTGGATCGCCTGCATCGCCGTTGCCCTCATGGCGCGACTGCAGTGGGTGAGCCCCACTCGACGGAGGAGAGCTGCACGTGATTGCCCATTGGTGGGAGGCGGGGCACGACTGGAGCCCCTATGAGACTGCCTGCATGCCCCCGTGCTAAATGTCCCTGGACTCGGCTGCCAACCGTCGTGGTGAAAGGAGAGGGGCGGCGAGGGAAGACGCTACCTGGACCGCCTACACTGCTGCTGCTCACGCGGCACGATTGCAGTAGGTTAATCCCCGCCAGCAGACGAGAAACGTGCCGCCCCCACATTCACCCGCTGATGGGAGGCGGGATGCGGCTGGGGCCCCTGCTGCACTGCCGACACGTTGCAGCGGTATGAGACTCCACCGGCCTGGCTGCTGGCAGCTACTGTGAAGGGAGGAAGCCAACATATGACAACACTGCTCAGATCACCACCGTTGCCCTTACCCCCATGGTGCGATCCTATGAGGAGGGCCCTACCCCTGCAGGTCTGCCAGCTGAGTACCATCGGCCAGTTCCTGGAATGGCAGGCTCCCTTATGTTACTAATTGAGGCATCGCTGGCAGAGGCGAGGGCATGCTGAGCTCTTCCTGCGGCAGAACAGGGTGTAATGGACTGCTGATGCCTCTATAGGAGCTGTGAGACAATACGTGGGAGAAATCCAAAACTAGCCTGCAGCCTACGGAGCTGATGCTCCCCCAAATCTGTCGCTGTGCAGGCACCTGGGTGTTGTTTTAGTGCCCAACCCACTGCAGCCTAGGGCAGCAAGGAGACACATGCTGCTACACTAGCAATCGCTGCACAGTTGGCACAAGCATGTCTCTACTCTGACGAGCCGTACCTGGGACGCCCCGCACAGGCTGCCTGGGTGGTGCCCAGAGGGAGGACTAGCTGATGCCCGCAGATAATTACACCACCGAAGCCGAACAAACATGACCTCTTGTTGAGGTAAAATTGTACACCACTGCCTAGCATGACCTGAGTAGTTGAGTGGCGCAGATGACGACCGTGCTGCAGAGGAGATACCTATGCGTGGCGGTGGAGCCCTGCCGCTGGAACTGTGAGCTGTGAAGCGGCTGCTGATCGCAACCTGTTGGCGTCGAGACGGGACCTGTAGTGAGACTTGCGCCCTGGAGGCATCGTGTTGGGATTTTGCTGGATGCGGAGCAGCATAGGTGTACTGACTCTGCGACTAATGTCGGTTGACACCCGAGCGCGGACCGGAACGGGAGGAGTGCAGACCCTACCGCCGCCGTCCAAGCCAAAGTCGGACAAGATGGCGAAGCAGGGACTCACGGACCAAACTGCCAATAAGCTGGATGCGGTGCTTGCTGCAATGGAGCGGCTGGAAGAAACCATTAATCAGACCCGCATTTCCCTGGAATCTAAAATTGACAAGGTGGCCATCGACCTCACTCATTTACATGCAGATCACCAGAAGCTAACGGACTACACTACTATCTTGTAAACCACGCTCGCTGACATCAAACCGCAGGTGACTCAGACAGATAAGCATGCACAAGATGTATTGAACCGTGTAGAGTTCCTAGAAGACAGAGCCGAAGATGCTGAAGGGCGAGCACGACGTAACAATGTTAGCATAGTGGGTGTGCCAGAACGATGGGAAGGAAGGGAATCTACCTTGCACATGGAAAATTGGCTCAGATCTACTGCCTGAGTGGTCCCTCTCACCACACTTTGTCATAGAGCGTGCACATAGGGTCCCGGCGAGACCTCCTCTCACGGGATCGAACCCGCGGCCCTTGCTCCTCCGACTCTTCAATTACTGAGACCGAGACTCCATTCTACAGGAAACTCAAAGATATTCACATAGACAATCATAAAATAATGTTTTTTCTGGACTACACTATCCAGGTGCAGCGTCAGAGGTTCTCGTTCATGGCAGTGAAGAAACGCCTACAGTAAAACAACCTGAAATATTCCCTGCTATTCCCGGCGCACCTACAGGTGGTTGCAAGCGACAAAACGCACTTTAACACATCTGAAGAGGCAGAGGATTGGCTAGATACCTTCACCACTGCGAGGCCTCTGGACATTGCTGCGATGGCAACTTTACCGAAGCTAAGGGGCCTCTTTCGCCGCTGCCGGAGAGAGCGTAGATCAACAGGGATGCGGACACCGCCTTCATCAAATGTAGGATCACACTCCGAATGAATCCTCAGCGGACAAGAGACGCTCTTCAGGCGGTAGCAGAGATCAGCGGTTCTTTGGTGACTGAGGATGTATCTAACTCCAGTCAATGGGACCTATCTAGTGATGATGAACAAATATATGGCCTGCTGAACTCACAGGATTCAACTGAACAGCCAGATGTCACCCCACAGACGGCGGACATAATAGTATGAACATTGTGAGACCCCATCCTTGAATGGACTACGATTTGAGGTATTGTGGTATATATGTGGGGGCGTGCAGTCGCTAACAGTGTAGCCATATGTGGTAGTCGTTACTATGATTACAATTGTGCGTATGAGGTTGGGAGTAATGTCATGCTGTAGGGCTGGGAGGCGGGCCTTAACCACACGCTCTGCTGTTGCCATGAGGACGCAAATGCACATAGCTCGATTGATAAGTGTTACTGAGCCGATATGCACAGACTGCCTTATCTATATTGTATTTTGCCTGATGATGGGGAGCCTCTGCGACACTAGATACACGGATTGTAAGCTAACAAAGCGCCGCATGCAGCGCACCCCCCAGATTGTTTTGACTGTTATCTCCATTGAGTTTGGACGATTGCTGGTTGCATTTTCACCCTTTTGGAATTGGTTATGATTATGTTCTTGTTCTGGTTTTATTGTGAGATATCATTTACTGTATGTCGATTTTATAAAATTTAGCATGCCACGAGTCAGTATGCTAGGTAAGCTGTACACTGCTAGGTCATGTGTACCGTACATGTCTGTTGGGCCGCTACAGACACATGGTTGCTTGACGCATTGTAGGGTCTATGTCTTCATTTAAAATTGGTACATGGAATGTGAGGGGCATGCATTCACTGTCATGCAGGTATCGGATATATTCATACCTTAAACGGCATCACATACAAATAGCTCTACTGCAAGAGACTCACCTGGCCAAAACAGAAATTCAACGCTTGCACCGCCGCTGGCGTGGCCAATTGTATGCCACTGGGTATTCGGCTTTTGCGCGAGGCACGCTAATATGGGTGAGGCCGGGGGTTCCGCTTAAAATTACACAGGCATTGGTGGACACGGAGGGCAGGTATGTTGTAGTTAGGGGCACACTAGATGGCCGGCATGTTGTACTTGCATCACTATACGCTCCTAACACAGAGCAGGCTGCCTTCTTTGACAATATATCGCACATCCTGGCACCATGGCACGTTATTCCCATGTTATTGGGGGGAGACTACAATAGCGTACTTGAGGTATCACTGGACCGTTCCTTTCCACCCCTTCCGGGTACAAACACATGCCATGCCATGAAGGCCTTAACTAACTGGGCAACCCACTGGCACTTGAGAGACGCCTGGAGACACCGTCACGCCCATGACCAGGTATATTCCTACTACTCAGGTGCTCACGACTTGCATGTGCGGTTAGACTGTTACATGCTTTTGGAAGAGCTGCTCCCCCATATATCTGCAGTTTATTATCTGGGCAGGACGCATTCTGATCATAACCCACAATGTTAGAGGTGTTGTAGGTACACCCCCGCCCGCCAATTCCAATCTGGCGGCTACAACCAAATTTGCTATTGGACGCACCCTTTCGTAACCTGCTAGCTGCCCCCATCACCCAATACTTTAAAGATAATACTGACACGGCCACAACGCCTCAGGTGGAATGGGACGCGTTTAAGGTAGTGATAAGGGGAGATTGCTTCTGTGCGCAGGTGGGTATGCGGGGACAGTTGGAAGCAGACCTCACACGCCTTGAAACTGACTCCCTCTGAAGGGAGGGAGAAGCACTAGAGGGCAACGCAGGGCCTCTGGAGCACGTTAGAGAAGAACACTCCAGATTGCTAGACAGGCTCCGCAATTTGGATTATGCAGCACACTCTGCACGGTGCACCATATGGGAGACCAACCTGGCAGGTTGTCGTGGTTGATACGGCAAGAAGCAGCCACTGCGCCCGTGACATCCATACAAAATGCACAGGGAGTCACGGTACATACCCAGAGGTATATACATCACGCTTTTGTGGAACACTATTCCATGATGTACAGATTTTGTTTGATGGCTACGGATGCAGACATACAGGGCTTTCTTTCCACCCTAACGCTGCCGCACCTGACAGAACACCAACAAGAGGAACTAGGTGCTCCTCTGCTGTCAGAGGAAATAAGGGATAGTATTTACTACCTCTCGAATGGTAAAACGCTGAGTGCGGATGGACTACCGGCTGAATTTTACAAGGCCTACTCAGACATATTGATACCGGAACTGTTGGGGATATAAGCAGCAGCTCTAGATGACTCAGCGTTCACAGCCACGCAAAATGAGCCAACGCTGCTCTCCCTCTTCAAGCCAGGCAGAAGCCCTGAACTCCTAGGCTCCTACCGCCCGCTGGCTCTGTTGAATACAGACTATAAAATACTTGCCTCTACCCTAGCTAAACGAATTGCCCCGTTTGTGCCGACTACATAATGATCAAAACGGATTTGTTCCAACTAGGAGCCCCTCCCTCAATATTCGTAGGCTATTTAGAATCCAGAAGTATGCGACAAAGAACTGGCCTCGGTCTGGCTGTCTAGTACTAGACCTAGAGAAGGCCTTCAATTCGCTGGAGTGGCCCCATCTTGCGGCAGTCCTGCGTAAGTACGAGCTAGGAGACGAATATTTACAACTGGTGCAACTACTGTATCAACGCCCCACTGTGTGGGCACGCACGGATAAGCTCCTCTCTGGTACAATCCGGGTTAGACGAGGAACCAGGCAGGGGTGTCCTTTGTCCCCATTGCTCTTTTCCATTGCTATGGAACCTTTAGCGGCTCTCCTCCACGAGGGTGGCGCGGACTGGGGCATGGACTTCACACAGTGTTGTACGTATGAGACCTACACCCTGTACCGCCGGAGATATCCGCTTTGTTTCGTAGCTTTGAGCCATTGTCAGGCCTTAGGGTATATTGGGCTAAATCAGGCGCTTACTCTTTCCATGAGGGCATGGCTGTGACGGATATAATTATTAACGGGACTGCGCTTGCTTGGTATCCGACCACGTTCAGGGACCTGGGCATATATATCTACAGGTCCCCGGCGGACATATTGGAGGGTAACTTTGTAAGCACCATCTGCTCTGTAAGGGCACAGATGCAATTCTGGAAGACTCTCCCGCTCAATGTGATGAGTCGTGTCACCTTGATCAAAATGATAATGCTGCCAAGGCTATTGTATTATTTTGCAAACCTTCCGGTATATGTCCCAGTACGACTTTTTAGGGAGCTGGAGGGATTAACCCGAGGCCTAATTTGGAATGTGGGGCGGCCCCAGATAGCACTGCAGAAACTGTATGCGACACCGGAGAGTGGAGGCTTAGCTGTTCCTCATCTGGAACTATATTACTTAGCTGCACAGCTACAATGGGTCACAAAGTGGCTGAGCGGCAAGCACCTGGCTGACACGGCGACCGAGCCATCAACATGGACGCAGAATCAGATCTATGGATTGTTTCACCCACTGGCGAAACTCCCCCACCCGACACAGATACATATTGAGTTAGCTCATAGGTGCTACAGGAGAAGTCTTCAACTCACAAAAGACACAATCCCTTATGCCCGAATACTGCCGCATATCGGGACACCCAGAGGTAGAGACTCTATAACGGACATAGCACTGACGTCTTGGACTGAAGCGGGAGTGGAGCCGCTAGGAGACCTCTATGCAGACGGTACCCTACTACCTTTTGCGACCCTAACGGCCGATAATGGTTTACCAGTGGGACCAGTTCCTTCTACATGCAGCCATCACAAGGACATTGATGCTAGCATGGGGAGATTTGACTAATGAGCCGTCGACACATCAGTTATTACAGTATTTGTTTGTAATGGGGGAGGGGTCTCATGTGATACACTGGCTAGTACAAGCCCTGCTTATCCACATATTAAAACCACTACAGAGACTCCGCACACGTTGGACTGAGGACAGAGGCCGTCCCTGGACTGATAAGGAATGGGAACGCGTCCTAGCCAGTCCCACACACATACCACGCAATTCACGGTTTAAGCTTATACAAACATATATATCATAGGGCGTATCTCTCACCAGATAAGATCAATACATATTTTAACATCAACACTTCCGAATGCCTGAGATGCTGTCTCCTAGGTGCTGACCTATTACATATGCTATGGTCTTGCCCCCTACTTTTACCTACTGGCGCACAATAACAGAAACACTTAAGAACTGCACTAGCGCTGAAGTGCCTACCACATGGGAGGTCTGTATCATGGGATTTTACAAACATACTAAGACCAACAAAGTAAGTTCTAGATTTCGTGACCTAGGCCTCATAACAGCAAAACGACTAATAACTAAGAGATGGAAACACAAGGACCCACCAGAGGTACTGCATTGGGTGAAGTCCCTAGAGGTCTGGGCACAAGCGGAGAGCACCACCCTACATAGGGAAGAAACGGCAGGGTTGCAACAGTATCCCATTGCACAAACCTGGGATGATATGCTCAGAGCCCTTACACACACTAATGCTATATTGCGGGCACCTCCTACGCAACAAGCGGGAACCAATACCTGACATGTCACCTAGATGTAGAGGACATCCTGCAATTACATGACACCTCAGCCACGGTTGTTGGGTTAGGCACAGACCTCGCATTCCTTAAAGACAATACATAGATGTGGCTCTTGCCACACAATACCCTAGTGTCCATGCAACCGCATATAAAGCAGGGACAGCAGCCCACACTCACTACTTACGCACAAGCCTCGTCATGACTGAGCTCTAAAGGCACTCTGGATACTGGCTACATTTTACTTTAAGCATTTGATATCTCTTTTCCTTTTGTTTTTTTGTCTTCATTAGTTGTGGTTAAAATGTTATATATATAAAAAAAAGATATCTAGTGAACGGATACGACAAATGCATATTTGCTTTTGTTTTCCCATGAAGCATTGTATGTTGTAATTTCAAAGCTGAGCTGAGTATGAGAAGCACACTTCTGTATACATCGATAAACTTATGTATTGATGACCACTGTTGAGAAGAGGCGTACTTAGTAGACACACTGCGCCCCTTGATAGGAGATAACCGTATGTGCGAGCTATTGATGCCCATGGTACTTTATAAATGCACGAGGAATTTTGCACTATAGATGCAAACCGTATCCCGATTGTGAAAAGGAAATACCTTGATGTAAGTTCACAGTAGCATAGAACAGATAATGTTATTATAAATGCAATATGTATCGATACTCAGAATTCATGTAACAGAAAATATAAAATGCTATAAAGATATTTAAAAAAAATCAAATTTCAATAAAAACATAACATGGAAAAAAAAATAGATGGTGAGGAAGGGGATGCAACCTTTCAAAGACAGGGCCACTGGGGAATTGGGTTGAAGATCCTGCATGGTTCTCCTGAGGCACAGTGTTGAATAAAAGTGGTGGTAGCCTGGCTGGCCACCAGCAAGCTTTGTTAACAGCAAGTTCAGCCATCGTTCACTTCGTCATTGAGTCCCGGGGGAAATGATAGCCACCTGAAACTTGCTGAAGGTCAGGACTACGTTTCCTACAATGTGCTAGTCCATTCACTTGTGGGCGATTTCCTTGGCATACCCAATGGCCAGTGATTCTTTGGATCCAGGAGTGTGGTTCTTTGCTGCTGGGGACTAGTACCTGGAGTTCTAGAGCTGCCTTTGGCTTGCAGAAGTGTTCCTCTTTCCTTAGGAACTGGTCTCTTGTCCAGAACGAGTCATAGTTGTGGTCGTATGGTGGTTGCCACAGGTGAAGTCTTTGGTGCCTTTTCTTTGTGCAGGTCTTTAAGTCGCACTTTGGTCTCTTAATTTGTCCTTTTGTTGCAGATGGACCAATTCTGAAGTTCTGGTGCCAGGAGAGCCCCACAAATCCTAGATTTAGGGGTGTAATAGTGAGTCGTGAGTAGTGAGCTTTTGTCGAGCAAGACCTTTCTGTCCAGTTAAAAATCCTCTAACTTCAGGGAAGGCTAACTGACTTTTGACCTCTGACCAAGCTTACATTTATTTATTCTATGTGACTTCAGTTGGAGGATTTTGTAAATTGTACTTTATTTAACTTTGCAAAGCCTGTTCAATGAGGGGCTGTAAGATGTTAGGCTTTTTTCTGACGCAACATTGAAATAGCTAAGTGAACTTTTCAAATTTCACTAGTTATGAAAGACCCGTTTTTGTAATTCTGAGGTGAATTTTTTTATAGCGTCAAAACAAATTAGAACGCTTTACTTGGTGATGTGCAAATCTTAAATATTTTTGCTGAAACTCACTTCCAATAATTTATGTGCTATTATCAAACTACATGTTGGTGGTAAATTTTGTCAGTTTCAATAGAAAATGATATCTGAAATGACAATGCACTACCACAATGCTATTAGTAAACTAAGAGGCAAGCCAGGAATCATGTGGACCCTATATATGGGCTCTCTGCTTGTTCATGGAGCAAACATTTAGTCTAGTAAATTTTTATTTTTTATTTTTGTAAAGCGGAAATAGTGAGCTTGCATATTTGAAGGTGATCGCTTCTGTGATGAGGAAATGAGCTGCTACGTAAGACAGTATTTCTACGAGCACAATTTGAGACCAGTTAACGGGTCAAGTACATTACAGTGAATTAAAGTTACTAGACCAGGAGGTCTAGTAACGTTTTTCGAGCCCAGCTATACTGGGCTCTCCAGAGCCTTACACCAGGGAGCATGTGGCTGTGGCACAAGTTCACATACAGGTGCTGGGCGCCTTCTAGATCAGTGATCTTGAGTGCGTTTGCATGCTGCCATTTGGACAAGAGCAGTACTGGGTTGTTAACATGAGTAAGCACTAACATTTAATGTTGAATGGATGGGGCTAGGTGTCCTGCACGGCTTAACTTAAGGATCATCTTCACTTCTGAAGATATCACAGTAAATGAGTAAAATATCAATGTGTTCAAAATTCAACAAGTGTATTTCATTAACACTCAGCAGTTTCACACTAGTACATTGGGTGCATTAAGAAGCGCTTTGTTTCTAACCACAAATTAGTAACCTTTATGCTCAAAACCCTTTTGCATACAATGGCAATAGTGAACGACTTTCCTCTATGTTGCTGATAGCTTGGCCAGCTGTGTCCCCCGTCACTGGGCAAGGATGCGTCTTATTGGTGGCGCTTTTCTTATATCTGGCGGGGGCAGAGTAAACTCATCCATGTTCATCCCAGTGCCTTCCTTAAGTGATTGCTGGCTGGTTCATGCTATGGGTACACACCACAGTGGGTGAGATGAGAATTAATGTCGCAGTGCATAAGTTGTAGGTTGTAGCTTTATGCAGATTCTCTACTGATCCGCTTTATAAAGCACAGCAAATCACTCTTTACGGTTTCATGGTGGGGTGGCTGTTAGGTTCATGGTTCTCCATTCTGAAAACTCGTAGATTCCGGAAGGAAAAAACATATAAACGCTCCTTTTCAGGAATGGCACCCAGGATTTGGAATTCACTCCCCCCAGAAACCAGGCTTATCTCCTCCACTACATTTTTTAAGAAAGAAGTAAAAGCTATCCCCATGGCTAAATTTACCCTAACTTTTACTTTGGAACTATTTGAGACTCTGCACCTATTTGTACTATTCGTTTTTCTGATTGTCGATTTGTATTATTGGTTTAGCTGATTGACTATGCTCCCCCATGTACCTACCCTATTTTGCTACTCATTTATTACCTACAACTATTCTTTGCCCAAAAGTCTGATAATCACTCTCTTGTTTTCTTACCCCTTGTTTTTGTAAAGCGCTCTGATATCTGCAAAGATCTTGTTCGCGCTATATAAAACTTTCTAAATAAATAAGTAATAACTAGTAGGCAATGGACTAGTCCCGCCAGTGGCTAATCTGCCCTTGAGGTGACCACTTCTGAGGGAGTGTCACCTTTTCTAGCCAGAAGCCTCTTTTCTGCCTCTTTTTAAAATGTCAAAACCCTTTTCTGGCTGTACAGTCCAGGTAGCCCTCCTTAGGGGTGTGGCTAGCCTTCTGGGGGAGAAACCCTCCTGATCAATGTTCCCTCTGATTTCTTTCCTTTGTCTGCGGCAGAGTAAGGTCTCTGTGCGCTACAACCAAGGCTATGTGCGCCAAAGAACCTGACAGCACGTGTAGATCAGGGCTTTAAGTGGCATTAAAAAAGGAGGGGAGTCTCTCAAGGGACGTGACCGATGCAATTAAGGGCGTGGCTTAAAAGCAATTAAGCTAAAAATCTGTGTTTAACATAGTGTGCTACCCAACTGATATTTAGCTTCTTCTGTCATTGCATCCAGAAATGTAATACAAGTAACATTACACCTACAAGAAGCCAGGACTATTGGTTTTGTCAAAGGCTTAAAGTTACATATAATATTGAAAATGCTACCTCTCTTGTGGTAGCGGTTGTGGCTTAATGCTCGAGCTGCCGACTTGGGCGACAGGTTTTGAGGAGTAGGGTCAGTGAGCTATTACTGATACATCATTGACCTCACTCCTTCATATAGGGGTGTACAATGATTTTATACTTTGGTGGCAATCGAGAAGTGTTCCGTCAACCCTCACATGAGCATTTCCTCCCTGGGGCGACATTTACTTCAGCAAAAAGCTCAGGGATTCCTTGTGAGCCTGGACAGTCTGATAGTACATAAATATAGTATAGGACATTCCTTGTAAAGAGAGTTTAGAACTGTTCAACTTGATCTTGTTTAGCATACTGGGGTGTAAGTAAGCCAATGATGACATTTCATGACAAATTATCACAAACTGGGGATGTGATGCAGGCACCAAGGCAGATGAACTCTTGGCCCTCGGTCTGAGTTGCGTAGAGTGGTAATTCCACTTGCTAATAGCTGAATAACTACCCCAGACAACTCTAAGCTTTACTTTGCGTGGACCTGCATTCAATACTACTAAATTATTTTCTGCCCCCATTTTTCACCAGCTAAAAGCAAGTGGGAAATGTGAGGGGAAATGGCCCTGAATTATTAAATTGCAGGACCCGCCAGCTATTCCATTTTTTAGGGCAAAAAACTTATAATGGCTATTTATTGAGGTACTGATACCAACTTGTGTCAGTAACAGCAGGCCCAGTATTGCCAACTGTTGTTACCAACCATCTTAGAATGATGACGTTGGAGTTAAGTGAGCCCCACACTTTTTGTTTGAAGCCAAATTTAGTAGCTTCTGCCATATTTAATCCGGACTGTCAGCTTTGTCTTTAGGTTATGCAATAAGTAAAAGCAAGAATATAAAGCACTGTATGGCATTTTCAGTAAGATGGAAGAGATAGTGAGGACAAAAAGCAATTTTGGAATAATTAAGTCCCTAAGACCTTTTGCTGAATGAGTTGTTTAAATCCTTACCAAATGGTGGGTAAAGGTTCAACAGAAACATCAAGACCATTTTCTTTTAACAGCTGTACTAATTACTGGTTCCATGTTTAAATATCGATAACAAAAATATAGTTAACAAAAATATAGATGTAAAAATATTGATTACAAAAATATCGACTCCCTATACTTAAACAGGTAAGTACAATAATATCGACTCAAAAATATAGATGTAAAAAATATAGATGTAAAAAATATCGACTTTAAAAAATAATATAACTTAAATTAAATAATATTAATATTATTAACAAAATAAATTAAATTTATATTTTAAATATTTATAACAAATAAACTTAATTTAATCAATATAAACACAATAAATGTGTACATATACATATATTTTCTTTAATACATTTTATTATTATCTTTATGTAATTTATAAACTTTAATAATTATATAAAAATAAACACATATAAAACATTTTGAATAAAATATTCTATATTTAATTAACACATTAAAGTATTAAAAAATAATAATACATACATTTAATAACAAAATAAAAACATTAGTAGTTAAAACATTTAATAACGAAGAGGTAAAAACTACTATTTACACTCCAGTGAGTGCAACAGTAGGGAAAGCGCTGGATAGCGTAGGGGTCAAAATTACTATTCCCACTCCAGAGGGTGCAACAGTAGGGAAAGCGTTGGATAGCGTAGGGGTAAAAATTACTATTCCCACTCCAAAGGGTGCAACAGTAGGGAAAACGTTGGTTAGCGTAGGGGTAAAAATTACTATTCCCACTCCAGTGAGTGCAACAGTAGGGAAAGCGCTGGATAGCGTAGGGGTAAAAATTACTATTCCCAGCCCAAAGGGTGCAACAGCAGGGAAAGCGTTGGATAGCGTAGGGGTAAAAATTACTATTCCCACTCCAGTGAGTGCAACAGTAGATAAAGCACTGGATAGCGTAGGGGTAAAAATTACTATTCCCACTCCAGAGGGTGCAACAGTAGGGAAAGCGCTGGATAGCGTAGGGGTAAAAATTACTATTCCCACTCCAGTGAGTGCAATAGTAGGGAAAGCGCTGGAACCCAAAACAATAAAAAAAAACTATCAACATTTTTATTAAATTTAATTTCAAATATAAACATAATTAATGTATACATTTAAAAATATTATTAACAAAGATATTAAAAAATAATTATTTACACATCATTTAACACTATAATATCCACCACACACCTAAAATTAATTACACAATTACATTTAATATTTACTAAATAATTAATGAAAATTAATGTATTTTTTTATTAATTAATTACCAGCTTTCACACCATATACACTTATAAACACCACAACACAAACCTAAAATTAATTACACATTTACAATTAATTATTACTAATTAATTAATGGTAATTTAAAAAGTATTTAATAATTAATCAATAAAAACTTAATTACTTACCACCCTTCACATCATTTACACATATAAACTCCACAACACACACCTAAAATTAATTAAACAATTAACATAATTAATTATTAATTGACTAATTGAAATTAATTAACAACTAATTATTAAACAATTATTAATAAATTAACACATTAATTATTCAATTAATTTTATATAATTAAATTACTTCCCACCCTATTCCCACTAATACCACAAAAGTAAACATAAAATACATTAATAACTAATACAATTCCAAAATATTTAATAAAATGACAATAAATTCTCATTAAACACTAAAATACATAAAATTATTAAAACATCGATATTTTTGTAAACAATATTTATTACAACTATATTATTGTTATCGATATTACTGACCGGTCAGTCGATATTCTGGTCAAACTATATTTTTGTTGATATTTCTTCCACTCGATATTTCTGCGGAGATATTTATGTCACACGATATTTCTCCGTCGATATTCCTACTCTGCACCCTAATTAGTAGCTGAGGGTACTCCAGAAATGCAAAATATTTATGTTTTCATTCTGAACGAATGAGAACAAGCTAAATAAATAGAAATGCAAAGTAATGGTATAACTTATGATATGATGTCAAGTTTTGCCTGGCTCGAAATCACCTCATCTACTTAGGTTTGCCTAAGGAGATCTCCAGAAAAAATATCTGAATCCCACAAAGTAAACGTAGAAAACAAATACCTCTATTTGCTTCAAATTTCAGTAACTGTGCCACTGCACGCTGACTACAGAGTGTTCTTTAGTGGGACTGCAATGTTGTTAAAAAAATAAATACAAAAAAACTATGCTTTTCTAAACAAAGATTTCTTTTGGCTCTAATGTACTGATTGAGCGGGTCAAGGACAGTTTATGGATGTTAACAACAGACGCTTTGAACGATTATTCATTAAAGAAGAAGCTACAGATTTGAAGCTATCTACACAGAGGCTTCTATCACGGAAAATCCTGTCTGTCCAACCTGGCTTTAATGGCTTTAAAAGTATCATCTGATGAAAATATGAACAGATCGATTATTTGGAATTGTTCAATCCAGCCGAGTATGTGTAAAAGCGACCCTCTTCCAAGATTTCAAAATTACAACAGAAAATGCAAAAATATCTAGCCAGTCTGCAAAGCAGAGAGAAATGGGGAACCTGTGCTACGTCTAGAGTGAATTTGCTAGATATATACATTAAGGAGGCAATCGAATCAAGGTGATAAAAGTGTCTGTGATGCAAGATCAATGAAAATGTCAGTCATCTTAGGGAAGATGATGAAAACTGCCCTCATATGCAACGAGTATCTTCTGGGGGAACAATTTCCCAATATTAAATGCAATACCACCTCTAACCTCTAAAAACACTGAAGCTAAGGAAAAAGTAGCATGTCAGTATTTTCTATTCATTCATGACTGTCTGAGGAGCTGCAACGTGATGAAGCCAGCAAACATGAAAAAACGATTAATATGCAAGTGGTACATTATTGTAGATTAAATTAATGAATGTTGATTGGTTCAACGTGAAGTGGGTGTCTTTATGACAGCCTAAGTACTTGTAGGAAAGATTGTCAGGATCTGCTATCAAGTCCAAACCAACAAGAGATATTGATAGTTCTCATCGCGGACGCCCTGCTCATTGAGCCTAAATATTAGTAAGAAAGATGATGATCAGGTCTGTCATTCAGTCCATACTATCAAGAAGGGATACTGACAGTTTTCATCGCTTACACATCCTCTCTACAAACACACTGGTGACTGCAAACACCTGTACTCCTGTTGTACAAAGGGGGAGGTTTAAATACTAAGGAATGAGTTGACATGGACATTCTCTGTCCAGTAGTCTAATCATGAATTATAGAATAGCTCACTTCCCAATGCGATCTTGAGTGGTGATATTAGAAAGCTCTTTTTTCCTCTATACACACAATTCCCAGCACATTGATTTCAGAACATGTACATTACATTTTCTCCATCTAAACTCTCACATCATTGTAAGAAACTATTTTTAATTTTTGTATTAATTTTCGTGCACAAAGGCACAAGAGACTGAATGCTTAATGGAATTTGAATGTAAACGTTCAATTGATATTTTCATATCGGCATTTTAACTATATTATTTGCTAACGTGGGAGATCAGAACTGCCTCACAGCGATTAAAGAAATCTGATGAAAGGTGCATGCTTACATTAGAAGGCCACAGTGCATGGTCTTGAGTAGCCTCTTTCATGGCTCGGCACATGCACAACACGCTTCCTATTTGGAATAACAACAATTCTGGTCACTCGTGTCCTGGTTATCACATGAAAAGCATACACTGATGTCTTGCACTGAATCGGCAACTAAGACTGCTTAAATGGCTTGATAACTGATTACACATATTCGTTCACCTGCCTAGATAAAACTGTGTTCTTCTGGATGCTGCCAACCACTCGGTATTAGGTACCTATCTGCCCATGTTAGTGTACCAAAGGCTGTAAAGGAAGTAAAGCACATAGGCGCACTTATGCACTGAGCAACAGAAAACAGGCGGCAGGCTCCAAACAATATTCCTACGCTGAAAAGGCACCCTTGTTTACTACTGTATTAAAGGCTTTTAAAAATGTGTGTAATCGCTTCCATCCAGTCTTTTCTCCACTGATCACGCTAACCTATTTAACTTCATGATTCTGCCCTGGAAGGAATCGTAGCTTACATCAATTACATTTTAGTGTAACCCCTGTGTCCAAACCGTCTGTCGTTTTGGGAAAAATACACTCTCTCACCACCCCAAAACTGGACAAAATACTTTTCTGGTTTGTGCATGTAGTGTTGCCATATTGTGCAAATATAAGCAATTAACTCTATACATTTTTTTGGTTTAACATACAAACAAAAGGACTGCTTTTTATTTGCGGGTTTCCAGACTTAGGGATCAGATAGACTTAGATTTAACCTGTAAACTCACTTTACAGTGCTGCAGGGACATTTAAAATGGTAGCAAATGAATGAAGTTGAGCCAAATATAATATCCTCTTATTTTTTTGTGGCTGGCTGGCTGCAGGTAATGCCTGGATGTAGGGAAGTGGGTTTCTGTTGCAGTAACCCCACCCCACTTTTTGTCTGATACCTGATGCACTTTTCCTTGGTGTGCCCTGGGTCCCTGCCAATCAGGTACCCAGGACCTGTGTTCTTTCCCTAAAAACTACACTAAAGCCTAAACCCAATTGGCATCTCTGGCCACAGGTCAGGCCCTGGTAAATGGCACCCTAGGTACCCAGGGCACTGTGACCAGAGAAGACCCCTAAGTGCTGCAGTACTTATTGTGCCACCCTTAGGGGCCCTGTACACTGACACCCATACACTGCCTTGGCAGGCCGAGTGTCTTGTCACAGAATATGGCACACATCCCTGTGTGCCATGTCCACAAACACACTGCCCTGGCATACATCAGTCACCCCTCTAGCTGCGTGCCCTATGCCAGTGGTGTGGGCACAGGTGCATGAGCCCTGTGCCCCTACAGTACCCAGGGCCATTCCTGGGCACTGTAAGTGCAGTGATGCCATTAAGAGTATATGGTGCTTGGAGATTGTCATTATGAACTCCACAGCACCAAATTGGCTACACTGAAGACAGAGAACATTAAACCCACACTGATGCCAGTGTGGGATTTAATGTAAAAAGCACTACAGAGGGCATCTTAGAGATGCCCCCTGAAACCTAACTTCCAACCCACGTCTTGTCTGAGAGGCTGCCTAGGCTGCCACACAGCAGACATGGTGCTGGACCCCTGGGTGGAGAGCCCCCAGGTCTCCTGGGCCTGCAACAATGCACATCCTGGGAGAGGTGCTAGGTCACCTCCCCCAGGATGGGCCGGGGGAAGCTTCAAAGGCCTTTGTGAGCTTCTCCAGGCCACTTGCTGTACTCACCAACTGGCCCCCACCGGTTCTGACCCCCCACTCTGGTGAGAAGACTGGCGGGAATCCCTACGTGAGGAAAGGGGGTGTGCCAGCTGTGCCTGCTCCACCCCTCAGGTGGGAGAGGCGAGGTGAAGCACAACTCCGGGCTCCGGCCATCTTGAGGATGGGGAGGCCTGCCCAATCAGAGATAGGCTCCTGCCCACCTCCAACAGGAGAGGAGCAGGATAGGGGGTGTACTCACCCCAGGACAGGGACCTATTGGTCCCTGCCCTTCCCCTACCTGTAACGCCCCTAAATTTTGTATTTAGGGGCACCCTGAACCTTCCTTCCTCAGATCCCCGATTCGAAAACAAGAAAGAAGATCAAGAAGAAGACTCGCCGCGCAGCTGCTAACAAGAGGCCTACACCAACTTACTTGGCCTCAGCACTACAGGCCTGTTGATCCTTGAACCTGCTCCTGCTAAATCCCGGCGACTCCTGCGGACAGTAACCTCGAAAACCTCGGTGGACCTGCCTGCCTTGAACCTCTTAAAGACTGGGACTCCCATGAGCAGTGGTTCTGCTCAAACGGCAATACCCCTGGTGCCAGCCGGGAACCGCGAATCCAGCACACTCTGCACCCGCCGAGCACGGCCTGTGCCTGAGTGGACAAAGACCCTGAGGGCGTCCCCCTGGCGATTCTGACATGGAATCCAGTGCCCAAGGACCCTCCTCGATGACCCAGACGACGCCTGCAGCCTCACAGCAAGGGACCCCTCCAACCGCGATCATCAGAGGGTAAGATTTCCCGACATCAAAAGACCCCCCTGCACCCGGCGCCCCACGGACCTCTGTGCCCAACTCCTGGGTGCCTACCTATCATCCAAGATCCCAACTTACCTCTCGAAGTGTTGGTCGCTCCTGAAGAATCTCCGTCCCCAAGCCTGCAGCCATAGTTCACTTTTCAAGATCTTCATTGAATAATATTGAGCGCCCGACGGCTCAAAAGCACCCTGCACCCAGCTGCCCGAGTGCCCCTGGCAGTGTAACCTTGGTCCTAACCTACTTCCCCATTTGCCCTGAGCAAGTGACCAGGAGCCCCGCTCCCACAGCCGCGTGGCCTGCTTGCCAGCAGCCAAAAACTGAAGGCCCCCTGCCTCTCATTGGATTACATTGGGCCTGACTACCTCTGCACCCGGCTGCCCCTGTGCCGCTGAGGGTGTATCAACTGTACCTACCTGACCCGGGGAGACCCCTGAGTCTATGCCCAGAACCATAACTCTGCCAGTCGAGTACTTACCCAAAAGCCGATAACTCACTTTTCTTCCATAGGGTAACATGGACTGGTTTCACTTGAAAATTCTTCTAAGTGTGGAGGTTTGAAACTTACCAGTAACTTGAATTTCTTTCCATAGGAATCCATTGTATGATTTTCACCAGAAAATTTTCTAAGTGTCGGTTTTCAGAAACTACAAATATTCCTTAAAAATCGCCTGTCTTTGCACACTCAGGTTTCACTTCTGGCTCCAGGGGGGTGGGTATTCTGGTTCGGACCTCCCTCCCTCTCGCTGTAGACGATATTATACTTGATGATAGAGGGCGGTACGCCGCCATTGTTGGGCGCTGGGAGGGGAAGGTGATCACTATGTTTACGGTCTATATACCTCCGGGCCTCCAAACTACGACTTATGCCGATCTGGGAAGAGTGATTCTGGGGGTCCCCGAAGGTTTGCTGGTGGTTGGGGGGGATTTCAATTCGGTTGTGTCTGGGACATTTGACCGTTACCCTCCCCGTGGCATCGCACAATCTCAATCCTGGTTGGGGGACTTCCTGGAGGCGCTGGAGCTGGCTGATTGCTGGTGTTTACATCATCCTGGGCAACGCCAATATACCTTCCACTCTGGGGCCCACGGTAGCCTTTCAAGACTTGATTATGTACTGATGCCCTCCTCTCAGGCTTCCCTTATAGGGGAGGTTAAACATCTAGCATGGGGTATCTCGGATCATTCCCCGTTGTGGTTGGTTGTGAACGCACATCTGGGTTCGGAGGGTCGTCTCGCCCCGATTAACCCGTGGTACCTCCGCGATCCTAAGATCCGGAAGGAACTCCTTGCAGCGATCAATCACTACTTTACTGACAACGTTGGTTCAGTGACCTCTTCTGTTTCTCTATGGGAAGCGTACAAAACTGTAATTCGAGGCCAGGCCCTCTCATCGATTGGCCATGTTAAGAGATGTAGGCAGGAGGAGGTTGTCCGTCTTGAGTCTGAAATTTCCGCCCTTGAAGGGGAGTTGGATTCTGGGGTCTCCCCTGAGAAGCTGCACCTTCTAAACCTGAAACATCTTGAATATAGAGCGCTGGTGACTGATGCTGCGAAAAAGATGGGTCGTGAACGGCAGGGGCGGCTGTATGATGTGGGTGATAAGGCTGGGAAATTGCTGGCTTGGTTGGATAGGAGAGAATGCGCGAGTCGAGTAGTTCCTGTTGTGGTGGATGAAAATGGTGTGGATGTCACTGATCCAGCTGGAATCGTGACGCGCTTTGCTGACTATTTTCGGGTGGTGTACTCCTCGGTGTCCGATCGGCCGGAGCGGGACTCCCACTTGCTTCTACGTCATATCTCGCTCCCATGCCTGTCTGATCAAGAGAGGGATCTGTTGGAAGCTCCGCCCACTGCGGATGAGATTGCGACCGCTATCCGCTCGATTCGCTCGGGGCGGGCCTCTGGCCCGAATGGGCTCCCCATTGAACTTTATAAGCTCTGTCCGGATGTACTGGCGCCGTATCTCCGATCGATGTTCTTGGAGTCACTGGAGGAGGGGTTTCTTCCTCCTGACCAGAGACTGGCCTCCATAGTAGTTATCCATAAGGAGGGTAAGCCGCGTGACCGTTGTGAATCCTTTAGACCTATTTCCCTGATCAATGCTGAACCTAAGATCCTAGCCAAAGTCCTTGCTAATCGTCTGGTGTCTGTTATAGGCGATCTGGTTCACCCGGACCAGTCCGGCTTTATACCGCACCGAAACACGGCACTTAACCTTCGGCGACTGCATGGAGTCCTCGCGAGAGCGGGGACTCTGCGGGAGCCGGCCATCTTGGCGTCCTTGGACGCCACCATGGCGTTTGACACGATCGAGTGGCCTTATCTTTGGGCGGTCCTCAGTAAATTCGGTTTTAGACCCGCCTTTATTCGCTGGGTGCAATTGCTCTATGCTCACCCCTTAGCCAGGGTGGTGGTGAATGGGCGGGCCTCGACCCCCTTTGCTCTTGGTAGGGGGACACGCCAGGGTTGTCCTTTCTCCCCGCTCTTGTTTGCCCTAGCTCTGGAACCACTGGCGGCTTGGTTGAGGTGGGAACCGTCCTTGAGGGGAATTAGATGGTCCCCGGACTTTGAGGATCGGATATCTCTGTACGCAGACGATATACTTTTGTACCTTACGTCACCTCGTAAGTCGTTAATCGTCCTTTTTGATGTTTTGACTTCCTTTCAAAAAAATTCCGGTCTAGTTATCAACTGGTCAAAATCCTGTATTTATGTTCTTTCCGGTGACGCTCCACTTTTGCCACGTGGCTGTCCCATCTCGGTGGCGATGGAGGGTTTTAGGTATCTGGGGATCTTTATTACCTTGGAGCCCGCACTTCGATATAAACGCAATTTGCTGCCCCCCCTCCAGCGCCTCCGTGCGGATGTTGGAACGTGGAGTCGGCTTCCTCTCTCTCCTCTGGGACGAGCAGCGTTGTTTAAGATGATGTCGCTCCCCCGATTTCTCTATGCGCTTCAGAATACGCTCGATGTTGTACCGGCTAGCTATTTTCGGGAGATTGAGGGCCTCCAGAGGCAGTTGCTATGGGGGGGGCCGGTCTCGCATTGCCCTTTCGAAGCTTACACTCCCGTGGTACGATGGCGGCATCGCTCTCCCTGACATCCGTCGCTACTACTGGGCCTCTCAGCTGGGGGCCATCAATCATGGCACCTACACTCCTTCGCCAAATCCGGCCTTTGCGATGGATAAATGGTTGTTGCCCGGTGGTGACTACAACAGGGCTCTGTATGCGAAGTTGACCGTCGGGTCACTTACGGGGCCCACTAAAACAGTCATGCAGGTGTGGCATCGGGTCACGGCTGCTACAGGCTGGGCTGATAAGTTGACCCGTGCCACGCCGCTTTATGCCTCGGATAAACTTGTCTCCCTCTGGCGGTCGAAGGGGTTTGATCGATGGGACATGATTGGGATCAGCAAGGTTGATGATGTATGGATCAAGGGTAGGATCAAGTCGTTTGATGAAATGAAAGTTGAATATGGGCTGAATGATAGAGAATCCTTTAGATATGCGCAGGTCCGACACGCGGTCCTGTCTGTTTTCCCCCTGGGCTCGGATGTTCCGGAAGCGTCCCCGCTTGAGGATCGGATACTGGATGGGCATGTCCCTGATAGCACGATCTCCCTCATTTATAAAAAGTTAATCAATATTAGGATTGATCTATTGGGTAGCCTTCGGGAGTTGTGGACTAGTGATGGTCTGGAGCTGGATGATGAGGACTGGCAGGCTGCGCTCTCTTCTCCTAAGGAGGTAGCTATTCCGGCACGCCTTCGATTTGTCCAGCTCAAAATTCTTCATAGGGTATATGTGACTGGTCCGCGTCTGGTGCGCATGGGATTCTCGGCGGATGGATTGTGCAGACGTGGTTGCGGTATGGTGGCCACGTTCCTACATATCATTTGGGAATGCCCTGCTGTACTACACTATTGGAATCGCGTGCATGATGTAATGAGTGAGGTTATGGGTGTGCGGTTGAAGCCTGAAGCGCGGAGATGCTTCTTGAATGTTTGGGAACCGAATGATTGTACCCAAGCGCAGCTTCGATGGGTGACACTGGGTAACATGATAGCCAAGCGTGACATTGCCCAGCTTTGGGGCGCTCAGAGGCCTCCTACGGTTCTGGCATGGCAACAGAACATGACTGTGTATGTCTCCCGGGGCAGACCTGGCAAGTGGGGGAAGATTTGGACTCAATGGAACGCGTACCGTGGAGATATATGTACCCCCCCCCCCTTTCGGAATTTGATACCGACTTGTCTTCCTCCCAACCTGATGTTTCCTCCGCAGAAGTATAGATATATTGATTGTTTCTGTTCTCCTTCTCTTCCCCCCCATCCCACAGTATATTTTGGATGCGATACTGTTAGCTTTACGTTTGTACCCCCCCCCCCCCCCGCAAAACCACATGATGACATGCTTGTACTGGACTGCCTTGTTTTCTTTTGTTTTTCTATTTTCTTGTTCTTTACATTCAATAAAAAAGTTTTCGAAAAAAAAAAAAAATCGCCTGTCTGATTTAAAACACATTCTTTCAACTGTTTACAGGAGATGCACCAGTGCTGGATCCAGGATCCAACCCGGAGTAAGAAAAAGTAATCATAACACTACTTACCTGCTAAGTGAATTTCCTCCCGTAGGATAACATTGGTGATTCTATGTGAAAAGTTTGTCAACTTTTAAAATACAATAATGCCTATTGCAACAACTGTAACTATTGTTTTTTAACAAACTTTTTATTTTTTCCATCATGTCAATAAGTTGATTCAGCTTTGTACATAATATATCTGCATCACTCCTTATTCCAACAATACACAGTTCTGCACGTAATACATACAGTTTTCTGCCAATTATTCATAGTTTTTTCAAGTCCCGTCCCTCTACCCACCACTCCTCACCCCTCATCCGATCCTGAGTCATCACTCTCCTTATCCGGTGGCGGATCAGATACCTCCCCTGTATTTATTCCATGCCCCCCAAATTTTAGTCCATTTTTTGTGGCACCCTCTGGTACTATACACAGACCTTTCAGTTATCATGGTCTCATCCATATCTCTGCTCCACGCTGCCAGTGAAGGCACCTCCACCCCACCCCACCTTTGCGCTATGTTCCTCTTGGCTAGTATCAGCCCAATTGTGGCCCAGGAACTGTAACGATTGTAATCAAAAAGTCTATTGCCTATTTGAAAAAGTATTTAACTAAAGTATCTCATTCTGAGAAAGTATATTTTGATACCTTGATGGTTCTAAAATAAAATAATTATATCTTTTGATATAAAACAGTTGGCCTAGAGTTCAGTTCTTGAGTGTGTGAGTCCCATTTGCTGACTAAGTGTGTACAACAAATGCTTAACATTGTCCTCTGATACTGCCTTACTGCTTGACCAAGCTACCACTTTAGATAGTAAGGTTGTATCTAACTTTAGCCTCTGCCAAACCTCTGGGGACTGTGGACTCTGTGTACACTGTACCTTACTTGGGTCCAGTATATACAGATCCACTTTCATACACTGGATGAGAGAGAAGAGCGTCCTATCCCGCTCTTGTACTGATGCTGACTGGAAAAATGCATTTCTTATCTTAAAGGAGCGCAGCTGGGGGCCGATTGTGGGCCATTGTGAAAATATGTATGTTAATTGCAGCGCATGGCGGTGCTGTAATGAACAAATATTTTCACAACTGCCCACAAATAGCCTCCGGCCGCGCTCCATTAAGAAATTAATGCAGCACTTGCAGGAGGAGCCACTGCTTGCACAGACTTCCAGCAGACAGGAAATTAGCATTTTTCGCACAGCTCGCGTTTTAAAAGCGGCGGCGCGAATGCTCTCCCGGGATGTGCTGTGTGTGCGCGCTTCACACACAGCACTGCGCGCTCGGGGGAACAGAGGTGCGCGGGCACCCAGGCGCGCCCCTTACTGGAAACCGTGCTCCTGACTATCTAATTTTCCTGCTTTTGCAGGTTTCAAATGTCCCTCTGGCGGGGGGTTGACTTTTCCTTCGGTGCCGCTCGTGAATTGAAACACACTGTGGACTTTGTCTTTGGCCGTATCTGGGGCACTTTGCTCAGCGGAGCCCTTTGTGGAGCCTTTCCTGTGACCTGGGAGTACACCAGCTCGGTCACCATCGTTGTTTTGTTGCTGGGGGAGAGCCTTAATCGTCACCTGCCTAGGGAGCGGGACTGCGAGGACCAGAAGTGCTTGCGCCGTCCACCGCGCGCACCTGGTTCCTCTTCCCGCCCCCTCCTCCCTCCGACCTTTCTGTGGGCTTAAAGACTCCTCGCGGCCCCCGCTGGCGCGGGAGCCGCTCGTGAATTGAAACACAGTGTGGACTTTGTCTTTGGCCGTATCTGGGGCACTTTGCTCAGCGGAGCTCTTTGTGGAGCCTTTCCTGTGACCTGGGAGTACACCAGCTCGGTCACCATCGTTGTTTTGTTGCTGGGGGAGAGCCTTAATCGTCACCTGCCTAGGGAGCGGGACTGCGAGGACCAGAAGTGCTTGCGCCGTCCACCGCGCGCACCTGGTTCCTCTTCCCGCCCCCTCCTCTCCTCCTCCATCTTAACTCCGCCCCGAACGCGGGACGCGCGCGGACGAAGAAGCGGGCTAAGACCGGGCTAAGACCGGGCGAAGACCGGGCGAAGACCGGGCGAAGACCGGGCGAAGACCGGGCGAAGACCGGGCTAAGACCGGGCGAAGACCGGGCTAAGACCGGGCTAAGACCGGGCTAAGACCGGGCTAAGACCGGGCTAAGACCGGGCTAAGACCGGGCTAAGACCGGGCTAAGACCGGGCGAAGACCGGGCCGTTTGAGGACAAAGAGGACTGGCCTGGCCCACCCCCCTTGGTTCGTGTTTGCTGGCTTGCCTACTGCAATCATTAAGCACATTGTTGGTACTGTGATTCATACTTATTATGAGCACACGGGGTAGTCGCAGTAAAACTGCCATGGGGCTGAGTAAGCCCAGCGGGACATTGGATGATTTTATTGTGAAGACTAACTTGACAATTGATGTTGAAATCACTAAAATGCAGAAGAGGGTGTCATTAGAGCTTGACCCTGCACGTAGGCTTTCACAGACCTTTGCCCATTCCAAAAAATCTTCTCTGGGGAAAATTGCGTCTGCTGTATCACCACAACATGCTTCTTGCCCACCCTCACTGTTAATTCATGCTGATGTTCACCATGTTCCCCTTTCTCTTCCACCAGAGCCTATACCCATTCCAACTGCTGTGCCCCTTAAAACTCCCGAGGGAATCGTGCCCATTGGGCCTGGGACTGCCATTATTTTGCCTGACAAATCCGACCCTCCTCCCCCCGCAGCGAAAAATAAAAATAAAGATGGGCCAACTCTAAAAAAGAAAAGCAACGCGAGGTCTGCCTACGCTCGCAAGAAAGCCAAAATCGCAAGGTTGCAGTTCTTTAATAATAGGTGAACACTACCCACCACGGGGGAGATCATAGAAGCTCCAAATTTGGATAGCCACCTAATAGGGGGGGGAAATGAATACAGCAATCTTAACGTAGTCCCTGACCCTACTTTAGGGCCTCTTTCCACACATGACGAGAAACCTACAGAGGGGGGGCAAAGTGAGCCAGGGAGGGACAGAGACAAGGGGAGTGATGACGAAGATTTTCTTAAAACAGTTTGGGTCACATTAAAACAGTTACTGTCGCCTTTGGAACTCAGACTGTCACGTATTGAGAACAATCTTTTAGAGATGGATAAGACCTTAGTCTCCCTGGCCACTTTTAGCCTAAAGCAACTGGAAGCAAGTTTTCCTCGTATTGCTGAAGGTACTCCCCAGGATGGTGATGATGGTATCCATCCGGCTCCAGTGACTGACGTTAGTCCCCCTGCCCCTGTAATGGTGCCCCCTGTCTTGCCTCCACCCTTACCTAAACCTACCCCAATACCCAAACCCCGGTCTAAGCCTAATGTTCTAGATCCCTTCATACCAAAACTCTCAATACCAGTGACAAAAGGCCCTGAGGACGTGACTTTACCCAAACCAGTCCCTAAGGTTGCCCACAAGCCCAATAAGATTAACATGCCTCCTACTACATGTATAGCCAATCAGTACCATGGTCGCCAGAACTTTCGTGGGGGTTATATTGATCTCCCTCCTGACGCCGGACCCTATGTCGCTGTACTGGCTGGTGTACCAGCACTTGACCCACATTCCATGGAGACCCAGTGGTCCCTAAAGAATAAGGTGATTCACTGGCTTAATGTCAATAGGCAGCTTCCTAACGCTCTTAGGAGTAGGGTTCTAATGGTTAGGAGAGTGCCATGGGTGGGTCCTACACATAAATCCATCCCTGGCGACTGCATAGTGGTTTCATTTGCAGACCCCCACACAGCCCAATATATCAGTTCATGGGGTTCAGGTGATACTGACCAATCCATTGTCATCAGACCCCTTACTTTTTTCTATCCTCCAAAACAGATTGTTGAGCCACCTGGGGCTTGGTCAATAGTTCACAATCGCAGATGGAAAGGACCCGGGGATGGTTGGCAACCCATTAACAACTGGTGGGAAGGAGCGCCCACTAGGAATAGGTTTGAGTGTCTGGATCAGGTGGATTGACTGGGAATGAGTGTTGCTCCAACCCTTACCAATGCCCATAATCCCCCAATGGAGACTGACTTGAGTGAAAAATCAATGCCTAGATCCAAGTCACATTGGGCTAGACTTAAACCCCCCTGAACAGCACAATCTCACTGCCCAGGTTACACGACAGGTAGAGCCTGCACACTCGCAAGATCTGAAAGGCACAAAGGGGAATGGAGGGCCTCATCCCCAGGGATATAGAAACCCAATGCACTCTCTTCTTTCCTGGAACGTTGCAGGCCTTGGTAGTAAGATCACCCATAAACCCTGGCTAGAGATTGCGCAGAAGTATGGCATCCTGTGTCTTCAAGAAACTTGGCTTACAGAGGAAGCCCACATGTTGGGCTATCGAACCTTTCACTCTCCTGCTGTGCCATCAGCCCAGGGTCGTAACAAAGGGGGCTTGTGCACATACATCTCGAATGTAGGGGATGTAAAAGTTTGTAATTTCCACTCCAGTCAGTATTTCCAAATTATATCATTTAAATGGGGCACTTCGCAAAGGGTGGTTCTTGTGAACTTCTATAATAACTTGCCAATTAGTGAAGTGGAATCAAATATGAACATTATGATGCATCATATCCACAAACTGAGAGAACAAGGTACAGGGGATCATATAATGTTGTGGGTGGGTGACTTCAATTGTACCATCTGCCCGTCTTGTGAGCTAGGTTTGTGCGGCCTGTCAGATCTCGGGGAGGATGGTCCCTTGCATTTCTCCCACACCAACATGGGGTCTCTCCTTAACAACGTTATATTTACCTTTGACCTCACTTTTATCAACCAGGCAAGCTCCACCCCCGGTTCCCTTTGCCCCAACGTATAATGGAAGAGGTTGTAAAACCACAATTGATTTTGCGTTGATATCACCAATTCATCCTGATTTTATAACCTACTGGGAAATTGGGGATGACCCTATGAGCGATCATTACCCCATCACCTTCGGGGTAAAACTGCTGGGGGACAAACCAAATGAACCTAGCAGGGTTTCATACCCATATGAGGTTACCCTAACTAAGACTAACGGGTATGTAATTAAATGGGAGAAAATGAACCCAACATCCTTCTTTCAAAACCTCCTATCCTCTTGTTCCACGGACATTCTTGCCTGCTTAGAGGAAGATACTGATCCAAAGAGCATTATGGCTGCATTTTCTAACATACAGCGTCACATAAAAAATGCACTTACTAGGAACTATAAGGATAATGGGAGGCATACCCGTGGGTGGTTTGACTCTAGATGTACATCTACATTGAAAAATTTAAAGAAAGCTCTGTCCGCTGATCCAAAAAATAGGGTCCAAATCCGCCAGGCGAGACAAGAATATAAGCTGGCTATCAAACAGCGGAGGGCGACACTGAAGAAGGAGGCCTGGGAAGCTTTGGGGGAAGCCGCTAGGAACAAGGATAGCAATGCCTTTTGGAAAGTTATAAGATCTGTCTATAATTTAAGAGATAGAGATAACTCCGTGGAAGTAGCTATAACGGGTGAGCTCTGGGCAGAACACTACGGTAACCTTTATTCTAATAATACCCAGGGGAATGCCCCGAACCCATGTAGGGCGATTTCACCTGCAGATAGTATAACACAGGATAATCAGCTAACTGTCTCCCCAGCATCCCCTTACCCGATTGAACTGGTATTTACTACCTTAGAAGTTGAAGATGCCCTTAGGGAAAGTGCCTCAGGCAAAGCCCCCGGCCCTGACTACACCCCAGTAGATGTTTATAAATCAGAGCCGCATTTTTGGGTTCCTTTGCTTACAAACGTATTGAATATGGGAAATAAATGCGGGTTCATTGCCACCTGGTCGGACGCGATTGTGGTCCCCATATTTAAAAAAGGGAATAGGGACGACCCTGCTTGTTACCGTCCAATATCGCTATTGGACGGACTTATGAAAGTCGCAGGAAGGATACTTCTCAAGAAAATACAACACTGGGAAGAAGAGAAAAAGGTCATTTCGGAGTTCCAATATGGGTTCCGGAAGGGACTAGGGACACTTGAGCAATGTCTAAATTTGTCCCTATTAGTCTCTAAGTACACGCAGGCTAAAAAAGGGGACCTATTTGTAACCTTTGTCGACCTCAGCTCCGCATTCGACTGCGTGGACCACGCGCTGCTCTGGTCGACGTTGGAGGACATTGGGGTGGATTCAACTATTCTCACATTCATTAAGGAATTATACAGAGACGCAGGGGCTAGAGTAAGGTTTGGGACTCAGGGGGAATGTTCACAAAAATTTCCCATAAATAGAGGAGTGAGGCAAGGCTGCATACTTGCGCCCTTGCTTTTTACATTTTATATAAATTCTATTGCTGAGAGTTTATTAACTCTGTCAAGCGATTATCCGGCTGTCAATGGTAGGCCCGTACCCATTCTTTTATATGCCGACGACGCGGCAATCATGTCAAGGACAAAAGTAGGCTTGCAGAGAGCAGTAAACGAATTCTCATCTTATATGGGTAAAAGAAACTTGAAGGTGAACATTTCGAAAACTTTTTCCATGTCCTGCTCCCAAAAGACCAATAGACCCCCATGCTCAATATTTCTGGACCAGCAAAAGATTGCCATAACAGACACATTTTGCTACCTGGGCATTGTGTTTGATAGGTGGGGAAGGTGGAAACATGCAGTGTCAGCCAGGAAACTCGCTTTCAGTCGTGCCATAGGTGCTCTACGAACCTTTGCAGGCAAAATTGGGGGTAAACCCATTCGAGAAATGATACAGATCTACCGGGCAAAGTGCATAGCCACGGCTATATATGGCGCAGGTCTCTGGGGCTTTGAGAATGTGTCCTCTCTACAAACTTGTGAGAACATTTTCATTTGTCATCTACTGGGCGTGTCAAAAACTACGTCGACTTTTATGACTCACATTGAGACTGGTGTTAAATACCTTAGCGACATCATAAAAATATCACCCTGTTTGCTTTGGCACAAGATTTGGACTAACGAGGAGTGTAAATTGAATAGAAACCTCATTAAAGACTGCATGGTTCTGGATGGTGCAGCAAAAGTCAAATGGCTGCGACATGTACAAACGATGTTCTCTAACATTGGACACCCTGAATTTTACGATGACCCAGAGACTTTACAAAGCTTGACTAGGCTGGCCCTTAAAAAATCACTAATTACACATCTGGAAAGTGCAAGATGGGATATAGAGAAACTTAAAGGTACAATCCTAAGTTATCAGCAAATTACCCCTACTGAAGGCTTACAATCTTATCTTGGGATCGAAATAGCACCCTATCCTCGCATGCTCCTGACTAGGCTGCGCCTAGGGATTTTCTTCCGCATGGTCACTCTACCGAAACAGAATGATTGGACCTCGCTGAAATTAATATGTCCATGTGACGACCATTCAACACAAAGCAATATTCACATCATGTTCTTTTGTAATCTGTATACTAGCCCCAGGAAACTATTCCTTCTACCCCTACTTAAGCGCTGGGGGACAAGAACATGTAAACCTGCATATTTGAAATTATTGCTCTTAGAAGATGCGGATGTTATCTTTGCTGTTTCTTGCTTTTTGAAGTCAGTGATGAAATTTAGAAATTCAATGTGTTAAGTAGTACACGTCAATATTGACCAGTGGAATACGAGGCCCTTTGTCCAATGATTGCTTGTAGATTTTAAATTTTAGAGAAATGTTTTAACTATTTTGTAACTTTGCTCAAGTTTTTTAAAAAAATTGTTTTTTAATTCTTGTGCATAAATTGTACTTGTACGCTTTTATGATTTTCTTGATAAAATCGAATAAAGCTTATTTTTGATTTGATTTGATTTGATTTGATTTCGCTGAGAGGAAGCCTTCTTGCATATCGGGCACGGTGAGAGCTTTGAAGCTTACTGGTTTGATATGCCACTTTACTAGACATCCTGTCAAGGAGGGAGGTGAGACCTCCCACACTGGCAGGCATTTTTTTCTGACTCCTGAGAGAGTTCACACCTTATGGCAGGGAGACAGATTCCTGTCTTGGCTGTAACAGCTGCAGGCTATCATCCAGGGCACAGCAAGGGCTGAAGCAGCCAGGTGAGGAACCTCTACGGTAGCCATCTGGGTGCATGCCATATTTAAGCAGACTTTGGGGAAAAAGTCGGGTTTGATGAGACCAGTTCTTTGACACCAAACATGACACTTTTCTGTGGGACCGTAATAGAGCTGGCAACCTTGAAATGTACCATTGTACTACTGCGGCATCAGATATACCTAAATTAATAAAACGTATGAAATATTTGCCTTCCTTATCTGCAGTACCCCACAGAATCATCTGCACACCTTAATATATAATCCTTCCAAATTTTGTCAAAATGTGACTGACTGATTTCACACTACCGAATTACAAAAGTCTCTGTACAATGCATCGGATTGTATGCCTTTTCTGGGACCCCTTTTTTTCTTTCCACCCCCTTGACGAAACGCTGCAAAACTTTCAGGACCCTAAGAATGAAACCCGGGCAACAGGTCTGCAAAGTTTTGTGGACATTTGTCAAACGGGTGTATAGTTATGAAGGGATAAGTTAAAAAAAAAAAATTCCCTCTGGTCACCCTAACTATAACTACAGTGTGGCTAATGCCGCTTGAGGTAGGGTGGAGTGTTGGGGGTTGTGTGTGTATGTATATGTGTTCTAATGAAGCTTTATCACTCCGAATTCCTCTCCAAGGTCTTATATGGCAGTTAAGTGTATGCATCTCTGTGCATAAGATTCGGCTCGCACAAAATATGTTTTTACGACAGCCCGACAGACCCTGAGGATTCCCCAAAGCACTCTGTCTTTTCCTGTCCATGGAGAGCAAAGCGTTAAGTATATCGCAGACTTGGTGGCTGTAACGCCTCTGATGTGTTGGGTTAAGATATGGTTATGGGAGGGTGCCCAGTTAAATCCCCTGATTCTGTCTGACTGTTTGTCACTTGTCAATGCGAATAACATTCCGGGATCTCTTATTTAAAGGCGCCTTTTATTAGTCTAGGCAGGGCGGATATTTTTTACAATCATGATTTCCTGAGTTCTCGAGAGCTTAGGCATGCAAATGACCTGATTTTTTTTAGCATGCCCTTTCCCATCGTGAATGCGTTGAGTGAATGTGATTCGCCCGCCGATCCGGCTTTTACCTCATGAAAGTTGCTGCAGTGGATGTCTGAGTGCGTCTCCACAGGTGGGAACCTTGGAGCTTTGATTTATACGAGGCCACCCAGCCGCGGGAGATGCACCACCTGGAAATTTGGGACCACGGAGCTCTGAACCACGGAGTCTCAATGTGGAGGCATCCATGGAGGATTGACAAGCCGGATGTGCGAGTGGAGGCCCATTGGTGGGCTTGAAACGTCTCAGACAGCGGCACATAACTGAGGCACACACTACAAGAACCACAAACGAACACGGACTCATTCGAGTCGCCCATCGGAGGACTCATATTTTTAAGTGGGAGGTGTGGCCACGATGCCTGTCGTGCCTCTGAAGAGTGCAATGAGCACGAAACGCGTCAGGCGTGAACCGACAGGCATGCTGTAAACTGGATCCGCCCGCCGATCCGGCTTTTACCTCATGAAAGTTGCAGTAAATGCAGAGTGCGTCTCCACAGGGGTGATATATATATGGTCCAACAACTCCAAAGAGTAACTATAAATGCTGAATTTCACTGGTTTTGTTCGAGTGAAATTCGAGCCTAACTATAAGCTACCTGTAACGTTTGGTTTTGTCAGTGAATTTTTAAGAAAGTATTTTTAAACTTATTAGGAGTTTTAACTTAGTGATATCTGTTGCTGTCATTTTTGCTGTAGTTTGCGAAAGGATCACGGTAACTAGCGATGACAAGACATTTATGTGATTGACTAAAGACTGCCTTTACAAAAGTTTAAGTCTGCCGTGTTTTAAGGCCACTTTCCATGTGTTCTGGGTTAGGTGCTGAAATATAATAATACGTTTTTTTGATAGTTAATTAAAATATTTAACAAAACATGCTTTCTCTCTCTCGCTCTCTCTCTCTCTCTCTCTCTCTCTCTCTCAGGATGACCATTAAAACTTTGTGAGTACAATCAGATTATCTCCTCTGCACCGCAGAGGTCAATTTACTGCATATTGCCAGGATGTACCGATGTATAGAGAACAAGGATGCAGCTTAAAGTTCCTGAAATGTTTTATCAACTAAAATAATAAAATCTATATATCAAAAATAATCGCTGTATTAAAATAAGCTAAAATCAATCAATTCAGACTACAAAGATAGATATAGGTAAATATTAGGTTTTTATAATTTTCCCCGACTTATTACCACTGAATTAAAGTGGCAATAAGTAGGGAAAATGTTATATAGTTTCTGTGTGTGTATATATATATATATATATATATATATATATATATTTTTTTAACATGTTTTTATTTGTATTTAATCAATACAGTATACAAATAGTGCAGCAATTTTTGTCTCAAGTTGCGTAGCTGGGTACCTCTCAATGGAGATGCCCCATTACTGATGTCATTATACACTGATATAAAACCATTAGCCGATTTCCAATGTTCGATGGCTTTCTGAATACATACTATAATTACCTCTATCGGCCGTATTGCGTGATGTCACGTGTGCATATCTGTATTTTTGCTGTTCTGTTGCATCCTGGTCACTTGGGTGTTGTGGATGTAGTTTCATACTTGTTTTTTTACAGTAATCATAATGACAAAATGGGAGAAATCATAACAAAATGAAAAAAAACAACAAAAGAAACTAATCAGTCACCCGGTGGGCCCAATGAGATGCGTTACAAAGAGAATCATGGCCGAAAACTGAGCAGAAGAGTTAAGCGACTCATCAGGGGGAGGGGGGAGAATCGGAACTACACGCCATTAGTGCAACTGGAATATTGCACATCTTAAAGAGACCATTCAACTTCGGGATCCGTAGTGTCCACAGTTGACTGTGTGTTCAACATCGTGGTGTCTGGCGTAGTATTGTGCAGAGTGTCCCAGGCACAGAGCACCTCTGCCCAGAGCGGTGCCAATGGTCGGTGCCTAACTCTCAGGGCATCATCTCTAAGCAAGGCCCTCTCTTCCGCTCTGGTCCATGCTTTAACATCTTTTCCCTAGGTTGCGACAGTGAGGCCTGTCTTGGACACCCACTTCAGGGCTTTGCACCGTTTCGCTAGTATCAAGGCAAGATCTATAATTCTGGTTCCTCCCTTCCATTTCTTGGGCATTGGGAATAAGGCCAGGAGGCACATTGTTGCAGTACAGGGCTCCAGCACCCCGTTGAGCTCGCTAATCACAATTTCACAGAAATCCCGTAACACTAGGCTGTCCCACTTAATGTGTTTAAATCCTGCATCAAGTTCCCACATCTTGTACACTCCCATGATTCTCCTCCTTACATAACACTGCAACCTATGGGGAGTCAAGTATACCATGTGCAAGTAATTGAATTGGATGTATTTTAAAACCATCTTGATTTATAAGGTCATTCAATGGAATCCGTTACCCCAACAGGAAACAGTCACTCTTGTCACAAGGCCGGACACCGTCCAATAAGCCAGCCGTACACTCAAACGGCTAGGGAGGATCCCCATGCAGCAAACCCACCAGTGGCAAGTCTGGGGAGTAAAGAGGTTCTCCTAATGTGTGCTTGACACATCTCTTCCGGCACTGTAGTGCCACTCTCAGCAGGATGTCTGGACAGGACATATGTATCCTTGCGTTAAGGAGCTTTGCCGGTAAAAGTTCCTGCTTGTCTGCCAGCCCAACAAGTCCGCATCACTGCCATCTAGCCAATAGGCTAACCACTAAAGCTGGATGGCTAAATAGTACACCTCAAATTCAGGAGCCCCCAGCCTGCCTGCTCTCCGTAAGACCATCAGGGAGACACTGTAATACCCACCGTCGCAGATCACTTCCCGATGTAAAGAATCTATATCCTTAAAAGAAGAGCATATCGCAAAAAAGACCAAAATGTGCACCAGACCATCCATAAGAGGAGACCATAAAAAGAGCACTAAATGTGCAGTGTCGTGTGCCCCCCGACCCCAAGGCCCAGCCCCCCAGACCTGCCCCAGTCAGGGACATACCCTTCAGAAATGAAACATACCATACAATGCAGGCCCCCCCTCCCCCCAACTCAGTCGGCAGTGCACAACGTGAAGCAGAATCAAGCAAAGTAAACTTAAATAATATCATCCACTGATAGCAGTGTAATAACTGGCATTCCCCCACCTCCAAAGCCGAACCTCTGGAGTCCGAAGCTGTCGACCTGTGATCCGAGTAGGTATCCACATCCCCCACTGACTTCTGTGAGGACACAATGTTAACCACAGCCTGCAGAGCAGCCTTGTGTTCCTCCTCTGTCTGTGAGATGGAGGGCCCCTGCAAAGCGGGACTCCCAGGAGATCTTTTAAGACTTTTCTTGGATTTGCATCGGGTGGACACAGGTTTCTCATGAGATTCAACAGATGTAGGATTCTATCCAGGCCCACGCCGCAGCTGGTGTTCCACAGAACTGGGTTTTACCATCCAACATTATGCGGAGCCTGCCGTGGAACATCAGAGAGTATTGTATACCATTCTTGTCCTCCTCAAGGAGACTCGCTGTTGCTGGACTTTCGCCATAAAATCCGGGATTAATAGCACCGTGCTGTTTTCGACCTCTGGCTATTCTCATGCGCTCTTTGAAGAATAATGTCCTGATCGCTATAATGTAGCAGGTTTACTATGAAAGGCCTGGTTGGTCTCCCTGTTGCCAATGGGGGCGCCTGCACCCGGTGCACTCTTTCCGAAGCCTAGAATTTTGTGAGACTGTCTGCTGTGACTATTGTGGAGAGCCAGACTTCCAGAAAGGCACCACATCTGTCCCGTCAGGGAGACCAATCAGGTAGATAGTATTGCGACGGTTCCTTCCCTCCTCATCCTCTGCCTGCCGTTCCAGGGAAAGGACCCAAGCAGCAAGCTCCTCAACTGTGTGCTCTGTTGCCTTCTTCACAGGGAGAAGGACCCCCAGCGACTGCTCTGTAGTTCTGACCCGGTCTGTGAGCTTGCAATGTTCCGCCTGCAACAGTATCAGCCCCACAGACACTGCCCCACATATCCTGCTAAAGTGTGGCCTTGGTTTCCGCAATAGCGGCCAGAACCCTATCCAGATGAGGGCGCATAGAGGCCTCATCTGCCTTTATCGTCTTTCCTCAGCTCGGGCGTGTGCGGGCCCCATCCTCCCTTATCCAGACTGCTCGGCATTAGGTTTACCCATCCTGGTGAATGATGGGGCCTATTGTGTAGACATGAACAGCGAGCAACTAACACAGTACCTTCTTGTGGTGGGCCTCCACCAACAGCGGGGACATCCATTACAGCGCATGGCACTCCCCTGTCCCTAGTCTGCGGCCACGGCTCCCCTCCAAATATATGGCGCAGCATCCCCTCTAGCAAGGACTCCACCTAGCCCAGGAGAAGCCTCAGGGACCAATGAGTTCACCCCTGTCCAATCAAGGCACCCTCCTTCTGCTCCATGCACAGTCCCCAGGACACAATCCAGCAACACCAGGCAATGTGCATACCTCCCTGTCTATCAGTTTGTGACTTTCAGCCAGTGGAGGGGGTCTCAAGTCTTCTTGTAGTTGGTTTTCAGGCTCCACGGGTGGGGATCATGACGGCCTCAGCCTGGCGCGGCAGGAGCCACCTACCAAGGGCTCCAGGACTGGACTTTAGCCACCAATCTTCAGCCACCTGGCCCCACCACGGACCAGGCAGCCACAGGGCAACATCTCACCAGGTGGGCCGCCATATCACCACACATGCCACCCAGGCAACAGCCTCAGGACCGGGGAAGAGCCAATCTGTCCCCACCAATCCCTTTAGCATTTGGTACGGCCTTGAACAGGCCCTGCAGGAAAGGGCCTCACTGGAATCTCGCCCGCTCCAGGGGAGCAGAGACAGCGCCCCTCAACAATACCAGGAGGACTCTGAGCAGCTCTGAGCCCCTGCCTGCGGAAGGTGCCTATCCTGGCAACGGGGAGACCCGCAGAGTCACCTTGCCGGCCCCTTAGGGCCCTCCTCTTTTACTCGCCGGACCCAGATGCGGATCCATACGCTTGGCAGCAACCCCACCGGTGGCTGGATGCCAAAATGCAGGCCTGGGGGTTCTGCCAGCGCTGGCCACAGTAGTTGCTGTGCCTACCAGCGACCCAGATCAGATTGCCCAGGATTTTGGAAGGGGCGGTGCGGAGTTGCTATTCTAGGCATCCGCCATCTTTGGCTTGGTAGCCACGCCCCCTAGTTTCTATATATTGTAATAAAATGTCAAGAAGTACCACAGTATTCCCAAGGAGGTACTGGGGTACTTAAACAAAAGAATAAATATAGGTTAAAAAAGAAACACTGTAATACACTATATTTCACATATATAGTGTCCTCCATTGTATTTGTTTATAATAAAGTCTACTGAGTACAGCGGAAATACAGAGCAATTACCACGCATCTTTAAAACGATTTTTTTTAAACGTACTTGGTGCTAGCGAGGTACTATGTAAACTTTTTAAAAATATACAATCGAGAAATATAAATGAATTTCCCTATCTATAAACACTTTAATAAAGTTTAAATAGTTAGAGAATAAATATGAAACTTACTACTTACCTATAGTTAAGGCCCTAAACCAGAACACAGTTAAAGTGATTTAAAAAACAAAGTGCCTTGCTTTTTTTTTTAGGGCTCGCGCCCTGCGTTGCACGGCGCAGCAGTGCTCGCGCAGGCGAGAGTCCTTTTGTACGGGGTTCAGAAATGGACCCTGGAATTCTACACGCTCGTGGGTGTGTTTTTACTTTTGTGGCCTGCTATTGGCCTTTTCCTGCGTGTTAGTTTTTAAAATAGCACCCAATAGGCCAAAGGCGGGCACATTGCTCCGCCCATGGCCTATTGGTGTCTATTACGCGCATTCCTGCCATATGGTTTCAATTATCGTGCCCAGACACGGGCGCGATAATTGAAACCATATGGAGTGCGCTCGCACCACTCGCAGCTTTGTTTTTTCCAAAAGCGATCGGTTTCGGTTTCGTCTTTCTCCTCCCTCCCCACTCTTTGTTGTCAGTGGGGCTGCTTGATTCGCGTGGTCTGGACTCACCCTAATAGTACTTTCTAGGACGCAGCAGCAAAAAAAGCTTTGCAAAGAAAGACCCAACATTGTGTTTATATTTCTCAGCTGCTAGTTGACTTTTCACCAAATGTAACAATTTGCAGCCTCAGCTTGTTAGTCAATTAAATTTAGCACGCTGGGATTTTGAGCCCCTACTTACAAAAAAGAAAACTACAAGTCCCAGAATGCACCGTTGTTACCTAAATAGCCATAACTGGCTCAAGGGCCTCGTGTGGCTTCTTAGAAGTTAGGAGTGTTGATTTTGCTTGCAATATAAGCAGGAGTCGCGTTAAAAAAGGGAAGAGAAAAACCAACACTTCACTTTATCATTGGACTCTTTTTTTTCTAGGGGGCAGAGGGGATTAACGCGTTTACTACTGCCCCATCCTTGTTTTATACAGCGCAGAGCACCAATTGTACTAGTATTTAGTACAATGCATTGCATTTCTTAGCTCATAAAATGGTAGCAAAAAAATTATTTACTAACTGAAGAGACTCTGGCCTACATACGTAATGAGAACATTGACTACTTTACATACCATTACTGTAAACCATTGGTTCGTTTTAACGATTCCACGTGTGCAGGAAGTAATTTGTTAATGTTGTCATCGCGAAAGCATTTATTGTTCAGTGGATTTCTGTCAGTTCGCAGTAGTAATTATCTGCTTTAAGCAGTTGCCGCGATTATGGGCTTTGTTTCAGGCGGATCCTGTGTTCAGACTCCGAGCCAGGTTGGAAGTGTGTCATGAAGAGCTTCTTCGGCTAGATCCCTAGAGGTGGCGACCCGACAAATCAACAGGGAGAACCGAGGCAGGAATCTTACCGGGCTCTGAGGAGCCGAGTCATGGAAATGTTACTCGTGCAACAAACATCAGATACAAATATGTTAAAATATCTTCTTTTTTTAAAAGTGTATTTAACATTCGGAAGTGTTTGGCTATACTACAGATTAAAACACTGCGTTTTGAGCTGTGAGAGCTGTTTGAGCTGTTTGAGCTGTGAGAGCTGTTTGAGCTGTGAGAGCTGTTTGAGCTGTGAGAGCTGTGAGAGCTGTTTGAGCTGTGAGAGCTGTGAGAGCTGTTTGAGCTGTGAGAGCTGTTTGAGCTGTGAGAGCTGTGAGAGCTGTTTGAGCTGTGAGAGCTGTTTGAGCTGTGAGAGCTGTTTGAACTGTGAAAGCTGTGTGAGCTGTGAAAGCTGTGAGAGCTGTGTGAGCTGTGAGAGCTGTGTATGCTGTGAGAGTTGTGTGAGCTAGGTAAGAAATTTGAGCTGCGAGGGGTGTGTAAGCTGTGAGAGCCATGTGAGGAATGAGAACTGTGAGAGCTGTTTGAGCTGTGAGAGCTGTGATCCAGGAAGTCTAATGGAAGTGCACAGTTTTCAAAAGGATTAATGTTGGATATTTGTATTTAGTCACCCACTTCTGTTTTATGCAAAGATTGGAATTGGCTCAAATCGAGCTCACTGCTCGTGGTATGTCGATGATAAAATCAAAGGGGACCCTGTACAAACTGGGTATTCACCCTGGGGAGACAGCACCCGTCTCTTAAGCACTCAAGAAAACGCATCAAAAACACACATTTCACCACCACTGACCCTAACCCAGGACCGACCCACCGCGCACTGTGTATTCATCTATGTTTGATTTAATCCCATGTTAATGGGAGACAGCTGATAGTTAATCACCGCTGGACGTCACTACCCCGGATTTAAAGAAACAGCATAAGACGCTGTCTAGCTGGCAAGACGGCTCAGTGAGTTGAACGCTGTCTGGCAACAAATGCTGCGATTAGGGGCCACTACTTTGATTCCTAGCAAGCCAGACTCAGCCTTTCATCATTCTACGGTCGGTAACTAGAGTACTATAAATTGGTAAAAATTAACACCTGGTGTTTACAGTCATTAGAAGTATTGTCAAGTGGTATATAAAACATTATAATTGATACATAGTCTAAAATGTTTTCTTTGACCTTGCATTACATTCACGACTGAGTTGTGTGAGGAATGAGGGCTGTGAGAGCTGTGTGGGCTGTGTGGACTGTAAGCGCTGTGTGGACTGTAAGCGCTGTTTGAGCTGTTTGAGCTGTGACAGCTGTTTGAGCTGTGACAGCTGTTTGAGCTGTGACAGCTGTTTGAGCTGTGACAGCTGTTTGAGCTGTGAGAGCTGTGTGGGTTATGTGAGCTGTGTGGGCTGTTAGAGTTGTGTACGCTGCGTAAGAAATTTGAGCTGTGAGAGCCGTGTGGGGAATGAGAGCTGTCTGAGTTGTGTTGACTGTGAGAGCTGTTTGAGCCACCACGTCCACCACATCCACCACCACCACCACATCATCCACCACCACATCATCCACCACCACCACCACCACCACCATATCCACCACCACCATATCCACCACATCCAACACCACCACATCCAACACCACCACATCCAACACCACCACATCCAACACCACCACATCCAACACCACCACATCCAACACCACCACATCCATCACCACCACATCCATCACCACCACATCCATCACCACCACATCCATCACCACCACATCCATCACCAGCACATCCATCACCAGCACATCCAACACCACATCCACTACCATTACATCCAACACCACATCCACCACGACCACATCCGCCACCACCACATCCACCAGATCCACCATCACCACATCTATGTGTGTTTGTGTGCGTGTGTGTGTGTGTCTCTGTGTGTGTGTGTGTGTGTGTGTGTGTGGCTCTCTGTGTGTGTGGCTCTCTGTGTGGGTGCAAATGCAATAGGTCTCTCATTTGCGAGAGATTAAGCTATTGGCATTGTAAATGACAATGCCATTTATTTATCTGTTTTCAAAACCAACACATGAATAAAAAATGTGTCATTTACAATGCCAATAGCTCCAACTTTTGCAAAGGCGAGACCGTTGCATTGTAAATGCTTGTTTTAGTTATGTTTTAAAAACCAATACGTAAATAAAAGGCATTTTCATTTACAATGCCAATTGCTCAAATTCTCGCAAATGCGAGACCTATCGCATTGCAAAAACTTGTTATGCTTGGGAATAGGTGATTTCATGAGCTTAAACTTTCAACTAAATGTGCACAGTAACACTACATGAGGTAATAAACTTATTTTGAGAACTTAGACAACTATTTAGAGAATTGGAAACAGGAATTTTTTTTACCATAAAGGTGAGTCATTCAGTCCCTTTGGACATTTTCACCCTCCTGTTTAGTTCGCACAAAATAGTAGCTGAAATGTCTTTTATGAGTCCTGTATCTTACAAGCAGTGAGGAATGTGTGATTAAAGTGTTTTTTTTTCCAAGGTGGGAAAATCTTCACTTCAGCAGGGCTCGCACTTGAATGAACTGTGTTGGGTTGCAGGAAGTACTGTGTATCCTGTTTACTTTGTGGAGCCAGATTGTCTCAAACCAGGGGGGCTAGGTCTTTAAATTGTGGCGGGCTCCGTCATTTGTCCTTGGTATCACGCGCTGTTTTCTATAGTATGATGCGATACTGCACTGACCTGGGAGACAATCCTGCTAAATAAGCAACCGCAATGAGATTTTAAAGGCACAACCTGGACACAATCACAGGAAACGTCCCATCTTTGGGATAGAATAATTAATTCTTTATTATTATACGAAGCAGACTTTCCTGCCTATTATGTATTATCTAATATTTTGGAGCTGGGGTCTTCACAGAGGGGTATGTATTGCCCAAGAACACCAGGGTGCCGCTTAAATCTTCATTTTGAAGAATGCAGTAGTTTCATGTTTAGTTATTAATGTGATCATTTTTTCAACTAGGCTCGTTGCTCCAAATAGTACATTTTTTTACATTTAGTAATCCAATGCACTTTCTTGTGTTCCACGTTTTGCTTAAAATATTACATTTCTCCCTTGAGAAAAAGATAGAAAATAGCAGTGTATGAAGTAGTTACCCCTTGAAATGCTCAACTCTTACTCCACTGAAGTAAAAAGATCTTTTCTATTTTTTTTTATTTTTTATACTCCTAATTCCCAGAATTGATCTAAGAAGAGGTCAAGAAACCCCCTGTTCAAAGGCTGCTGAAGCCTTCAACTTAGTCAACTCAGATACTGGGATTCATCTAGAGGGGTATAGCCCTCCTGTGCCTGTAGCAACCACTTGAATTCCTTCCATGATATTTGTATTCATTCACTTGTCGACGGCACCACCTCCATGACATTTTAGGTCAAGCATGTGCTGCCCTGCCATGCATGCTGTATTCAGGTATGGACTTGAAGCTCGGCCGACTCTCCATCCATTTTTAGGTCTCGACCTGCCAATGCACTTGCGCATTGCAGCTGTCGAGACATATATATAGGTGCAACAGGAAAGCTTACCAAGAGGGCTTTGGCAGGCGGATTACGCACAGTGCATGTGCTCCGTGTGCGCGCTTGCCATTTGCTCCCCGAGCCTTGGCATCAAACTTCAAGGGAATCCCTTCCGCTCCCCCGCCCCTGCTAGGTGTCCTTATCTCCTCAGACACTCACTTAGCGTCTACGCGTGTCTCCCCAGCTCCTCACAGTGCCATATGTCCTCAGCGCCTCACACTGCCTTTCAATATGTCCTGTGCGCCTCACGCTATCCGTGTGCCCCCCACAGCTCCTCACACCCAGCTCCTCGTGTCCATGCGGCCCGGCCCCTCAGTGCCTACCCGTGTGCCTCCGGTTCCTCACAGTGTGTGTCCGCGCGACACATGGCCTCCATTATTGTACTTCTCTCCCTGTGCACTGTGTTGCTCTTGGTCGTGTGCTTCTCTCAACACCTTTCCATGTTGCTTTTGTGTATACCGCCTCATCTTTCTTGCCAGTGTGCGTGCTTCTCCTCACCTGCTCCACGCTGCTCTTTCGCACGTTGCCTCTTCTACCCCTCCCCAACACACACAAACACACACGTCATTTTGAATAAGTGCAAATGTGAGGTGCTGGCGGCCACGTTATAGTTTTAATATTTTATTTTTTATTTTACATTCTTTATCTATGAGCATGTATAAACCACTGGCAATGGGTTACCTAGAAAGACCTAACGGCTTCACCATTGTTTGTTTCTTTATCCTTAGATGGTTGTGTGATATACAGTACCGTGTGGTCTGGTTTGCCTAGCCAACGGCTGCTCATGGCTTGTTTTTGAGGTTTTGCATACTTGAATATTGACAACAGATAAGGTTCTCTAAACTCTTTCCATGCCTGCTGTGCACTGCTGGCTACTCAGCCATAGTTGTATTTGTGTTCAGTCCATATCCTGTACGCCTATTGCCGTGTTAGCCTCCTATTGAAGTAAGGGTTCAGCGTGAAAACATAATGACAAAAAATCTATTTTCCAGAGTGTCCATCAAAGTAGCAGCTTTCAAGTAAATACATAGTCATCAAGAAAATGGATACGTGTACTTAATTTGTTAAACCAGTCAAACTCAACTCTGTTAATAGTAAGATTAGGTGGACGTTGATCTTTTTGTAGAAAGGTAGTTAATTAAGAAACAGATTTTGTTAAACCGTTTTAAAGGTTCCGTTTTTGAAAAGATAATTTTTGCAGTATGTTTTCATGTTCTACTCCGTGGGTTCCACACTCCTGTCCTAATATCAGGCGTCTGTTCACCACAAATGATGAGGTCTCCTCGGCTGTATTCATGAACACTCATCCAGCGTTTGTATGTCTTGCCTACCAGGCAGTGCTAGCGGTCTGGGGATGAAGACCTCTCTCTCTTACACACACTCTCTCTCTTACACACTCTCTCTCTTACACACTCTCTCTCTTACACACTCTCTCTCTTACACACTCTCTCTCTTACACACTCTCTCTCTTACACACTCTCTCTCTTACACACTCTCTCTCTTACACACTCTCTCTCTTACACACTCTCTCTCTTACACACTTTCTCTCTTACACACTCTCTCTCTTACACACTCTCTCTCTTACACACTCTCTCTCTTACACACTCTCTCTCTTACACACTCTCTCTCTTACACACTCTCTCTCTTACACACTCTCTCTCTTACACACTCTCTCTCTTACACACTCTCTCTCTTACACACTCTCTCTCTTACACACTCTCTCTCTTACACACTCTCTCTTACACACTCTCTCTCTTACACACTCTCTCTCTTACACACTCTCTCTCTTACACACTCTCTCTCTTACACACTCTCTCTCTTACACACTCTCTCTCTTACACACTCTCTCTCTTACACACTCTCTCTCTTACACACTCTCTCTTACACTCTCTCTTACACTCTCTCTTACACACTCTCTCTCTTACACACTCTATCTCTTACTCACTCTATCTCTTACTCACTCTATCTCTTACTCACTCTCACACACAACCTCTCTCTCACACACTCTCACACACACTCTCTCTCTCACACACAAACTCTCTCTCCGACTACACCCTCTAACCCCACCATCCAACTACACCCTCCAACTCAACACTCCAAATCCACCCTCCCACTCCTTCCTCCAACTACAAATTCACCCTCCAACACCACCCTCCAAAAACCCATCCAACTCCACTCTCCAACTCCAACATCCAAATACAGCCTACAAATCCACCCTCCAACTACAACTTCAGCCTCCAAATCCACCCTCCAAATCCAAATCCACCATCAAACTACAACTCCAGCCTCCAACTCCGCCCTCAAAATCCAACTCCAGCCTCCAACTCCAGCCTCCAAATCAAAAGCCAACTCCAACCTCCAACTCCAAAGCTTTGTTGTTTGTAATATCAATACATGTAAGTCACATAAAAACAACCCATATTGCATTACAAATGCTATAGGTGTCACATTTGCAAAAGTTATAACTATTAGCGTTGTAAATGACAAAGCAATTAATTTCACTATTTTTCACAACAAAACATTAAAATAAAATTGGTCATTTACAATAGCAATAGCTCAAACTTTCCAAATGAGAAACATATTGCATTGCATTTGAACTCCTTGTTAACTTCTGCTGAACTGATGCTCACTTTCACCACACCTCCTTCTCTAACTCCCTATTCTATTCTCTTCTCCTTTGCTGATCTGCTGCTCTCAAAAACCCCGCCTCCTTCTTTAACTCTGTTCTTTTCTCCTGTGCTAATCTGCTGTTCTCTTCCAACCGCCTCCTTCTTTAACTCCCTGTTCTCTTCTCTTCTCCTGTGCTGATCTGCTGCTCTCTTCCACTCCAACTCCTTCTTGAACTCCGTGTTCTGTTCTCCCGTGCTGATCTGCTGCTCTCTTCCAACCGCCTCCTTCTCTAACTCCCTGTTCTCTTCTCCTCTACTGATCTGCTGTTTTTCTACACCGCCTCCTTCTGTAACTCCCTGCTCTCTTCTCCTGTGCTGATCTGCTATTCTATTCCATCCGCCTCCTTCTTTAACCCACTGTTCTTTTACTGTGCTAATCTGCTGGTCTCTTCCACCCACCTCCTTCTTCAACTCCCTGTTCTCTTCTCCTGTGCTAATCTTTAAGCTATCTTCCATCCGCCTACTTCTCTAACTCCCTGTTCTCTTCTCTAACACCTTTTTCTCTTCTCCTGTGCTAAACTGCTGTTCTCTTTCACCTCGCCCCCTTCTCTAACTCACTGTTCTCTTCTCCTGTGCTAATATGTTGTTCTCTTCCACCGCTTCCTTCTTTAACTCCCTGTTCTCTTCTCCTGTGCTGATCTGCTGCTCTCTAAAACCCGCCTCCTTCTTTAACTCCCTGTTCATTTCTCCTGTGCTGATCTGCTGTTCTCTTCAACCCACCTCCTTCTTTAACTCCATGTTCTCTTCTCCTGTTCTCTTATAATATGCTGATCTGCTGCTCTCTTCCACATACATCCTTCTGTAACCGCACACACACGTACATACAACCACGCACACACACACATACAACACACATACAACCACACACACACACAACCACACACATCTATCACCCTCACTCTATCTATCGCCCTCACTCTATCTATCTATTGCACAACAACAGCATCACTCAGGGGCACTACAGCATCACTCAGGGGCACCACAACATCACTATGCGCTACCACAGCATCACTGAACGCCACAGCATCACTTGTCGCCACCACAACATCACTCAGCGCCACCACAGCATCAATCTGTGCAACCATTCAACAACAACTGGTTCAAATATGTTCTCTCAATGTTTCAAGCTTTATTACAAATGTCACAAAAAGATATTAACATTTCCCTTCTGTTCTTGGATTTTCGTCACAGTAAAATACACTGAACATGATCTTCACACAAGTTATTTACAAAAGTTTAAGCTATTGCCATTATAAATTACAATAACTTTTATTTAAGTATTAATTATTAAAAAAAATTAAAAGCCATTGTAATTTGTAATATCAATACATCTAAGTCACCTAAATACAACACATATTGCATTACAAATGCTACAGGTGTCACATTTGCGAAAGTTAAAACTATTGGCATTGTAAATGACAAAGCTATTAATTTCGCTATTTTCAAAACCAACACATAAATACAAAATGTGTAATTTACAATACCAATAGCTCAAACTTTCCTAATGCGATACCTATTGCATTGCAAATGCTTGTTTTCATTGTCTTGTGTCATTGTCCTTTGTAAACCCTGGCTCTTCAGTGGTCAATAGCCTTAGTAGTCCCTCCTTAGGATCGCATTGTCTCATCTTGTAACCTCCCATAAGGACTGGCTCTCTAACGTGTTGTTTCTCAGTAGGCTTTATTGACCGCCTCAGAGCACTATTTTGTTTAAATTGTTTTTATCTGCCAGCTGTGGACTCGCTCTCTCCTAACACTTTAATTCTTTCTATAGCTCAGCACGCCACAGGGGTGGGCTCCACTTTTGGTTTATTTGCGGTGCCAAGTGTGGCCATTTTTACATTTTTTATTTTATTTAGCTCTTTATTCGCTTTCTCATTTTTAGGTTTTGCTTGGCAATGCGTACGAAGTACGCATGCGCTAGCAAAATCTTATGTCTTACAGTGGGGAACAGGGACTCGCCCCCTACTCGCCCCCTGCTCGCCCCCTGCTCCCATTGGCTAGCTCCATAAATGGAGGCTAGCCATTGGGAGCCGGATCTGTCCGTCAAGGCCGGACCAGATTCGGGGGCGTTCCCGAGAATTTTTCCCTTTTGGCCACGTCATGCGGCGATGGCGGGGCTTTTTTTTGGGCTCGTCGAGGTTTGTTTATGCCATTTGGCGGCCGACCGCCGGCCGAGGAAGTCCAGGTGAGTGGTTTCTTTACTTTCCTGTCCCCCCTCCCGCTGGCCGTTCCTTTCCCGCCCCCCCCCCGTCCGTTGTCGGTAAATTATCGCGATTCTCTCCAGGGCATCATCAACCTACGAAGTGTGCGCTGAGTATTGCGAGCCTGCATGCCGCCGCATTTATCCTCGTGGACCAGGTCCCGCGTAAGCTCACCCAGTCGTGGTGCAAGTATCTTGCATAGAACTTTTAGTTCTGTTTTGAGCATAGTTAAGGGACTGTATGCGCAGGGAGCCACAGAATCACCACCAGGCTTCAACATTAAACACACCACCCCCTCAATCATGGTTGGCGGAAGTCGATCTTACCCTTGTTTTAATGGACATGTGAATATAGGTCCGCCGGTAGTTTCTTCTGCGCACAATTGCTTCGGGGATTTGCGGGTTCCTGCTTTGCATGCATTTGCAATTTGGGATCGCATGTGTAATTTATGTTTATCTGGGGTGCTTGGGTTTGTATGTGCATCCTTGTGATTTGAGGGTGTGTATATCTGCGGTGCTTGCCTTCTTTCTCTCCGTGTCCGGTCATCTCGATCAGAGCCCCTTCTCCATAAAACAACTCTGCCCGCACGTCCTGGCCTCTCCCTTTCTGTGGCTGCTTCTGTTCAAGCACTTAGAAGTCCACCTCATCCTCAAGTCAAAGACGTACAGAACATTTGTTGTGCGCTCGCAGAAAATAGCTTTTGGAAGTACCCAGCAGCCTTGAGGGGTCAGGTTTGGTGCTTGGAAGGAGGCGGTTTCCTCTGTTCTTTGCTCTCTCATTTCTCCTTTCCCTCCATCTTTCTCCTCTCTCTCTCTCGCCATCTGTTACTCCATCCCCACTAACACCCTCTCTCTGGCAGGCTGTTCGTCTCTCTCATTCGCTGCCCTCTGTCATACTGACACGCCCCTCTCTCTCCTCTGTCTGTCACATGCTCTGTAACTTTCGCGCCATCTCTATCTAACCTATCACCCCCTGCTCTGTCGGTCCCTTCTCTCTCTCATTTCTCCTTTCCCTCCATCTTTCTCCTCTCTCTCCCTCTCTGGCTCTCTCTGTCTTTCTCGTCCTTTTCCTCTCTTTCCTCCTGCGCTCTCCCTCCATCTTTCTCTCTTGTTTTCTCTCTCTCTATCGTGGGCAGACATGGACGGAAAGCCAGACCCGTTGGCTTTCCCAATGCTCGGTTTTGTAATATTTGTTATATTACATTTTGAAACTTTTTGGTTGAACTCTATTCATTATTCCACATATGATGAAATATGCTGCAAGCGAATGCAAGTGTAACTATGCAGGAAACGTACCGCACTCACAATCACACACGTCATTACAGTGGCCCCGAATGTAAGGTGCCTCGAAGGCTGTAGTAGGCAGGAGTGGCGCACGAGCGCCATCCATGACGTCCACGTGTTAGTGCGGGGTGCCCCGGAGCCGGTGGCATGTAGTGGGCCCCTGGGTGTCACCCTGGTATGTGCAGTAGGTGCACAGGTGTGGTTGCACGGCGCTCGAATCAGACTCTAGGCGCCTTGATGTCACATGGCATGTCCCAGCCTATCAACCTGTTGCGTCCTGTGCTTTGTTTTGCTGCAAATGTCACATTTGTTGAAAAAGGACCAGTGGTGTGCAAACTGTAGGCAATTTTCAGAGCGTGGGGAGCAGCCGTCAATGTTACATCACTGAAATGATCGTGAACAATCCAAGAATCACACTTAGAACACGAATGAGCCACGCCCACTCACTATGAGAGGGATGGTTTGGGATTTTGGAGGAGTGTGTGGAGGGGCTCTGTGTGGGGGGGCTCTCTGTGGGTGTGTGTGTGTGGCATTTGCGAGAGATTAGGCTATTGCCATTGTAAATGACAATGCCATTTATTTATCTGTTTTCAAAACGAACACATAAATAAAAAATTTGTCATTTACAATGCCAATAGCTCTAACTTTTACAAAGGCAAAACCGTTGCATTGTAAATGCTTGTTGTTGTTTCCAAGCACCCCATGCCGCACTTGCATGTTAATAAAGGACACACCCCTTTCTTTAGACGAGCAATGTCTAAAGAAAGGGACATCTCCACCGTTAAAATGAAAGCGCTGTTTAGGGCTCTTTCACCAAATAAGCATTCTTTTTCAAACAAATGCTTTCTTGGTAAATGCTCCCCATACTACGCTTTTACTTTAATAGGGGCCGTGCCCCATTCTTTAGACCCAGTTTGTCTAAAGGAAGGGGCCTGGCCTCTTAACGTGTAAGCCCGGCATGGGGCGCTTGAAAAAAACAAATTTCCACTGCAAGAGGTGTGCAACAATTTAAGCTATTATCATTTACAATGGCAATAGTTCAAACTCTCATAAATGCAAGAGCTATTGTATTACACATGCTTGTTCTTTTTCCTTCTTATGCATAAATGCCTAGAATCCCAAATGTTTCTCCATTGAATTTGTGGCATTACACAATGTACTGAAATTGTAGGCAATAGGTTCTTTGACTGTATGTAAACCAACATAACCTGTCTAGTTCACTAGAACCATCATTCGACTTGTGATTTCAACTTGGGCAGAAATAAGAGTTTCATCCGAAAGAAACATTTAAGTTCTGCAGGAATGCCGCACCTCAAGGTCTCTTGTCTGTGCACATTTGGCCAGGGATATTGTGGTGACAGTTGTGTGGATAAAACCGGCCAGAATGAAGGAAAACCCTTTGAGTATGGGTCCTGAAACACCAGTTCCCAGGGTTATTCCCTTTTATCAAAGGAAAACCTGTATACCTCAGAAAAATCTGCTCCTTAGCATTACTGTACCCTGCATTATTGGTAATGCTGGATGCATGATTAATGATGTATTAGTTAAATCATGGACTAGAGTGTTTGAAATGTTAAAAAAAACCTCTTCTCTTGCGCTTAGGGTTGAAGAAGAGACACGTGTTCAATCTACTGTGAAATTATTGTTTAGTGTCTCATATATGGTTCTGTCTCATCTCTTTCTTTTACTTATTCTTCTCTTAAAATCAGGTGCTGCCTGCCAAGATGTTAATTGCTGCCATTTATTGTGCTGTGGTGGCTGTGTTTTTCACTGCCATCAAGATGGTGAACTACCGCTTACACGCCATGTTCGACGAAGGGGACATTGTGGAGAAGAAGAAATCAGAAAGCGCTGGGGGGGAGGAAGCCATGACAGCAGAGGATAGCAACATGACCAGGTGAGAATCTTTGAGCAGGTTCCCAGTGAATATGCCAAACTACCTACCTAGAATGGAAATGCGACATCCATTGAATGTGTGAAGCTTCTTGAAACATTTCTTACTTATTATCTATAATCGCTCTTATATTTAAAACAACAATTTTAACCCCCAAGATCTCATGTGCTAAAACCTCAACAGCTTTCTCGGAGCAGCTTGAATATCATTTGGCATTGTTCAATTTATCAGCATCCGCGTATAGACTGGTAACGTTTGTTTATTCATTGTACTTTGTCCTTAATTAACCATCAAGCTTACACATTCGTATTTTTTTATTTTGGATCAATGCCTATACCGTCGTAACTTCAGTCCCCCCTTATGATGATGCACAACAGTACACAGGTAGAAACATCAAGAGGTTGACAGTTGTTTACGTAGGTTTTTTAGTACCACAACTTCAGCTATTGCCCATTTCAGCACATCTCATAGCCATTTTTGCATTGTCAAAAAGACCTTTAGCTATCGCTTTGGCTTTTCAGCCAAAAACGTGCACGCGTTCCATTGCCTTCAATGGCAACGCGTGCACGTCCGGCGATTCACTTGAGCGAGCGCCGCCATATGGAAGCAATTATCGCTCTTGCAAGAGAATCTCACAGCCCCTTCCCCCCCCTTTCCCCCCCCCTCCCCCTCATGTGGCAACTTCTTTCGCTAAAATACCCCTCGCCCCCAAAAGACTGATTGGCAGGTACTCTGAAACTCAGATGGGAATCACAGACCGCAGAGAGACTGAACAATGACAATTATGAGGAAAGCAAAATTGCCATTGCAAGCACATCATTCCTGGTAGGAAAATTCATTTGTCAGCTGTGTTCCACATGATCATGGACTTAATGGTTAAGTAGATGTAACATGGATCTAGCTAGACAGCCAAAAATACAAAAGGCTTAAATAAACCAGCATTGGCATAGCCAATAGGTCTTGCCTTTGAGACCTTATAAGTGTTTAGTTATCCAGCACAATATCAAAGGTGCAACAACATCAACTGTTGCATGGCTAAACACTTATAAGGTGAGGGAGGCGTCCCGAGAGACCGGACCACACTCCCCAGCATTCCCTCTGCCACAAGCGCGCCCGTGACGCGCAGTGAGCGCCGGAGGCGCCGGATAAAGGCTGACCCCCCGGGAGCCCAGTGGGGGAACAACAGGCTTACCTGCAGTACTTGCCATCGGGCATTGCCGTGAGGGGAACGGCGGGAGAAGCAAAAACGGAGGCACACGCCGGGAGGTGAGGGAGGCGTCCCGAGAGACCGGACCACACTCCCCAGCATTCCCTCTGCCACAAGCGCGCCCGTGACGCGCAGTGAGCGCCGGAGGCGCCGGATAAAGGCTGATCCCCCCTCTCGCCCCGCGCGGGAGAAGCCCGGGACAAGGGCGGGGCCGTCTGCGGCCGTCAGGGGACGACAGAGGACAGGACAGGCCGGTCCTCTAACATCTACAGTCCAGAAATGGGTAAGAGGAAACTCCAGACTTCGCTTACAGGGGGGACCAGCAAAGTAAAAATTGCACGCAAAACCAGTGCTCCAGGAAGCATCTTGACTTACCTTACATCTGCCGTAGGGAAGCTCAATAAGGAAATCGCCGAGAAAGAACGGGAACTTGGTTTAGAGGGAGCTTCGATTGAACATAATGAGTCAAGGGTACCTTTAGAACCCAATATTGTTATCAATGGTGCCTGTGACATTTTTCCTATTGCCCAACAGTCGGCGCACTCGGAGTTCTCCACAGGGGTTCCTGACCCCCCTGTGCGTACCCAAGTCCTAGGGGGGGGTGCCAAGATACGTACAACTAGGAAAAGAGCAAGATTTTATAAAACCTTACCCCCTCAATACAGAGCCAACACCAAAATACGACAATCTTTAGCTAAACTTGAAGGCTCGATTAAAGATATGATTGAAAGGGTATTAACAGACACCATTGAATCTACACTCATCAAGATCTCAAGTGATATAGTCGAAACCCTTAAAGACTGTGTAGCAGGTAATATGACCCGTTGCGAGAGGATGAACTCCCTGTTGCTCCATAAAGTGGCAGAGCATCTAGCAAAAGACCCACTACATGCCATAGGGCAAACCGGCCAACCCATGGAGGTGACTAACACTGGAGAAACTAAGTCCAATACAACACATCTGCCACCTACCCCGACAGTGATGCCTACAAATAACTTTAAACCTGCCGGGAATATTCTGAACTCCAGCAGACAGAACAACTCGGATTCCAACACAAATATTAGTGAGGCAAATGACGGGGCTGCAGAGAACACATCTCATAAGAGAACGGGGCATGGTTTGTATCCCAAGCCTATGGTGAATTTACCCCCTGAGGCGACTCCTTTCGTGGCAGTTCTGGTTAATGTCCCAAGACTCACTCCGGCAGAACCAGAAACTCAAATAACTCTTATGGAAAATGTAAAGAGCTGGTGTGATAAGAACTGCACAGGTTCTAGCGATGTTTCTGATCATGTTAGCTTGGCAAGAAGAGTTACTTGGCTGGGCCCGACGGCCAAATGCCTCCCTGAGGATTGTGTTATTATTAACTTTAGGAAGCCACACGTCTGCTCAAGACTTTTTTGGGACGCAACGGATATTATTCAAGGGCAAATACGTGCGGTTCCACTGGGCTTTTTTTATCCTCGCCCAACACAACATACCACCCGGGACTTTGTTCACAGGATAAATATCCCAAGACAACAAGTGCCACTAGCCAACTGGGCCACTCTACCCCTTAGCTCACAATTGTCCCTAGACTGTAATCACCAAGTGGCTCTGACCCCTGGCCTGGAGCTAAGAAATCGTTTTGATGCTCTTATAAACCTGGATACTAACACCTGACTGGGCACCAAGAGGAGGTTGCAGGAACCTTCCGGGTCTAAAGGGGCTTGTAGAACTATGAAGCTAATGACATGGAATATTTCTGGCCTACAAACCAAAAGAGACGATAAAGAATGGCTTGAAATCATTAAGCAACATGAAGTGATCGCACTCCAAGAAACTTGGGACACAGAATGTAACTTTTGGGTAGAAGGCTATGTATCCCATTTTAAAGCTGCACAAAGGTCAAATAGAGGCAGAAGCAAGGGTGGTCTTGCATTATTAATCTCAGTAAGTCACATGGGGGCGATGAAAATCATAGATATTAACTCCCCTAACTGTCTCATCTTAGAGGCCTCGATGAATACGGGGGAAAAACTCCTATACGTAAATTTTTACAACTCAACAGAAGGGTTACAAGGAGGCGAAAATATTCTAATGTTGACTGATTTTTTAAACAATTACAAGAAGAGTCAAACTACTTTGGTTTATTATATTGTGTTTGGTGATTTTAACACACATCCTTGTCAACTTAACTGTTATAATGGTAGTTTCTACGATGATGACTATTTGACCCATCCGCACTTTGAACACTCTGCAAAGGGGGGTGCTCTAGAAGAGCTGTTGATAGATATGGATATGTCTGAACCCGCTTTCGTGAATCCAAAAGACAGAGTGGTGACCTATAGTGCGAGAGGTAGTAACACTATTATCGATTATATCTTTGTGTCACCTAGTATCCTCATAAATGTCATCTCATATAATGCCATTATAACAGCTTTTAGTGACCATAACCCGGTCGTTATGGAACTGACTAACATAAACCCCACCATAATTAATTATGACCAACGGTCAACCTACTCTACTGTAGTCCGGGCCCACGACCAAGGTAGACGGGTTAAATGGTCTAAGATTAATGTTGAGGAATTTTTTATTAATCTGTGTGATGAATTAAGTGTTGAACTTAACATATGCAGGGATCCTCTGTCCACAGGAGGAAATGTTACAAAAGCTTTTGGATCCATTTGTAAAAATGTCGCAGAGACCCTTACAATCAAATCATCTGATAAGCCACGTATGGCACAGGGATGGTTCAATGCCGATTGCTCAAAGGCGCATAAAAAACTTCTAGAAGCCCTAAAACGTAAGCCTCGCAATATAACTGAAGTGTCCCAACTGAGGAAAGATTATAGGAGTACGACCGAGGCTCGTAAAAGAGAATTAAAACACAAGGCCTGGGAAGCACTTTATGATAACCTTACTTTAAGGGATAGTGCAAATTTCTGGAAAATAGTGAACTCTCCTTTGTTTAGTGGTAACGAGAATGAGATATTAGAGGCTAATATCACTGAGAATCAATGGTTAGATCACTTCGAAAACATCTATGGAAGTAAGACTCTTACTATCCCTTTTACTCCTATAGATTCTTCTCCTACAGACACTCCATTAAGGGTTACGGTAAAAGAAGTATTAAATGCAATTGAAAACACTGCCGGCGGGAAAGCCCCAGGCCCGGATGGGGTTCCCGCCGATATGTATAAAGCACATCCTCATATATGGTCTATAGTACTTGCGAATGTTTTTAATTTAGCATGCATGAATTTGTCTGACGCTCCTACCACTTGGTCACATTCGGTTATTATACCAATTTTTAAGAAGGGGCAAAGGGGTGATCCCAGGTGTTATAGACCTATATCGCTACTTGATTCCTCATTCAAGATTCTTGGCAAAGTCATTTTAAATAAAATTAACTTGTGGGAAAAGGAAAATGCAATTTTATGTGATACGCAATATGGATTTAGAACAGGGAGGGGTACTGAGGAGCAGTGTCTTAACTTATACATGACTGTTTCTAAATATACTGCTGCCTCCAGTGGGTCAATCCACCTAGCTTTTATGGACCTGTCCACAGCGTTCGATCTAGTAAATAGGTCGAAGCTGTGGACAATTCTTTCTGAGTTGGGTCTAGACCCTGCTCTGATTAATTTCTTAGCTTTCCTGCACACCGACCTGACGGCTTCGGTCCGTATGACCACAGGAGGCAAGTGCACTACTGGGTTTAGGTCAGCTAGAGGGGTGAGACAGGGGTGCATTTTGGCCCCCATGTTATTCTCCTTGTATATTAATTCCCTGTATTCCGTTTTAAAAACTGCTACCCCAGATATACCATATATGGGTGGGTCACCGTTGCCCGTACTGATGTACGCCGATGACACGGTTCTCATTGCCAGAACCCCTAATGGTCTACAACTGCTACTTGATTCGTTTGGAGCTTTTATGAATAAATTAGACCTGGTTGTAAATATGGGTAAATCGCACGTTATGTCCCTAGGGAAAGGAAAGAACACCACAAAAACCCTGCGATGCAATGGAGTGATTTTAACCAAAGTTAAAACATTTACATACCTTGGAGTCATTTTTGACGATATGGGCACCTGGACTCCACAGGTTGTTAATAAAGTAATGGCTATTCGGCGGTCATTCGGTGCAATACAGAGCTTTGCTAAAAGACTGGGGGGAAAACCAACGGAAGCCATTCTCAAGCTGTATAGAGCCAAAACCTTGGCTTTGGCTAGATATGGGGCTGGAATTTGGGGATTCAGGGATTTGGCCCTGATACAGAAGGAGGAGAACAGGTTCATGCGTTCACTATTAGGCTTACCACAGTCCACACCCATCTTTTCTGTCTTGATAGAACTAGGGCAAGGATTCATTGAAGATACTCTTAACCTGGCCCCTCTACTTCTTTGGGTGAAAATGTGGCTGAACCCGAACTTGACGTTAAATCGTCAAATTATCATTGACTGCATGGGGAGAGACAGAGCTAACGATATTAAATGGCTGAGCTATATTAAGTCTGCTGCTACCCTTTTAGGCCGTGTTGACTTGTATAGTAGCCCAGACAGGCTGTGTAAAGAAGATGTTACATGGATTAAAACACAATTTTTAGAGTCTAGAAACATGCTGCGTGAAGCACAAGAAATAGAGAAAACCACTGTTAGGGCTCACTATATTGTTGTATCTACCATGACCATCCAGCCTTACTTAAGGGTAGTGAATAGACCTTATCATCGGTGGCTTCTCACCAAATTTCGATTCAACCAGATGCACCTCCTTCTGGGAGAATACCCGAAATGGAACAAACCAAGGGATCATGTCCCATGTAAATGTGATTCCTTTTCCGACCAAGACCAGACCCATTTTGTATTTTTCTGTCCCTTTTTTGCGGAGGGGAGAAAAAAATATATACTACCATTAATGAGAAACAGGGGCTTTATGCAAGTGAAACCCGCATTGTTGTTTTTACAAATTATGGAGACCCCTATTGTGATGTACGGGGTTGCAAGTTTTTTGGTAGCAGCAATGAGAGCTAAACGTACCAGATCATTGAACCCCCCAACACCTGATTGAATCATGTAAATATAAGTGTAGTATATCTTACAACCTATTCCTGTAGATTTGTATAAAAATCTTGCACCACATAGTTTTTAAACGGGATGTTTTTTAAGGGGTCCGATCTACTCTAAAAAGTAAAAGTAGAATCTAAAAAGTAAAAAGTAAAATGTAACACCTGACCCTGACTTTTCCTGCATAAATGTTCTTTTTAATGTTCTTTTTTAAACATCGTTTTATATGTATACTACATCCCTGTACTGTATTTGCTGAAATATGAATGAAATGTAATCTCCATCTTTATATTTCTTTATATGCCTTTATATGCTTGTATATGTTTTTATATGTGTTTGTAGTATACTTTTATGATTTTAACTAATCGAATAAAGTATCTTTGACTCTGACTCTGACTCTTATAAGGTCCCAAAGGCGAGACCTATTGGCTATGCCAATGCTGGTTAACATCTGGGGCCCTACTGGTCTTCCAACTCATGAGGTTTTCTTTTTTCCGTCACCATTGACAGATCTATGAACTTATGAACTTAAAAATGTGCCAAGTGTTGGTGGTTCTGTGGATTATAAACATTGTAAACAACTTGTGAGATAAATCCAATTTCTTATCCGTCACAATAGTCAACATGGCCATAACATCCACTCAGAATAGTTTAATTAAAATACATTCCCATACCATGGAAACAAAAGTTAGCTTGATCCACATGATGTTGCAGGGATTCTGCTCAGGAGCAGAACTATGCTCGGGACCATAGAGCATCAGTAGTTGGGGACTGAGTCACCATACCACCTCCGTACCATGAGCCCGAGTCTGACGAGCTATAGTGTCTCACTTTCTCTCCTACTCCTAACCTGAGGATTAAGTGAATTGACACCCCAGGCACAACACTACTGACCCTTGTGGGGATGGCAATAACAGGACACTCCCTTTCGCTCGCACGCTCGTACTTGTCCACAGTAAGATATGAAAGAGACATGAAGGAAGTTTGAAATGTTTATTCAAATTATCGTGCCCTGAAATGCATTATACATGCCACAGTAAGAATAAAAATACCATTAGCAGTCAATAAACCGTATATTATGGAAAGCCATGTCCTATTATAAGACAGAATAGCCTAACCCCCCCTCCTACAGAAGCGAACTGATTATACAGCAAAAATCTCTGGGTTTAGTAGTGGACCCCGTACCTAAGCATACACAGATGAACATTCTACATCTCAGATACAGCTGTGATCTTCTCTCAGAAAAAATCTGGCTGTCTCGCTCTCTCTCTGTATTACATTGATGTGACAAGGTTCACATTTTCATAAACAGCAGCATTTCTTAGTTGTGTCTAGGTGTGAGTGCCTGACCAGAACAAAATCACAAAGGACATTGTTTCATCTTGTCTGCTGTTCAGACTAAATCCGGGGAAAGGAAAGAACAAGAAAGCTGCTGGTTCTGTGTGAAAATATAATGTGGCACAGAAGCAAACGCGATTATGTAGTAACGTGTGCAAAGCTGATTTGGCCTGTGATGAGAACAGTTAGGTTAACATAGGAAAAACTACAATAGGCCCAGTACAGAACACATGACCATGACCTCTTGGGCATTCGTCGGACGTTCCTCTGTACGTATGAGCAATACGTGTTGGAGATGGATACGTCTGGTGTACAATATGTATCTTGTAAACTTAAACCTTTAATGCCTAGTGACCTTTTGTATGTATTCTACTGCTGTGAGCCACTTCATCTGCAAGTTCATGTCAGATAGTTTCCTCCCATTACAATTTCAACTCCGACATCTACGCAGTAGGCTGGTGCTAGTGCCGCATGCAGTCTAGTAATCCCATCCGCTCTTTCTATGCAGCAATAGCAATGTCAGTAACTCCGCTTTGTGTGGCTCTTTATCCTCCTCCCCCATATCATTTGTGTTGTTTTTCAATGCATCATATGTCACAAACAGACTTACCCCAATGCCAAACCTCCCTCTCGCTCTCCCCTTCTCTCTCTCTCCTTCTCGTCACTCTCTCCCTCACATCTCGCCAGCCATAACAATTTAGAAGTCAAAAGTACCCCCGCACCCCAATCACTCTTAAGATCTTGGTCGCATGACCATCTGAATGTCTATCCTTTTCCTACCTTAACCACTTTCTGATGAAAGTCTCTTCAGTTCCATGAAGACTTTCTGCTTCATTACTATAGGTAATGCAGCGAAATAGTGCAACAGCCTAGGGAGTTTCACAGTTTTAGCTATTGACACTTCCCATTTGTGGAAGAGGCAAAAGAAAGGGAATTCATTTTTAGCAGTCACCACCGTTACAGATTACTACCCAGAAGTCAGTCGTCATCATGGTATATCTCCTCAAGGTACTTTCAGGTATCAAGTTCCCATTTCAGACGAACCTCATGTTCTAATGTTGAGTTTAGGTCACTTCTGGGTCGCTTCCAGGGAACAGCGAAAAAGACAGGATCTTTCCTGGTTTATCTAAAATCTAGAAATCATCCCAGATTTATCTGGCACTTGCATTACAATAAGTAGGTCCTATGACATGTCTCCTAGCAACAGCAGTACATCATCTGCATAGAGTGGGATTATTTTGCCCCAAATGTTAGTTGTATTTCCCGTTCCCTTGCCCTCATTCGAAGGGTGGAAGTTGTCGCTCTTGATCCTCCAGAAATTGTCAGTTTCTGCGCGAGATAACTGGGGGAATTGTGGTGTAAAGCTTTATGGGTCATACAGGCGATTTTCAGATGTATTCTGTCTTCGTAGGGCAGCCAGTTTAGAGCTTTTAGATCGGGAGTGATGTGTGACCTTTTTTTCGAGTCTATGATAAGTCTGGCTGCAGCATTAATAGAGGCTTTTAATGGTGCGATTGTTGATAGGGGGAGACCACAGAGGACAGCACTTCCATATTCCACTCGTGGGAAGACCAAGGCTTGGAATGCAGTTTTGAAATCCTTGGGAGGGAGGAAAGGTTTCAATTTACGCAATGTATTAATGTGGGAATTAGCTCCCTTCGTTGCATTGCTGATGTGATGATGCATGTTGAGATTGCCGTCGAGGGTAATGCCTAAAGATTTCGCAGAGTCCACAATAGTAGGTTGAATGTTGAGAGCAGTGAGATGGTTAAGCCAGGTCTGAGTGATGGGGATTTTGGAGGGAGGAGCTATTAGGAGGAATTCTGTTTTTAGCGCGTTAAGTTTGAGGTGATTCTCTGCTAGCCAGGTCTGTGTGTTCCTAAGCGTCATGTTGAGTATTTAGATGTCATCGAGGGTGTGTATTTTGAGGTAGAGTTGGGTGTCATCAGCGTACATGTAGAATTGAACATTAGATGCGTGGATTAGTACAGTAAGTGGTTCCATGACTAGATTAAACAGAGTAGGGGAGAGGGAGGATCCTTGAGGGACACCAAGTGTTACAGGGACTGGAGTAGACCTAGTATTATTGATCTTAAATTTTTGGGTCCTGTTGTGCAGAGGTGAACCAATTGAGAACTGTCCCGGAGATACCCATTCTGAGATTCAGCAGATCAAGTAAATTCTCATGCTTGACCGTATCGAAGGCTGAGGAGAGATCGAGTAGTATGAGGAGGCAGGAACCATTCTGATCAAGTATTTGAAGTGCATCATCAATGATGTGGGTCATAGCAGATTCAGTACTGTGACCTGCTCGGAAACCTGATTGATATGGGTTGAGGAGGTGAAAGTGCTCAATGTGTTAAGTCAGTTGAAGGTGCACGCATTTTTCTAGTAGTTTGGCAAGGGTAGGGATATTGGTGATAGGGCGATAGTTGTTAAGTTTGGAGGGGTCCGCTGTGGGTTTCTTTAAAATGGGCGAAACCTGTCCCACTTTGAGGGAATCCGGGATGCATCCTTGTTGGAGTGAGCTATTGATGATTTTGGTCCATAGGGGGAGAAGTAATGGAATAAAGTCCTTAACGGTGTTTGCGGGTAGAGGGTCAGTGAGGTGATTGGAAGACTTCAGTGTGCTAAGAATCTTGGCAATTTTTTCTTCCGAGTACATTTCAAAGGATGACCACGAAGCATTGTTTTTTAACTCAATGGGCGTTTTACTGTCAGGGTTAGAGTAGAGATTTAGATCAGTGAGGAGGTCATTCCTGATGTTGTCTGTCTTTAAAGAAGGAAGAGAATTCTTCACAGGACGGCAGTGCATTAGAGGTGTTTGAGAGAGTTTGAGGGACATCTCTGGCTTGAGTTTTTATTACTCGAACAGTTTTTTTGGTCGGTTTTTTGCTTGATCAAGCTGGAGGCTAAACAAAGCAGTTTTCAAGCGTTTGATTTTTCTGAAGTAAGCGTTTCTCTTTTTCTTAAGCGTTTTGAGGTGTAAAGCTGACGGGACAGATCTCCAGTTACGTTCTGTCAGTCTCATCGCTCGTCTATCATCATTAAGAATCCCATCATACCATGGTTTAGAGATTTTTGAGGAAACATTCTTTGATTAAAGGGGGGCAGCTGCTTTGACAATTGAGGACATCGAGTTGAGGTAGTGGTCGGTAAGAGCCTGTACGTCGACAACGCCAATGGGGGGTAAGAGAAGATTGTGGTTGAGGGAGGGTAGTGAGTTGGGGTTGAGTTTCTTCAGGTCTCTCTTCCAGACCTTAGGTCTGGTGGATTGAGCCGGAATGAGCTTCATTTTTTCGATAATGAAGAAAGTGATGATGAAGTGGTCAGACCAGTCACATGGTTGGATTGAGTCGAGTTGGATAGAGTCCGCTTTGGAGATAAGATCCAGGATAGAGCCTTTGTCGTGAGTGGGGCTGTTGCAAATTTGTGTGAGGTCTAGGTCGATTAGGAAGTTTTTGAGACACTTGACCACAGAGTCGTTGTGGTCGTTCCAATGAAGGTTGAAATCCCCAAGGAAAATCTGTGTATGTTGACGTCCAGTGTTCGGTGTGATCAGATCCATGAGGTGTTCAGTAAAGGTGAGGTTGTCTCCTGGAGGGTGGTAGATAATATGTAGGGAGCAAACAGGGTTAGCTTCGCTGATGATATCAAGACAGAGGTGTTCACAGGAGGAGAATAAAGGTGAACTGGCTCTGATGGCGAGATTGCTACGGTGAATACATGCAAGTCCACCCCCTGTTTTGCCCACCCTGTCTAGCCTAATGATGTGGTAATTAGGGGGAACTAGAATGTCAATGAGTAGTGAGGAGGAGTCTGTTAACCAGGTTTCAGTGAGTATGATCAAGTCTAGATCATGTGCGATAATGAGGTCTGCAATGTCCAAGACATGTCTGGGGGCCGATCTACAGTTCTGAAGAGTACATTTAAGCCGAGTAGTGATAAGGGAGGATGAGGGGTCGGTGGTGAGTGTGACTTTTTTTTTATTATCAGCAACGATAACTCTATCGTTCTGTTTGGATGACCTGTGGGGATTGAGAGGAATAGTAGGGATGGGAAGATATGCGGGGACTGTGTGGGTCAAGGATGAGAGATCATAAGAGTGTAGGAGAGATCGAATGTCGTATGCCGAGTGTGGGTTGACGATGCGAAGAGGACGAATGGTAGAATTGCGCGAGGGGATGGATGTCCAATAAGGAGGATTCTGTTTGCAAGGAGGTGGGGTTTGGGTGAGGCGCTTGTAGGGTAAGGAGTTTCTAGGGGTTAAGGATGCCTGGGTTGTTTCGAGAATAACTCTTTGAAGGAGTGGAGATCGTCTTTGATCTGATGAAGAGTTGTCATAATCTTATCCAAGGTGTCGATTGGAACGGTAGAGGTGTTGGTGTTGGAGTGAGAAATGGGTTGGGTGGGTATGATACGGTTAGGAGTGAGATCAGATGAAGGCAAAGGGGGGTGAGGGGGGGGTGATGCATGTAATGTAGTGCACAATGTAGGCAAAGGTGTAAGGGAAGTGGAAATGGCTAATGAAGGGAGGAGAGGTATGATGGTTGGAATATTATTGGGAAGAGAGTGGTCACAACTTGGAGTCAGTGGTGGAACGACTCCTGTGCAGGGTACGTGAGGGGGTTCAGTGGGAGGGGAATGGTTTCTGTTTGGAGCCAGAAGGGGAACGACTACTGTGCAGGGTTCTTGGGGGGGATTCAGTGGGAGGGGAATGGTCTCTGTTTGGAGCCAGAGGAGAGACGACTACTGTACAGGGGGCGTGAGGGGATGTACAGGGTAGAGGGAGGACTAAGGTGGTGTTATGGGATAGGGAGGCGGTAGGGGGAGGGATGATGGATGGGAAGAGGGACAGGAAGTGTAAGGGGCTGTGGGCATAGTGGGAAGCCTGAGAGATTGTGCAAGCGGTGAATTAGAAGATAAGGTAGAGCAGGTTGGCGGCGTGATAGGGTTAGGGGGAAAGTATGGAGGGGTGCTGGAGGGTGAGAAAGAGAGGTTGGGGGAAGAGTGAGAGCCAACGCTCAAGGATGGCAGTGGGGTAGGAGATGGGAGGGTGGTAAGGAGGGTAGGAGTAGTGGTGACAGGAGTGCAGGGAGTGAGGGGAAATTGAGTAAATTGGGTAATTTGGGAAGAGGTAGGAGGATTAGAAACATAATCTTTTATAGTGGAGAAGATGTTATCAAATAGATTTAGACTGCGGTCTGTGGATTGGATGAGAATAGTTCCATTGTTGTAGATTGTGAAGGTGGCTGTGGCATGGAAGAATTGTGATGGAGCAGTGTAGATCATAAGACCATGTGCAGATTTCCTCGTCGAGGAGATCGAGAATAAGGCTAGGAAAGCTTTCCTCCATTGGGCTCTGCGTCTAGTGAAGAAAATGATATCAGTGGTCGTGATTCCATTATGTGGTATGAAGTAATGGTCAGCAAAGGGCGTTTCTGGGTGAGATTTAAGAAAGTTGTGTTTAAAGCGTTTGGCTGATTTTTTTGTTGAGTTTGGAAGGGTAGATGATTTTGTAGGTGTGAGTGCCTGTAGGTTCCATAATGAGAGCAGTGATCCCGGGATAGCGGGGAAAAGATCTGAGTAATACGGCTGAGTAGAGCAGAGAATGGGAGTAGGGAGAGGAGTGGCCTAATTCAGAATTTGAAGAGTAAGGGAGAGAGGTAAGAGAAATAGTAAATAGAGGAGATAGGGTAACTGGACAAGAATGGACGAATCCTAAGTAAGATAACACACAGGCCTATATGTAGCCCTAGTAATGGTATTAACATAAAACCAGTGGGTCACAGAATAGTCCTAATTCTATGAATCGGATCGATGAGGGATTGAGGTCAGGATATGTGCATTCCCTTTCACAGAAAATTACGATAACACATATGAGGACACATATGAAATACAGAGTAATCCTGTCTCAAGATAAATGTTAGTGCAGTCCTTTTTCTGTGTCCATAAACGGAGAGCATGAGACCAAGTTAGTGCTGTCCTTTTTCTGTGTTCATAGATCATGAGAGCCCCAGAGTAGTCCTGTTTCTATGACCATGCCTTAATGAGGGATGTTGGGATTGTGGCCCTACTTCAGTTGCACCATATTGGCGGGAAGGTCCTCTTTCTATTATCATAGGGCAGTCCTGATTCTGTAGGGGTGAAACAGAGGGAATTGTGGGATTGAGGTTGTATTTCAGTCGGTTGTAAATTAATTAATTATCTCTGAAGGAGAAGACCTGTTGCAGGGGATGGCTTCCTTTGTTTAGATAAATAACAGGCGGCCATTTTGTAGAATAGGACGATGGAGAGAGAATAAGAGTCCAAAAAGAAAACAAAACTAGTGCTGCCCTTTTGTCAATTATGCAAAGGCGACTACTTGCTTGAGAAACATAGCAGAAACAAATGGACTCACCTCCGTGTGTGAACCGGATCATAACCGACAGACCAGAGCACCTAGGTTGCATACCACGGTGGGCTTGTCTTAGCGTGCGTGCAAAAAAAAAAGTGCCGCCCACAGAGCCAGTATGAACAACAGAATATAGTTAAAGCCATTTGTAGTGCATACCGCACAACCAGAATGTTTCTGTGACGGGCTCCAGCACCACGGCTCAAACAGACTACCGAGATCTATCCTCACGCAGTTACATAGGTGGCATGTAAAGGCGGGTCCTCTGCCCCAGAACGTATCTCCATCACAGCCGATTGTTTCCTTGAAGTCGCCAACACATAGGCGGGGGACGCGCCGATCCCTCGTGAGCCCGGGTCCTACCAGCGTCTCAATCCGCGTATGGGTCAGGGGGCATCTACCTGATCAGACGCTCATGGTTCCCCGAGCCTCCACGGCGATCAGAGAATGTCCCCGCTGCCCTGGATCCTCTGATAAGGCGAGGGGAATCCGGTCCACAGGACAACGCTCCACCAACATTGCTGGCCTGCCCAGCTCGCCGACCTTCGCACGCAGATGCGGTAGCTAGGGGGAGACCGGCGATGCCTCCGATGGCTCAGCAAAAGAAACGGAGTTCATGGTCTGGTCCCCGTCACTAGAGCCACATACAGCCCGGGGGTCTCCGCAGTCATCCCTGGCCCTCGATGGCAGATCATGCGTCATTGATTCACACCACTGAGCTCTCTCCCAAACTCAGTCTCTGGGCCGGGGGATCGAGGCAGGCAAAGTTCAACGGACTCCGTGCTGTGAATGACCGGGTCCGCGACCACGGTCCTATTGCAGCGTTCACCTCAATCCGGGTCGCTCAGTAGACGATTTGGGGGTCCAGTCTGCCCTGCGGGCGTCCAACTACGCTCTTGCCGCCGATGAGGATCCTGGAAGATCAAGAGGGATCCTGGAAGGAGATCGGGACGGCTGCCTCCCGATCACAAAGATCGAGTCATCGCAGCTCTCAGCCGTTTGCTCTGTCCAGTCCACTCCATCATCCCAGCCGGTAAAGAGCTAAGGGCCAGAACTAGGCTGCCAAAGTAGTCAAAAAAAGTTATTCCTGTTACTCTGTGTGTTCAATACAAGCCTCGACTCTGGGGCTAACAGGGATATATCACTAAAAGCGATCCCCCAGCCATCGGAGCTCTCCCTGTGAGCTCCTCTTCAGGCGGCCATCTTTACCACGTCGCTTGCATGCAGGATAATACTTCTGATAATGCGTGACTTTAAAATGGCGGCCGGACTGTGACTTTTGGAAGCTGTTTGTCAGATTTTTTTTTTTTTAACTGTTTCTATCAAAATCTGCCAACCTGCACCTACGCATGCTGCACTCCACAGATCTCGCTATTAATGTTCCAATCTACACCAGTCTAAACATAAGAAGGTACAGTACTTAACACCTGGTAGAATTGGGGGTCTCTGGTTGGCACAGGTAGGTAACTTGTGACAAGCAGGGACCCTCTCCTCTAGTCAGGGCAAGGGAATTGCTCTCTCAAAATAACCCCTGCTCACCCTCTAGGTGGCGTGGTGCGAGCAGTCAAGGCTTATTTCAGAGGCGATGTAAGTTAAGCAGTTGTGACCACATACAGTAACCCAGTGACAACACTACAAATGGACACCACACAAGGTTTTTATATAAAAAATAAGTATACTTTATATAGAGTTACCACAAGACCAATAAACAACAAAAAGAATCCACAGTACTATTAGATTTCAAGAGTTCTGGTTAAAAAGGCTTAATTCAAGGTTCTGTGCGAGTCGGTAGCCTTGTCCGGCTATAGCATTGCTGAAAAGAACACAGTCTAACAAATCCAGCAGACCGCGGTGGACCGGGCCCAATCGAATGTCGACAGACTCAGTCACAGAACCTATTTCCTTGAGGCTGCCGGCACGGGTGTGCGAGCCGGTTCCGGGGTTCGTCGCGGTGTAGAAAAAGAAAGCGTTGCAGGTCACGTTGTCCTTCCAGTCGCGGTGCAGGCTACGGCTCGTTGACTGCTTCGAGACTGAGTCGGTGAGCTCAGAGCTTGCGTTGTTCGAGGCGAACTTTGCTTGTTGCGGTGCTTCCAGCTTTACGGTGCGGCGACAGAGCCGGAGTTCGGGAGCTGGCGTCGATCAGTCCGGACAGCGGTGCGAGTCGGGCGGTGCGTCGCAAAGCGTGCGAGGCGGTGCCTAACTCCAGTGAGGTTACAGGACTCGAAGTCAGCAACAGTGACCGCGTCAGTCAGACCAGTTCGATTCGGTGTAGCACATCGCGGTGTCCTTCCAGTCGCGGTGCAGGCTACGGCTCGTTGACGGCGTTGGTGAGCGCAGAGCTTGCGTTGTTCGAGGCGGACGTTGCTTGGTGCTGTGCCTACAGGACACCGGGCCGGTCGTGACAGTCGGTCACAGCTCCCTGCCTCTGTAGCCACTTGTTTCCAGTAGCAATTCACAAAGGCTGATGAAGTCCACTGCTCCTGGGACTTCGGTCAGGGGGCAAGCGCTCTTCCAAGCCCTTGGAGATCTTTGCACAAGTTGAAGGAAAAGTCCAAAGTTCTTTCTCCTCTCTTTAGCAGTCAAGCAACCACTGCAGGCCAATCCCCCCAGCAGCACTTCAGCTTGGGAATAGTCTCTCCTCCGTTTCTTCAGGTTCCTTCTCCTTAGCAGAGGTTTTGTCTTGTAAGTCCAGAAGTGATCTAATTTCATGGGATCAGGGTCCCAATACTTATACCCCTAAATCCTTTGTTCTCTGAGAGGAGAGGGGCCTGTGACCAGTTCAAGCCAGTTCTGAAGTACTCTGTTTACTAGACCTCTCCTTTCCTTTCACCACGCAGGGCAGGCACATCCGACGGCCCACAGGAGGTGGGGCCAGCATCGTAGAGGGAAGGCCCAGCCCTATTCAGGTCCCAGGTGCAACTCCTTCCTCCCATCTAGATGCGGATCTCCCTATTCACCACCGGGCTGCCCCAGCCTGTCTCTTGGAATCCCCCAGCCCTGTCGCTCACAAAACCAGACAAGGGAATACACAACCTCGCAGAGGCAGGCTCAAATGGTTAGGCAAGCAAATACCTACTTTCTAAAAATGGTATTTACAAACACAGAATATTAAAACAAACTTTACTAAAAGATGTATTTTATCCAGGCATACTAAACTCGAATTTCTACCATGTTCTCCGAGTCTGCTAGGATTATAAACATGTAACAATCCAGCAGCCAATTGGCCTATGGAGAACAGGTAGCCTTGCAATAGTGAAAAACGAAAATGGTTGTAATTCACTATTAGGACATGCCACACACATCAGGGCTTGTCCTACCTTATACTTACAAGGCACCCTGCCCTTGGGCCTACCATAGGGGTGACTAATATGAAGAAAAGGGAAGGTTTAGGGACTGGCAAGTGGGTGCACTTGCCCAGTCAGCATGACAGTACCAGACTGCATGCAGGCTCTGCAATGGCAGATCTTAGACACATTTTACAAGGCCGCTTCTGTGGGTGGCACAATCAGTGCTGCAAGCCCACTGCCAGCATTTGGATTTACACACCCTGGGCACACTCAGTGCACTGTACTAGGGTATGACAAGTAAACCAAATATCCAATTATGGAACCACTAATCAATACATCAATTTACAGTTGAGAGCACTCGCACTGTGGCACTGGACAGCAGTGGCACACTGCCCAAAGTATCTAACACCAGAAAAACACATGAGGCAACAGCAAAAATGGAAGGGAGACCCACGCCAATGGTGCCAGGTCTAACAACACCATATAGTAACTAAAGCTGTACACAGCGCCTGACCTTAAGATGGCTCCTGCAATGATCTGAAAAGGTTCCTGTAAGGGACCCTGCGAACCAGTAGTCAACAGATCAACTAAGTCAGCAATAAAATCAGGTCTACTCACACTACTATGTGGTCATAAGAACAGCACTCAACTAGGTCTTCTCAAGCTGTTAGTAATATGTGATACAACTACTGTATAAGCACAAGCTGTTACTGCTTTGTGATATAACTTTGCAAGTTGGTATCTATACTTGTTGTTGCTGCAAGCTGATATCTATGCTTGTTGTTTACTTGTTCACCTGCCAGTTACTCGCTGCGTAGACAGTCAGAAAACAGAAAATGGAAAAGAGTAAGCAGCTATACAATTAAGCAGCATCAAACCGAAGGAAAGTGACAAAAGAAAAACAGCAAATAACAAGCAAGCAATCAGATAACAAATAACAGACAGCAGGCAGTAAACAGTCTAACAGTACAACAGCAAAACAACAGCCAGCTAGCAGCAGCCATCAACCACCATCATCAATTGTCATTGATATAAAGGCGAACAAATAGAATCGGAGATTAGTGTGGCTAATCACTTGTAATTACCAAGGATATCACTAAGGACACCCGTAGGTGTTGACAGCAATGAGTTACACTAAAGAAGCACAGCCGTCGATCAAAAATGGCTGACTAGGAGGTTAAGACAAATCTCAAGAGTTTTGGCCGACCCACCAAATCCAGACTCTCCAACTAAATGCAAAAATGATATCAGCGCCACCATAGAAAACCATAGTGAGTAAATTAGCGGAGGTCCATGAACTCGCCAAGTCCACAAACGAGAATACGGACAGGATGCAAACTGAGATTTCTGTAATTCGGATAGACCTCCGGCATACTGACGTCATAGTATCAGAAACCGAGAACAGAATTAGAAGATTGAAAGCTGAGGAAAACAAAATGAGCAAATCCGTCAGGGACCTAACAATCACGACGGACTCCCTCATGAACGTCTTTTAGGCATGGAAGACAGAAATAGGAAGGAAAACCTACGCATCTTTGGAATCCCGGCAAGGGGAGGAAGATCTCTCTGGTTCCTGCATCGCGTTCCTAGAAAAATGGTTCACTCTAGCCACTAACCTATCCTTCAATAAACCTCTAGAGTTTAGAGCTCACAGAGTACCTGCTAGACTTCTTGCGGGTCAGAAAGCTCCGAGGCCAATTGTGTGTAAATCTTTTCGCTATCAGCATGTGGAACAGATACTCGCATTTATGCGAAAATGAATCACATCCTTTGGGAAAATAACAAAGTCTACATCTCGCAGGACACTGTTGCAACTAGGAAGGGTTTCCTGGCACTCCGCCCCAGGCTAAGAGCTATGAACTATGAATTCGCATTTGCGGGCCTGGCAAAGTATCGTGTCATGATTCAGGGGTCTCCACACTTCTTCACTGATCACCTACAACTGAAAAGATTCTTTGACGGGAAAGATGATTCACCCATGGACACCGCCTCTGGATCTTCATCTTCAACTGTAAACCCTTAGCATTCTTAGGCATCTTGCTACCTTGTCAGTCACGCAATGGTACTGCACTACAGCAAGTTGACACTCACTTGCCCATACCTTGATTTACCTGGTCCTCATCTTTGGCATTTCAACCTTGTTGTATAATCAACGATAACCTCATATATCTTTGAGCCTCTCGCAACAAGATCTACAATCCGTTGAACTCTATCAGATATGACATATAAGCAGGTTTGAATCCTCTGTCAGCTCTGTAAGTTTGCAGGTGGTTATTAGTTAGATATCATACACGTTAGTGTACTGTTGCTAAAATTCAGTGATCTTATATTTTGTAGACGTGTCTAATTCTCTAACGAAGCACAAATAGCCTAATACCCTTTAAGCTGGGGTTTTAGATTCCGTTGTTTTACTTTATCTATTCATGGTGTTGTTTTTCTTTGCTTATTACTATCATTATTATTGTCATTGTCATTATTATTGTTTTTCATCATCCAAATGTAAGGAAATGCAGTGCAATCTATGTGCATGTAGGTGGTTGCTCAGAGGGTGGAGTGTGCTATTTGTACACAACCCCAATCAAGTTATCACCAAAATTAACGACAGAACGAACGTCAGGGCCATTAAATACTTTAGCGCCATTAAATACTTTAGCGCTGGTAAAAAAAGGTGATTCGTTCCTGCTAAAGGCTGAGAGTCAACGTTACAAAAGATCCCCATCAGTCAGACTACCACTCACGGTGCTCATGTCACACCTATGATGTCCCAAACTTCATCGATAGCTATGGCCCAACATAATCTTAAAATAGTCTCGCTGAGAATGTTAAGGGTCTAAATCATCCTATCAAAAGAAAGAAGATCCTTGACTATCTCCACAAACAGAAATAATATAATCCTTTTACATGAAACAAAAATTGACTCCAAACAATTCAATTCACTTAGAAACTGGTTTTATAGCGAGGTTACTGGTTCTGGAGCTGTGGGTAAAAAGAACGGTGTCCTGACTTTGGTTGCTAAAAAAGCCAACATAGATCTCGTATCAAGCTCTACCGATACACAAGGAAGGTGGGTCACAACGAAACTAGTAAAAGACAATACGAAATTCTACATTACAAACATCTATGCCCCCAATAGGGATGACTTGGCATTCAGGGATAACCTCAGTTAGCAGATTGAAACAATTCCAGACTCAGCCATGCATATACTGGCTGGCGATTTTAATCTACCCATGGACCTAGACCTAGATAGGGATTCACGCTGCCCTTTTCGGGTCAACAAATCACACAAAGACCTTATCAATCTATGCAACTGTTTTAATTTGTCTGACACTTGGAGGATACAAAATCCCACAGGTAGGTAGTACCGCATAATTCTTATTCACGCATTGATTATCTACTTTTTTCGAACAATGCTGTGCCCAGAATAGAACAAACCTCCATTGAGCCAAGAGTGATCTCCGATCACTCATGTATTACCCTGACCATACAGACCCAAAACCTTTAAGAAACAATCCTTCTGGAGATTCAACAACGAGGTATTAGATGCAGAATCAAATAGACAAAGTATTGAATGTGCAATCCAAAACTACCTCACAGAAAACAAAACAGGAGATACATTGGATCTCAGAAGATGGGAAGTACAAAAAAGCACTCTTAGGGGTGAGATCATTAAAATTAGATCTGCCATGAACAAGGAGACTAACCGTATTCTTGAAAAACTAGCAAAGGAGATTTTTACTCTGGAAGAAAGACATATAACTGGAGAAACCGCTGTTTTGAATGAATTAATGAAAAAGAAATGAGTATAATAAAATAATAAGCAAAAGGGCAGGGGTTTGGTTTAATAAGCAAAAAAGTATCAGACTGTGTGAGTCTAAATAGGAAGCTAAGCCATTTCCTGCCTCATTAAAGTGTAAACTACAAAAAAATATGATTAAGAACTTATTGGATCAAAAGGGGAATAGCTCACTCTGACCCTGACAAAATAGCAGAAAGACTTTTACAACACATTGTATAGCAAAAATCGAGACCTGGGAACTGCAGAAGCCCAAGACTATCTAAATCATGGGTACTCGCAAACTTTCTCTCGGGTGCCAAATTTACAGTGTGGTTTGTGTCCGAGGGCCGCACCGGTGGGGGCGGGGTCAGTGGGGGAGGGGGCGGGGCTAGAGCAACAAAAAAATCGGGTGCTATGAGGTTGATCACTGGTCCCTGCAGCGGACGCCTTCGTCCACTGAGCCACCAGACCCGGCATACACACATCTCTCTCTCGTTCTTTTTCAGTCTCTCTCTCTGTCTCCCTCCCTCTTCCTCCCTCTCTCTACCTCTCTCTCCCTCTGTCTCTCGGTTTCACTCACTCTGACTGTCTCACTCCCTCACCCCTCTCTCCCTCTGTCTCACTCACTCTGACTGTCTCACTCTCTCTCTGTCTCCCTCTCTCTCTGTTTCCCTCTCCCTGTTACCCTCTCCCTCTCTCTGTTTCCCTCTCCCTCACTCTATTTCCCTCTCTCTTTACTTCCCTCTGTCTCCTTCCCGCTCCCTCACTCTGAGGTCTCCCTTCCTCCCTCGCTCTCCCTTCCTCCCTCGCTCTCCCTCCCTCCCTCGCTCTGTCTCCCTCCCTCCCTCGCTCTGTCTCCCTCCCTCCCTCGCTCTGTCTCCCTCCCTCCCTCCCTCTGTCTCCCTCCCTCCCTCGCTCTGTCTCCCTCCCTCCCTCCCTCTGTCTCCATCCCTCCCTCCCTCTGTCTCCCTCCCTCCCTCCCTCCCTTGCTCTGTCTCCCTCCCTCCCTTGCTCTGTCTGTCTCCCTCCCTCGCTCTGTCTCCCTCCCTCGCTCTGTCTCCCTCGCTGTCTCCCTCCCTCCCTCGCTCCGTCTCCCTCCCTCCCTCGCTCCGTCTCCCTCCCTCCCTCGCTCCGTCTCCCTCCCTCCCTCGCTCCGTCTCCCTCCCTCCCTCGCTCCGTCTCCCTCCCTCCCTCGCTCCGTCTCCCTCCCTCCCTCGCTCCGTCTCCCTCCCTCCCTCGCTCCGTCTCCCTCCCTCCCTCGCTCCGTCTCCCTCCCTCCCTCGCTCCGTCTCCCTCCCTCCCTCGCTCCGTCTCCCTCCCTCCCTCGCTCCGTCTCCCTCCCTCGCTCCGTCTCCTCCCTCGCTCTGTCTCCCTCCGTCTCCCTCCCTCGCTCTGTCTCCCTCCCTCGCTCTGTCTCCCTCCCTCGCTCTGTCTCCCTCCCTCGCTCTGTCTCCCTCCCTCGCTCTGTCTCCCTCCCTCGCTCTGTCTCCCTCCCTCGCTCTGTCTCCCTCCCTCGCTCTGTCTCCCTCCCTCGCTCTGTCTCCCTCCCTCGCTCTGTCTCCCTCCCTCGCTCTGTCTCCCTCCCTCGCTCTGTCTCCCTCCCTCGCTCTGTCTCCCTCCCTCGCTCTGTCTCCCTCCCTCGCTCTGTCTCCCTCCCTCGCTCTGTCTCCCTCCCTCGCTCTGTCTCCCTCCCTCGCTCTGTCTCCCTCCCTCGCTCTGTCTCCCTCCCTCGCTCTGTCTCCCTCCCTCGCTCTGTCTCCCTCCCTCGCTCTGTCTCCCTCCCTCGCTCTGTCTCCCTCCCTCGCTCTGTCTCCCTCCCTCGCTCTGTCTCCCTCCCTCGCTCTGTCTCCCTCCCTCGCTCTGTCTCCCTCCCTCGCTCTGTCTCCCTCCCTCCCTCGCTCTGTCTCCCTCCCTCCCTCGCTCTGTCTCCCTCCCTCCCTCGCTCTGTCTCCCTCCCTCCCTCGCTCTGTCTCCCTCCCTCCCTCGCTCTGTCTCCCTCCCTCCCTCGCTCTGTCTCCCTCCCTCCCTCGCTCTGTCTCCCTCCCTCCCTCGCTCTGTCTCCCTCCCTCCCTCGCTCTGTCTCCCTCCCTCCCTCGCTCTGTCTCCCTCCCTCCCTCGCTCTGTCTCCCTCCCTCCCTCGCTCTGTCTCCCTCCCTCCCTCGCTCTGTCTCCCTCCCTGTCTCGCTCTGTCTCCCTCCCTGTCTCGCTCTGTCTCCCTCCCTGTCTCGCTCTGTCTCCCTCCCTGTCTCGCTCTGTCTCCCTCCCTGTCTCGCTCTGTCTCCCTCCCTGTCTCGCTCTGTCTCCCTCCCTGTCTCGCTCTGTCTCCCTCCCTGTCTCGCTCTGTCTCCCTCCCTGTCTCGCTCTGTCTCCCTCCCTGTCTCGCTCTGTCTCCCTCCCTGTCTCGCTCTGTCTCCCTCCCTGTCTCGCTCTGTCTCCCTCCCTCCCTCGCTCTGTCTCCCTCCCTCGCTCTGTCTCCCTCCCTCGCTCTGTCTCCCTCCCTCGCTCTGTCTCCCTCCCTCGCTCTGTCTCCCTCCCTCGCTCTGTCTCCCTCCCTCGCTCTGTCTCCCTCCCTCGCTCTGTCTCCCTCCCTCGCTCTGTCTCCCTCCCTCGCTCTGTCTCCCTCCCTCGCTCTGTCTCCCTCCCTCGCTCTGTCTCCCTCCCTCGCTCTGTCTCCCTGTCTCGCTCTGTCTCCTTCCCTCGCTCGCTCTGTCTCCCTCCCTGTCTCGCTCTGTCTCCCTCCCTGTCTCGCTCTGTCTCCCTCCCTGTCTCGCTCTGTCTCCCTCCCTGTCTCGCTCTGTCTCCCTCCCTGTCTCGCTCTGTCTCCCTCCCTGTCTCGCTCTGTCTCCCTCCCTCGCTCTGTCTCCCTCCCTCGCTCTGTCTCCCTCCCTCGCTCTGTCTCCCTCCCTCGCTCTGTCTCCCTCCCTCGCTCTGTCTCCCTCCCTCGCTCTGTCTCCCTCCCTCCCTCGCTCTGTCTCCCTCCCTCGCTCTGTCTCCCTCCCTCGCTCTGTCTCCCTCCCTCGCTCTGTCTCCCTCCCTCGCTCTGTCTCCCTCCCTCGCTCTGTCTCCCTCCCTCGCTCTGTCTCCCTCCCTCGCTCTGTCTCCTTCCCTCGCTCGGTCTCCCTCCCTGTCTCGCTCTGTCTCCCTGTCTCGCTCTGTCTCCTTCCCTCGCTCGCTCTGTCTCCCTGTCTCGCTCTGTCTCCCTCCCTGTCTCGCTCTGTCTCCCTCCCTGTCTCGCTCTGTCTCCCTCCCTCCCTCCCTCGCTCTGTCTCCCTCCCTCCCTCGCTCTGTCTCCCTCCCTGTCTCGCTCTGTCTCCCTCCCTCCCTCGCTCTGTCTCCCTCCCTCCCTCGCTCTGTCTCCCTCCCTCCCTCGCTCTGTCTCCCTCCCTGCCTCCCTCTGTCTCCCTCCCTGCCTCCCTCTGTCTCCCTCCCTGCCTCCCTCTGTCTCCCTCCCTGCCTCCCTCTGTCTCCCTCCCTGCCTCCCTCTGTCTCCCTCCCTGCCTCCCTCTGTCTCCCTCCCTGCCTCCCTCTGTCTCCCTCCCTGCCTCCCTCTGTCTCCCTCCCTGCCTCCCTCTGTCTCCCTCCCTGCCTCCCTCTGTCTCCCTCCCTGTCTCCCTCCCTGCCTCCCTCTGTCTCCCTCCCTGCCTCCCTCTGTCTCCCTCCCTGCCTCCCTCCCTGCCTCCCTCTGTCTCCCTCTCCCTCTCTGTGCCCTGGCTGAGACAGCTTCCGGGCACACACACACACAGCCGCACTCGAGCACTTCACAGGATTTTAAAAGACCATTCACATGTTAATGAGGCCTTGTTCACCTCTTAGGCCCCTGCAGCTCCTCTCTGACTATGGCGGGAATCGCCCGCCTCCACAGAGCAGCAGAGTCTCGAGTCGCGCTGCCGCAGGGGTGTTTGCTGACACACTTTAAAAGGCCGCCAGGGAAGGCTTGCCGGGCCGCTGTTGGCCCGCAGGCCGTACTCCGAGTACCCGTGATCTAAATAAATGCAACTTACCTACCCTTTCAGAACAAGACCAAGTTGAAATTAATGGCCCAATAACTGAAACTGAAGTTGGCGACATGATAAAAGCCCTTAAAGTAGGGAAGGCACCAGGGCCTTATGGTTTTAATGCTAAATTCATTCTCCTCGGCTTTGATTCCCCCTCTTCTAAGCATGTTTAACGAATTTAGTGAATCGGGCAAAATTAGCGGGACCTGCAGAGGCTATCATAGCTGTGATACTAAAGGATGGGAAGGACCCAGCATATCCTAAAAACAATCGACCTATATAACTGATTAACATAGACTGCAAAATCTATGCAGTGATCCTCGCTAAACGTCTCCAGAAACAGTTACCCAAATGTATTCACCCTTCACAAGTGGGATTTTTAAAGAACAGACTCTCTAGTGACAATACTTGTATTTTATGCTATGCCATGGAGAAAGCCAAAATAACAGACTCCCCAATAGTTGCAATCACGTTCGATGCCGAAAAGGCTTTTGACAAAATCGACGGGTCTTACCTTAGCGCAACACTCAATAAGTTTAATCTAGGGGACATTTTTATCCACATGATTATGGCACTGTGGTTTTAATCCTCCCGCTAGAGTTGGAGCATGGGGTTGCCTCTCGTCCTTTTTTAAACTAGAACAGGGCACTAGGCAAGGATGTCCTCTCTCCCCCTCCTTGTTCCTACTAGCGATTGAGCAGTTCCTTCATCAATTTAGGAACAACAACCAGATTACAGGAGTACGCTTCAACAAATGCACGATCAAAATAACAGCCTATGCTGATGACGTGTTATTCATCTCCAAAAAAGGCGGAGTAAGGCATAACTGCACTAATGACCTCAATAGAAGAGTTCTCTGCGGTTTCTGGTTATAAATTAAATAAAGACAAACCAGAAGTAAATCTCCTAAACACTTTTGGCGGCAAGGAAGTAATTGGTAACTCTGGCCTTTCATGGCAGCCAAACGGTATTAAATACCTACGGTTAGATTTTTTTATCCTGGTGTACAAGAGCAGAGACGTTAAAAATGATGATCGCCCCACTAATAAATTATTCAGACAGTATGTTACCAATGACCGTCTCTAATGATCTCTTGACCAAGATATATATAAAATGTTCAACTCGTTCCTCTGGCAAGGCAAGAGACCCGGAATTTCTTTGAAAAAGCTTCAATTGACCAAAGAAAAAGGAGGTCTGGGCCTTCCAAACTTCAGGAACTATCAAACTGCGTATCTTTGCAAGCAAGGAGTAAACTGGCTACTTCCACACTACGACTACAGTCCAGTATGGGTGGAGATAGAAAGAGCAATCATTAACGAAATCCCGTTATTTTCTCTCCTAACCATGGACTTCTCTTCCATCCTCCATTCTAAATATATCTTTCAGAACACCAAAAGAGCCCTGCTACGCCTGGATAAATTATCAGCGGTTAAAGTTAACAAATCCAACTTAACCTCTCTGTGGAATAATCCGTACCGGAGAATTGATGGAATTATGTTTTTCTGGGAAAATGGTCAAAAAACAGCATAAACCTAGTCAAAGGCCTTTTTTACAGGTAAACTCCCTTCGCCTTTCCCCGAGCTTCAAACACGATTTGACCTAGATTCCCTAGATTTTTATAAGTTTTTAAAGCTAAAGTCACAACTCACGCTGCATTCCATAAAACCTACCGACCCGTCGATCCTCACAAGGATGCTACTGCTGCTAGTCAGGACACACCGTTTCTAAAATCTACAAGCTTTTGTCTCCTAAACCTCGCAAATCACACTTAAAGAATGAGATACAATGGGAATCCGAATCTAACATCAGAGGCATCCCATTTGACTGGGACAAAATACATAGAACTCCCTTCTCAAACAAAATTTCGCCAGTATTATCCCAAACAAAGCCTATGCTAATAAACAGGACATACTGGACCTCTGAAAGGATTTTTAAGCTTAAACTCAGCCAGAGCCCTACATGTTGGAATTGCACCACACATGTTGGCGACCTTCCCCATATGCTCTTCCATTGCCCCACCTTACAGACTTACTGGGACAAAATATGAGTGTATAAATAAAACATATAACCTCAACCCCCCACCCCCCCCCACCCCCCGAAGGGACTTTTCCTATATCCTGCTGGGCTTTTTTGACCCAATGCTTCCAGATATTAATGACTGCTATTTGCTAGACCTTATGCTTACCCTGGGCTGCAAAATAGTGCTCAGTAAGTGGAAGAACTCCAAAGAAGTCTCCTTCAGAATGTGGCAGGAATTGTTGTCCTTCCTCAGAGGGGCTGATAACTTCTCCCTACATTCCTCTCCCTGGCGCACCCCACACAGGAAGCTATGGAGGTCCCTTGATGCCTTTTTCTGTACATTTGACCAACCGTGAAGTCCATCACACTGCACTCCATCACATAAACACAGCTTCCAATGCCTTAGTACTTTGAGAGGAGTCTTCCCACCTGTCCTCCCCTTAGTAAAGATCGTATCTTATAGACTGTTTACTGACTTTCATAGAAGTATTGTTGTTATTATACCATGTCCTCTATAGTACGCCTCTAATGTATCATGGATTGCATGTAAAATGTGATATTCATAGCCCTCTACTGTACGCCTCTAATGTATCATAGATCGTATGTAGAATGTATAGTCGACCTGTACTGTTCCAACATAACTGCATTTCCTATTGCAACGCACTTGGATAACATGTCTTTTTCTTCTTCTTTTGTAATTTTCCTTAGTTTCATCATATGTTAGTATTATTGTTATTTTACTGTGACTTAATTTTGTATCCTTCTTTTTGAAAAATCAATAAAACAATTTGAAATAAAAATTGAAGGCAATTCAGGATGGCAGATGTGCCATTAAAAAGAGCATCTTTTTGTGTGGCTTTTGGAACAAAGATATAAGTGCTAAAGTCTGCTAGTTCCATGGCTGCTGTGACCTACTTTACACACAAAAGAGTGGACTGTAACCATCCTGATGTGGCCACTGAGACACATGAGTATCCCAACAGATAATCGTATTACCACATTTTGGTGAATCAAGATGAGTAGGAGGATAATATGGAGAAAATAAGAGGTAGAATTGTTGTTTATTTCATGAACGTCTTGAGGGAATAAATGAAGTGAGGAAAGCGTGGTTATCTTGGGAGCAGTTATCTCAGAATCCATGTTTGTTCCCATAAATTATAAAAATATTATCTATAGGTAAGAACAGGACTGTTTGACCAGCAAGTACCCCTAAACTTACAGGAAACCTCGGTGTAAGCTTTGACCACACATTGACCAAGATAATTACAGTGCAGGACTGAAGGAGAATTGGAGTTTGTTAATGAGTAGTTGAGTGAGTGAAACCGTCAAATAATTTTGTTCTACTTCAGGTTTAATGTGCTAGCAAATGTGTGAAATGGTGTCCCTGCATCCAAGTGTAGCTTTCCTTATAAAGTGCAGAATCAGTCATACAGGACAGGGCCAAACCTGGTTGTAACTCAGAAGTGTACAGCGAGACTAGAGGCACCTACGAGATCTTGCACCAAACCTTTAAAAAGTGGCATGGTCATTTAAAAAAAAATGTTTTAGTCCTCATTTATCCACAATATGCTCTGAGTTCAAGAAAGGAGTATTCCGACCACCTCAAGTAGCAAAAGTATTGTTAGGGGCCCGGTCACTCCACAAGCGCGAGGGTGATATCAAATATCTCCGGGACCGCACCTTCGGCCTCTTGCATGGCATCACGCCCCTAATCTTGATTCTACTGTTTGACCATTGCTTTCTCCCTTTTTGGAGGTGACGGCGGCCCTGCCACCAAAGCCTCCTTTAGAGCATATTCATAATTATTGGACCAAGAAAACAAATACCAAGAAAAAAAAAGAAGGAACAACAAAAATACCGGAGAGGCATGGTCATTGTGTGAGGAATGTTTGCATTATTTTTGTTTGTATGGAATCTGGCCTTTGTATCAATGCAAGTATGTGCTGCTGCTATTGCCAGCTTTGTTATGGGGGGGTGGGGTGTGTGTGTGTGTGTGTTAAACTGAAGACTAAACCCATTGTGTGTGTGTGTGTGTTTGTGTGTGTGTGTGTGTTTGTGTGTGTGTTTGTGTGTGTGTGTGTTTGTTTGTGTGTGTGTGTTTGTTTGTGTGTTTGTGTGTTTGTGTGTTTGTGTGTTTGTGTGTTTGTGTGTTTGTGTGTTTGTGTGTTTGTGTGTTTGTGTGTGTGTGTTTGTGTGTTTGTGTGTTTGTGTGTTTGTGTGTTTGTGTGTTTGTGTGTTTGTGTGTTTGTGTGTTTGTGTGTTTGTGTGTTTGTGTGTTTGTGTGTTTGTGTGTTTGTGTGTGTGTTCGTGTGTTCGTGTGTTCGTGTGTTCGTGTGTTCGTGTGTTCGTGTGTTCGTGTGTTCGTGTGTTCGTGTGTTTGTTTGTGTGTTCGTGTGTGTGTTCGTTCGTGTGTGTGTTCGTTCGTGTGTGTGTTCGTTCGTGTGTGTGTGCCCGTGTGTGTGTGTTCGTGTGTGTTCCTGCTGTGGTGTGTGTGTGTGTGAGTTAAACGGGCAAAGGCATAGTCTCTGAGGTTGCTAGTTTATGCTCAAGTAAATCCTGGCTGCTTCTGTGTCCTGTGCCTGTTGTGTATGAGAGGAGCTCTATGCGGTAGCTGGTCCTCTACCTAATCCACACTCCACATCGCACAATAAATCAGTTAGTCCTGCGTTGGTAATTGACCTCAGCATCAGGGAAGAAACAGCAGGGAACCTCTACTCTGGAGAACCTCTCTGCTTAGGCGCCACATTGTTGGAGACGGTGCACTATATAAAATGTTTCCAAACGTGCTTTTTATACGAGTGATGTTTGCACTGCTGCGTACACTATACTTGTTTTTGTGAAGGAAGCTTGATTGCTGTGAGTTGGGCATAGTCAGTAGTGAATCACCTCAGAATGTTTGACTTACCTGCTTTCAGTACAAGTGATGCACAGAGAAAGGATTTGTTGTATTTGCCAAAGTGATGTTAGTGATGCTGACACAAAAGGAGTATGAACTTCTGTCACTCTGAGTATTTTTAGGTCGAGCCTAAAGCAGCGCATGCGCTGTTGCTCGACTTTTAGTAACTCGCTTTTCAAAGTGCTACCAAAGACTGGCTTTTCCCGGTCACCAGCGTGCGGTTGCGCGCAGCGTGAACGTGCGCAAGAGCCATCTGGCTTTTGTAATGGCTCATTAAGCCTTACAGTGCCCGAACCATGCTCCTCCACCCCCTCTCTCTCTCTGCTCTCACGTGTCTTTAAATGTTTGTCTTATAGCTGTATTTGAGTCTGCTTAGCTGGCAGCTGGCATAGCCACCCGTCTATCTTCACAACTGCATGTCTTTTGTACCTCATTCTCTAGCTGCTTGCTAGGGTTTCTCTTTAATCTTTGACGTTTAAATAATCTGGCAACTACCGTTATGTTTGGATTGATATCAAGCCGTATGTGCCTTCTTGTACATGAGCCCACTGTAGTTCCAGCTGTCATTTCACATCAAGACTCTTCACAGCATCCTGCATCATTAATGGCATAAATATTGCTGGATGCTGTTATTTTAATATTTACACTTGCCGTTCTTGACTTTATTTTACAATGTATACATTTCCCAAAATATTTACCTGAATTAAAAAAAGATAGATTGCCCTGAAATGGTGCTGTCAGTAATGCAGACACGTGAGCCTTGTGATGTCATCAGAAGCCCAGATCCAATGCCCAAATTGAAGGGGCGCGCATAGTCTGGGGCCCTTCTCCAGTGGTTTCTGTTTCTTCTGAACGGGGTGTAGACCAGTGGCAGAGGGTTTGGGACCCCCATTCCTGTGTGTCCTGTGCACCGGGACAGCCCTCTAAAGCGTGGTTGGACCTGCAAAGACATTCACTGTTGCGTAAACATCAAACGTTATGCATCATGGATGTTATTAGATATTTAGAAATATTAGACGAATCATCCAGTTTGAAGGATTCCAGAACACATTTAAATTGAGAAATTTCACATTTTTAAACGTCATTTTATGGAGAAAACGTTCATTTTTCGTATGTAAAATGCAGTCAGCTAACATCACTTTGGATCCTCACCAAATGTGCGTGTATATTTTTTACCAGCTGATAAGCCTCCGAGGTTAGAAAGATGAAAAGCCTCATGTTTGCACAAAGAGTTAGTAATATTTAATACGAATACAGTTACTTAAGCCATGTATCACTCTTTTTTTTGTTGAAGTAACATCTGATTTCCTGCTAATAATCTTTGTGACCCCCTGCCATTTCTCATAAGTGAGGTCCGTGTTATTCTAAAAGATACTGTTTTTGTTTTGATGTTGCATGGTGTTGAAAAACAAACATTCCCCTACCTAATGTCTGTAATAAACTCGAATGCAACACCCACGCCAAAAAAACAAGCTTTGGCATAGCCAATAGGTGTTGCCTTTGGGACCTTATAAGTGTTTAGTCATGCAACGCTTAATGTTGTTGCACCAAGGATATTGTGCTGCATAACTAAACACTTATAAATTCCCAAAGGCAACCCCTATTGCCCATGCCAATGCTTGTTGTTGATGTGCAAAAGGTGCTGAGGTCTCTAGCGGTGTCATTGACAGAGCACGTAAGAAGTGTCTTCCTCAAGGGATGATTCCACTGTAAGGCCTGCCAGACATGATGCATAATCACTCACTTTTAACAGTAGCAGGCCATTTGCTGAACTAGTCGTGTTGCGTCTCACTTGGGCTCGGGCTCAACGTAAGTTAGGGCAATCACCGTCGTAGATTATGTAAAAAATTATGTAAAAACAGATTTGGTACATTTTCCCATGCAGCTGCTCCAGAATGTGACACATCCCTCCATATGTATGTAATGGTGTTTTTTTAATGTCTTTGGCAAACCAGCAGTAATATTCCAAATGTAAGGACAGTTTGATGAAGGAGGTGCGTTGTAAGATTTCAATCGAGGTATACTGAATGACTTGCACTACTCTGTGGACTAAGCAAAGGGTCTTAATTGTGATCTATATAGTTCTGTTATTCAATGTAGTTCTGTTTTTCTTAAACATATACAGAGTTATATTCTCAAGTTGTGAGTGTTGATCACTTGCTTTAGACACCTAGCTCACTTGTGTTTCACCTGACTGTTTATTCATGATCATGCCCAGGTTTTTAACCATTGTGACTACACATGACTTTGTTAATCTAAATACAAAAGCGGTTGTTTGTAAAGAATGCGAAGGTGGTCTTAAAAATAAGCAGTGCCTTACATTTAAAATAAGCACTTTCTACAGACTTTCATGGATGTAGCTATGATCAGCAATACAAAAAGTAGAAAATTGGCACTGTCCTGAATGTAGCCTTATTTTGTTAATTCGAGGAAATTAACTTCAGACTTCTGCATAGTTTCAACTTCCATGGGGGGGCGCTAGGTGGCTCACAACCAAGATGGCAGCGCGCCTGTGAGGCTCTGGACGTTTGGTAGCAGAATCTATCCTTTATCCTCCTTAAATCACGCAACATCCCTATGGAACGTGCCTGCTGCGATTCCTGATGCTTACGGCAACACTCCGGTGCTGGAATCAACACACACGACCTGCGCTGGACAATGTGGGGCGGCGCGGTGCTCCACACTCGGAACGCAGGCGGTATCTGACGGAGCCCCGTTGGCGCCTTGAGCAGGTAGGCGAGGGCCGCGGACTCCAGGTGGCAGCTAAGCCCCGGCCTCTCCGCGCTACAACACGCCCGACTCACTAGCAGCATCTTCACTTTTACTGCACCACCGCACCGTCCTTCGCTGCTGTGATCTACAAGGGATCTCCCCAGATATCTTGCAGAGGAGGGGACACCACCGCTCTGCCCATTATCACGGCCCAACAACATCCTATGGCCTGGGGCACTTTATAAACTGATGAGGCGCCTGTACGGAATTACCCAGCACTCAATAACGGATCTGCCCCGGTGTCACCCTCACCTGCCAGTGACCTACCTCCTTCATTATCCACGTGGAACCGTCCGACATGTAAGCTCCTCATCTTTATCTGCCAATTCATCACCCCATCCACGGATCCCACCATCTTGCAAAACCTGATCTTCAGTGTGTCACTGCGGCGCCTATAATCCTGCTTGATCGCGTTGGGAACCATCAATACACTACGCCTGGTTAACGCTCACTAGACTGCGGCGGGTAGGCATGTAAGTCAGCTCCTTCTCATCAGAGGCCGTCAGCGCCAGATCACGCGGCTTAACCCGCTTCAGGCCTGCAGTGTGGATCGGGAACCTTGTGTGGCCCTGCAGTTTGATCTCTGAGCACACACCGCTATTCATAGGTTCGAAACGCCTTGGGCACCCTACAGGCCGCTTCATCTGTGTCGCACCACATTTGCAGAATCTCTGTGCGCCAACCTGCTTCTTGGGACTCCCGTCCTACGCGTTATTGATGTGCTAGGTGACAATGCGAATATACGACCTCCTCGCGAGGCGACTCCTGTATGCTTGGGCCTGAGAACAGTTCTGTTGCGCGGGTGTCACTAGCGCTCCGCAACTTCCATCACAGCGTGAGCATAACCCTGGGCGCTCACCTCCTACGCAATTGCTGCGCGCGGAGGTCTCTGAGTGAGCTCACTTCTGCGGCGTCTCCTGCACAGGCATCATTCTCTGCTCCTCACTGACACCTTATCCCTGTCATCTTGCACTTCTGTCGCCATGGGGAAGCCAGGCGGTCGCCAATCCAAGCTACCATTTGACATGGAAAAAGGTTGCCATACGATCCAGTTCAGAGGAACCAGAGACGTCCATGGACGCACAAATGCCACATCCTCCGCCAACTCCAGTTGATGAGGTTAAAACTCTCCTCTTGGCCATGCAGCACAGCCTTACGGATCTTTCAAGTAAAATGGACTCCATGAGCAATTGCATATACTACATAGTGTTAAAGGTGGAGAAACACAGTGAACAACTCAAGGAAGCAGAGAAATAAATCTGACCATGAAGATGCCACAACTCATGTGGCACAAATGGACAAACTACTGAAGATAATTGCGGCTAAAAAAGATTTGGAGGAGTACAGTCGGCGCGATAACATTTGCATCACGGGGATTCCTTAGAGCGCCATCACCGGGCGCATGGAGGACATTGTCGAGCGCCTGTTGCATACCACCTTTAGCGCACCACTTTTGGCGCAGAGGCATTCTGCACTCAGCTTATTGTGGATCGTGCGCATCGCTCCCTTGGCCCTCGACCTCCCCCGGGAGGAAACCCACGCCCGATAGTTGCTCACCTCCTCAACTACAGGGATTGCGACACCGCTCTGAAATTGGCCAGAGACAACAAGAATCTTTAATTTGAAGGCAACGCGTTCTCCATGTATCCAGATTTCACAGTTGCTGTCCAGGAGGAGAGACGCAAGTTTCTACCTGCTAAGCAGAAACTTTGGAAGATGCTAATCGAATATTATATCCAGCCCGACTGTGTGTCCCATATCTCGGCAACCAATACTTCTTCACCAACGGGCAGCAAGCAGACAATTTTCTTCGTACCGTCAGAAAGAACTCGCCATCCAAAGAATCTCAGGACCGCCTGTCTCGATCCCCTTCGCTAGGCTCTGATTGATAATCAGCATTGCATCTGTCCCAGTCTAACATAATTGTCCTGCTATGTAGCTTACGCCCGCGGTCTTCCTGCCTATCCAGATGCTTTGCATCTGGGTGAGACCCGGGCGGCTAACGGAAAGCAGTAGTTCCGCTCATCGGTGCACGTTTGGTACCTCATCCTACTGCATCACAGGAGTCTGAGGTTTTTTTATGGACTGCAAAACATCGACAGATAAGTGACATGAACTTATACTCCTCATCTGTTTTTGGTAGCGGGCACTTTCTCTTGATACTCCTTTTTGTTTCACAAACTGAACTCTGCCAAGCACCTCCTCCCCACCCCCTTCATCCCACCTCACCCTGTCATCGGAAAATTGGCTCTGTACTTATGGGAGAGGGGAGGTTATTGTTGCACACCAGCATTCCCCATACAGGAGTTCCCTCAGTACTCATTATATGACTTTTTTTCTTTTATTGTATTGTCACAATTTTGTTCGGGTTTGGGTAGGGATAACGATACTGGCACATTTGGGGTGCTGTTGTGGATTGGGACTGATTCCCAATGTTTCACTGCATTCTTTTTCCAGCAGGTAGACTTACGATTCATATTCAGAGGCACACTTTTCTCCCTTTTTTCACAGAGCATACTGCGACATTCTATATTAATTCGCCATGTCTACCCCTTCTGTGGCACTACAAATAAATCTCCTCACTTGGAATGTCAGAGGTCTGTGAGATCCCCGGAAATACAGACACGTTCTTGCATACCTGGATAGGCACCATATTCACATAGCAATGTTACAGGAGCTCACTTAGATCCAGCTCGTACTCCCAAATTTGCAAGCAAATGGGCCGCCGAGCGATTATTCTCCTCGTATTATACCTACTCCAGAGGTACCGTGATACTTGTAAAAAAGAATACACCTTTCATATTGGGAGGTACACAGCAAGACTCTTGGGCGGAGCTGTATGATATGGGGCACACTAGGTACCCAATGGGTCACATTGGTGCGCTGTTATGAGCCCAATATTGATGGTCCAGGCTTCTACACAACATTATGGGGACACATACTTCAAAAAGGCTACTCTCATATTATCTGGAGGGGAGATTTTAATACCACACTCCGTGCCGCCTTGGACAGGTCTAATCTCTGACCCTCGCACTACACTAAGACACAGGAAACATTGACAGGCATATTCTCAGCTCATGGGCTCACAGACACATGGCGGCATATACATTCAGATGGTAGGGAAGGCACCCACTACACTGCAGCGCATGCATCCTGGGCTTGCCTGGACTACTGGGTGGTTTCCCGAGGGGGGCTCCCGTGGGTCACTCAGGCAGTCTACCTCGCTAGGACTTACTCTGATCATTCCCCAGTGCTCACAACGGTAACCCCCCCCAATTCAATCTCTTCCCCCAGATTCTGGAGACTGATGCCAGAAGCCTTACTTGATACTGTTTTCCGGGCTGAGCTCGGTACAAAAATCACGGACTTTTTCCAGAATAACAGACTCTGTTGCACGGTTGGGAGGCCTTCAAGGTTACAATCCGGGGTTCCTGCACGGCTAAAAGTTTTGGGGTACTACGAGACCTCCGTCACACCCTACACACACTTGAAAGCGAACTGAAGACACTGGAGAGTGACCTCTAGAGCGATGCCTCTGGACAGCGCCTAGTAACATTCGGGGAAAAGCTCTCAGACTACAAAGAAACGGCATGCTTTAGGGAGAAGTATTACACAGCGCTCGGGTATGGCGAGGGTGAGCGCCCAGGCAGAGCATTAGCGCAAGACATCCCGCTACCCTGGTTCTCCAGTTATGTCCTCGAAGTTTGGGACCCTGCCGGCGTGTGCTACAGAGACAGCCTGGATATTCTGCATACCTTTACTGAATTCTATACTGATTTATATAGCACCCATAGGGACAATCCCCAGGACTTTACCTCATACCTACAAGATATAACCCTTGGCTGGCTTGGAGACTTGCAGAGAGAGTTTCTCGACGCACTCTTTAAAAAAAACAATGAAATACGGGAGGCAATTATGCAAATGAAGTCCTGGAAAGCAACTGGGTCGGATGGCCTCCCCATCAACTTTTATAAAGCATACCTCGATCAATTGCTCCCCATTCTCAAGCAAGTCTTCAGTGAAGTGCACAAGCTGGGATATCTACCTCCATCCCTGAGGGTTGCCCTGATGTCTTCACTCCTAAAGCCTGGTAAGGCGGCAGACTGCTGCCATTTATACCTCCCTCTCTTCTTAATCAACACAGATGCAAAAATCCTTGCCAAAATCTTGGCCAATCGTCTCAGCCTGCTCATGTAGAAACTTGTTCTCCCAGACCAGGCTGGTTTTTATCCCTGGCCAGGCAACATCACACAACCTCCGCACGCTCTTCTCCCTTTTACGGTCAGTTGACCCTCAGTTGCCTTTAGCAGCAGACTTTCTTGAGGCCACAAAGGCATTTGACTCCGTTGAGTGGGACTACCTTTTCGTAATCCTTCAAAACATGGGCATGCCTAAAAGGTTCCTCTCATGGGTTCGCCTGTTGTATACCAATCCTGAAGCTAGGGTTCTCATCATTGGGCACTCCTCTCCCTCCTTCCCCATCACCCGGGGCACTCGACAAGGCTGTCCGCTCTCTCCCCTTCTTTTCCCCCTGGCTGTCGAACCACTAGCAGCCAAGATATGACAATACCACCATGACAAAGCACTCGGTTGTCTACTCCGGCCCATTCTGATTTCCCTATACGCTGATGACATCACCCTTTATGTTCGAGAGCCACACATTAACCTTAATCCATTACTCCGTGAATTTGTTAGTTTTGGAGGGCTCTCCGAAATACATCTAAATTGGAAAAAGTCCCAAATTTTCCCCCTCACCACATCGGTTACAGTGTTTATGCCCGATTTTCCCCATCGAATGGTGCACTGATGAAGTGAAGTATCTGGGGTATATGTTACCGCTGATCGGGACGAGCTGATGCGACTCAACTATGGTCGTACCTTGGAGGGGATCAGGGATAATGTCACGAGATGGATTGCCCTCCCACTTTCCTTTGCAGGGCGCACTTCCCACATAAAAATGGTTCTTTCCTAAAATCCTTTATTTATTCTTAAACATCCCGTACTACCCAGGCAGACACTTCTTTACTGCACTCCGCTCGAAGCTGATATGTCTTACTTGGGGTGGCAAACAACCTAGAATACAATGGGATTACTAAGCCATACTCGCGTGGCGGGTTCGATGTACCTAACTTGGAACTCTATTATACTTGCCCGCAGGCCCACTATGCTCATTTCTGGTTACACCCTCCCAAATACATGCCGCAGGTAGCTACTGAACACTGGTTATCTGATCCCATACCACTTAAGGGCACCAGACTGACTGCCACTGCACCACGTAAGGCGGACTCATCACCGATCATTAGCACAGTGAAGGCATGGCAAGCCATTGTCAGGCGATGCCAGGCTACCATGCTGTACTCGCCATTGCTTCCTCTAGTCTATCACCTGAAAATGCCTGTTCTCCAGGAGGGCGTTTTCAGAAAAACCCAAGCTAAATACGGGATTACAACTTGGGGGGGATCTGTACCTTAACGGTAAATTTCGCACATCACAGCAACTCTTTTCCAAGCAGCCGCCTTCCCCTAGGGACATCCTCCTTTACGTCCGTTTGAGACAGGGCTTCAAGGAGCACACACTCTATTACCCTCTAGAGCTCCTGGAGATCACCCCACTGAGCATGATACTGCGTAGCAACGCTGCGTCACATTTGGTCTCCTCGCTTTACCATAGTCTCTACACTGACCAGGGCCCGTACAAAGCACTGCTCGAGACTGCTGCAAACAGACAGAACAGAGCTCGTCCAGTTGCTGTCTCCGCATCCTTCATTACAAGTTCCTACATTGTACATATTATACCCCGACCAAACACTACCGATATAAACTACGCGACAGCGACAAATGTGATCATTGTGATATCACAGGGGCAGATTTTCTGCATCTAGCCTGGGACATGACAGCCACTGCGAATTGGCTGCGTACCAACTCCTTTCAGTTCAATGGCTCAAGTGTTGCACTGCTCCTTGGATCGCATTCCTCGGCCTCTGCCGGCGGATTTTTGGCCTACTGCTTTCCAGGGTACAGTTGCGACAGCAGACTCTGCCCGTAATCTGGGCGCTATGTTCGGATCTAATCTGCAACTGAATGTTTTTGTAAATAAAACCGTCGCCACATGTATGATGCTGCTTCGCATTCTGCGTAAAATTCTCCCTATGCTTCCGGCTCAAGCCAGACCAGAAGTAGTGCGTAGCATTATCCTCAGTAGGCTTGACTACTGTAACGCACTGCTTCTGGGCGCCCCTGGTACTCTGATCGGAAAACTGCAGCGAATCCAGAACATGGCCGCTAAACTGGCCCTTTCTCGACCGCGCTCGGCCTCTTCATCCCTGGCGCTTAAGGATCTCCACTGGTTACCTGTCCACCAGCGCATCTGTTTTAAAGCGTTGTGTATAGTGATTAGGGCCCTCCATGATCAGGGCCCTGTCCCGCTACAAGAGCTTTTTTCCTGGTACTCGACCTCCAGAACCCTGCGATCCTCATCTGCATATCTGGTTACAATCCCTAAGATTCGGAGGATACGGATGGGAGGCCGTTCCTTTGGATACACTGCGGCCAAACTTTGGAATTCTCTGCCAGTGACCCTAAGGAGCACGGGGGAATTTTTCTCATTTAAAAAAGGCCTGAAGTCCCACCTATTCCCCAGGGCAGTGTAGTGATGTGTTCTGTGTTGGTCTTTATAAGTCAAAGCGCCAGGATACCCTTTGGGTGACAGTCTGCGCTATACAAGTACGCAATACATACATACATACATACATACATACAGAGTTATTTCGCGGGTGTACTGGCACCAGGTCCTTACAACCCTAGAACAAATTACATCATTGCACCTCCCGTTCTCTCCCTTACTCGTCTTGCTGGGATACACTGAGAAGCTGGTGGCGACACACCGGAAATTGATCTCCTTCAGTCTCCTCTTGGTTAAACGGCGCATAGCGTGCAGGTGGGGGCGGAGCAGGGCACCTAAATTCAAGGAATGGATCGGGGATATGGTATTTTGCCAGGAACAGACATATACATTTGCTGAACTACTTCCCCCTACTTCACGTCCCTGCGACAACTGGGGGCCCCTTACGGCATACCTACTTTCTCACCCAATTGATGACGCTGATAATACCCAGAATGTCAATGCTGTCAACACCTGAATTATACTTGCCCATTCATGTTCACTGATTGCCCTTTCTCAGAACTGGTTGCAGTCCATCAGTATATCCGTGGTAATAGAGACCTCAAGTGAGTGGACCTTATCACAATAGTCATTGTATTGCCTATTATTTTACATACTGCTGTGTAAATCTGTGATTCTATTGTCCTTAATATCTACCCTTTCATTTCTCCTCTCCTGATTATGTCTGTAAATTGTATATGCTATACCGACTGTCCCTGTATTTGGAAAATTTTAATAAATAAATAAAAATATTTTCAACCTCCATTGATCCTGGATAGCACCTGGAAGAAGTATTTGAACACATTTGATTTTCCTACTTCTCTGCAGGGACCCTGGAGGGGGTGTAGAGATGACAGTTTTCCGGAAGGTCAGTTCCACGCCTCCTGTGAGGTGCAGCTCTCAGCATTCGGTATTTGGCTTCAACCAGGTCACGGTGAGTGTCTTGGGGATCTTTGCTTACCTTTACTTATATTGATTTTAAACCTTTCCTTTTTGGTTGTTTTTCCTCACTGAAAGGAATAGGTATATGCTAAGGTAGTCTGTAATGAAGAATGCATTTTTTCATTAATTGAATACTGAACATTATTTTGAAAGGTAATAGATGAACTCTCGGTTATTATTAAAAAAAACTTCTCTTGTTAAAATACACTGTTATTTGTCTAAAAAGAAAACCCCATAATCTTATTCCACAGAAATTAATTTACTCCCATCAGAAAGAAATGCAATGCTCCTAGTTACAACAAGCATTGGAAATGCAATAGGTCTCGCATTAGAAAAGTTGGAGCTATTGGTCTTGTAAATGACAAATATTTTATTTATTTGCTGGTTTTTAAAATAGCTAAATTGATAGCTTTGTCATTACAATGGCAATAGTTATAACTTTCGTGAATGTGACACCTATAGCATTTGGAATGCAACATGTTTTGTATTTACGTGACTTAGATGGCAGCTCTGGTCGTTAGGCCACATCTCTAGAGAGCAGGAGAGTGCAGCAACGTAAAAATCTAACATCTTGTAATAAGGACTAGAGCCAGGAAGAAGAACGTGGAGGCAAAGGCGTGATCTTTATAGCAGCAGACACAATCTGACTGCAGAGTGGGAATTTATCAGGAGCAATAAATAGCACCCAATTAAAATGTTTCACTGAAAATTGGAAATAACATGCAGCTTTTGGCACTGACCACTCCAAAATCTGCATGCCCCTGTATTTAAACGGAAGTTTCTACCCGAAAATTATTGGCAGATTTGATCTGCCAAGATTTACCGGTGAGGCGCTTTTTCTTGTAATGTTCGCAATTGAGATATCGAACGACAATCGGTGATTCTGCACACAACTTTCCACAGTGTGTTCCATAAATACGTGGCTGCTTTTCCACGCACACATTTTTTTCAGGATTTACCAAGTGAAAATGTCTTCTTGTGTTCCTGCAAAACGTGTAATCCGTTTTGACTGAAAACTGCCATTAACTAGTCCCTGTATTTTTAGTTAGCAGCTCCTTGAAAGATTGGCGTTTTCAGTGTTAAAATGTTTTTACTACACGTGCAGCCTTCTGTGGCCTAAAAAAACAAAAACTGTCTAAAGGTGACAAGAATGACAATATGATGCTGCCACTTTGCTGCTATGAAACCGCTTCTAAATAAAATATACAAGAATACGAGAGCATTCTGTTTCAACCCCCTGCTTTTTTCCCTCTAAATTGCAGTCACAGTCACGATGAATGTAAATTACACCCGAATGAGCTTTATTATTCCACATGTTGGTGACAATGTGGAATATCAGCCAATTCTGCAATTCCTAACGAGCTTAAACATGAATGTCCCCTTTCTCAAGATCGAACAGTACTTGTATCATTTCCTCTCTCTTAAATTGCTTTACAAGCCTCTTAGGAGAGGTAAGATGAGCCCGGGCCTGGCCTTCTTATGGTAAAACAGCACCATTAACGTGTGAAGGATTCACCTCTGTTGTGAGGACGCAAGCAGTTGCCCTTGGACTGCTTGCTGTGTTGCCACCTTGGCTGTAGAGAGGGCGGGACAAAGGGTTCTTGCTGATTCTATTGTGATTGTAATTGCATCTGTATAGCGCTTACTTCCCTCAGGGGAAGTTGAAGCGCCTTAGATTGCATCCAAATAGAACACAGGCATGCAAAACAGTAGTGAATGGGTCTGTGGGGTGCAAGAAAGGCACATAGCTGAGGTATACGAAGGAGCAAGGAATTGTGTGTGTTGTGTGCCTGGGCGTGTATAGAGAGAGTGTGTCTGCTTGTGTGTGCGCGGAGGGGAGAGGGGGTGGGGGAAGGGGGGGGGGTGTGGAAGGGGGGGGGTGCCCGCAGTTTTGCTGTTCCCAAGAGATGAAAATCGCACCTGTTACTTATTACCGATTAGTAGACCTCGGAAAGTTGAGAGGCTGGGTCGGTCCTGTTAAGATTTAAAGTCGTGGCGCGCAAGTCATGCACAAATAAGAGCAGCGAGCGCTCCTCTTACAAATCATCGATGTTAGAGCAAAAGGTCTGTAAAACAATATAATCAGTCAAATTAATATCAAATAATTTCATATATTCATCAGTTAAAGAGAATAAAAAGCAGATGGGATAGATCAACCGCGACTTCAGAGCGGGTCAGAATTTTTAATATCATTGCATTTTACGGCATTAATGCAGGACATTTGAGGACATTGCAGATCCACTTGATGCGGCTTGTGTAGGGAGTTGTTTTGCTTTACAGCTAGATTTACGCTACTTCACACGTGCTTTCATATATGGGCATTGCTTCTAAGGTCTGTGTGCAACCTGCAAGACTCTGGCTCGAATCTTGGTGTCCCCCCGCAGCTTTTAATTATTGCTAAAATTCGTACCATTAATGGCTCATTACAAAGTTTTTAACAGACCCCTTGAGACCGAGAGGGATGGACGAGCTGCTCTCCCTGCTGCGCCCCTCACTTCCCTACTTATGACCGGGTGACTGTCACTGGTTTTCCATACCTAGGGCAGGGGAAGGGGCGGATCGGGTAAAAAAAACAAAAAACATGACGGAGGGAAGGCAGGCCAGCACTGATCTAGTTACTGTGGTCAGACAGACGGGTGATTTTATTAGAGCCACCCCGGTCACAATGGAAGGAGACACGTAAGTAATTTTATCGGATCGAGTACATCGTGGTCACGCCAAATCTGAATGAGTTCAGCAAATTAATGACATAAAAATATTCACCTTCATTAAATTAAAACATCACAGGGAGCATAATTTTACTTAAAAGATGGGATTTGAAAGAGAACAGACACTCCAAGAGCACATGCGTATTCAGTTATTTTTTTGTAAAAATCAGCTTTGATGCATGATTGAATAACTATGTAAAAAGACGGAGGGAAGACAGAGAAGGGGAGGGGGGAGGAGAAATGCGACACGGCGGGCAGGGGAGGGGGCGGAGCGGGGGTGTGGGAGGAGGGAGAGCGGATTAAGGAGAGCGGGAGGAGGCAGCGAGTAGTTTAGCGAGCCAAGATGGAGGGCATTGCTGTGGGGAGGGGGAGGAGAAATGCGACACGGCAGGCAGGGGAGGGGGCGGAGCGGGGGTGTGGGAGGAGTGTGGCTGAGGGAACAGGCAGCGATTTCAGGCTGCGATGAGGGTGTGAAGCAGCAGGGGCTGCGGGAGGGAGGCTGGGCTGCCTTTGATGTGTAATGCAAGGCAGGCGGCTGGTGGCATGTGCACGCGCTTTTAATGTCAATGCGCTTGCGCATTGAGCTTGAATTTCACGGGCACTGAAAGGAATCGCCATCGACTTGCAAGTTGGTTAAAGTCTGTTTAAGCCCCCATAGTCTCGCAAGCTCAATGCGCATGCGCATTGACAGGCGAGACCTAAAAATCACACTTACTTCAGTCATTATATTAGGAAACTCTGTGAAACATCAGATAGTCTTATATAATTTTGGAAAAATATTATACACCCACCACTCTATAATAATAGCAGTCTTCAGTGCCATGGCCTGAAGTGTTTTTAAAGGTGCCTTCTCCTGCTGAAGCTGAAACACAATGAGAAACATATGTCACTGAAAGAGATGCAAAATAAAACAAGCATCCAGAGTTCCTATAAAATACTTGAGCCAGAATGTCATAAAATTGATGTCACTGGCCCTACTGTTTAGGAACACTCACTTTTCAGTACAACATGAATTGGACTCCACAAACCTGTCACGATGAGAATGAACATTTGGGCTAAGTGAGTGAATTCAACAATTGGGGCGCAATCAAGGATCTATATTCAAAGATGTATGCCAAATATTGTTTTGGTTCAACTAAGAATATTGCTTCATTTTTCTTGGCGTACAGAAACCTTGAAGACCAAGCTGAAGTCCAGCTTTGACTATTTATATACCTACAACCTTTGCTACCCATAATCTGTAGGGGCCTAAGTACTTCCCACTAATCTCTCCCTTCCTTTGCAACAGACATTTGAATTTGAAGATCAACCACAGTATCTCACCTTGAAAGTAGGCATGCTGAACTGAGCAGCTTGGTTTTAATGGAATTTGCATTCTGTTTGAATCTCCACATGGCTGCTAAACCTTGTACACTAGATGCCTAATGCTTGGCAATGGCTGCCCTTTCTTGCTGCATTTATATTTATACATTCTTAGCACAGGAATGAAAGTGCCTGCTTTTCACTCACAATCTCTGTCATACAAATGACAGGGTGCTTTTTTCTGCTTAGGAACTTTATTCATGATACTTTTTTGAAAAATCTTCCCTCTCTTATCTCTGCTTTACACAGGAGATGCTGCCTCAGTTGGAGGACTCAGGAGGCCCTCTGAAAGGTAAGATGTAGTTATTCTTTTACTGGATATAGCTGAAGACCCACATGTGTAATGCAACCCAGTCCCATTGTATCACCACCTCTTCGTTCAAAGCAGTTCCTTCACCAGCAAATGAGCATGGACCTCTCTCTGATTGCCAGAAGCAACACTAGTTTGATCAGTAATAGGAATGCCACTAGAAGTTTATTCTGGAAAAATCTGGGAATACTGATCTAGAAAATACCCAGTGAAATCCTCTAACTGGCACCTACATACAGCTTAGAAATAAGTGTAGAACAACTATGAAAGTTTGACCCGATAACTGCATCTGGTTAAATTATAAAATGAATACATTATGGTATGAAATAAATACCTAGGTTTCCTCTTCAGCCCATGTACCACCAAAATAAATGGGTTAAAAAGTAGTCTTTCATTACCTACCAGAAATTTAATGAAAATAGCACCCTAAGGTACTGGTTTGTAGTGGAGAAGGGCTAATCCTTTTTTAGAAAACTATGAATTACATTATTCATATTGTTGAGATTCCAACAATCCTTGCAGATTTCTTTTTTGTTTGAATATCTTTTATTGATTTTTTATTATTCACTCACAATATCCAACATCAATTGAAGCAGGGTAACACAATATGACATCTTGTTATCGTTCCAAGTGATACATAAAATAAAGGGAAGGAATCCATGAACTGTTACATTGCATTCCACTTGCGTCACATTACATAAATGGTGAGAGGAATCTAGAGATTGAACAAAAGCAGGGTTGTGGAATTTAATGAAATATGTACTGGTCCAAGGGACAAGTAGCTTCATAAATCTACTTGTCCTGTAACAAAATCCACTTGACCCTTTGGTGCCATGTAGTGCACCGTCAAATAATGGCTGCAATCTCTTTATAGAAGAGCTCTGATAATAGCCTCTCTGTTTATGTCAGGCTAATACTATAGAAGAATTTGAATTTTGGAGGTTTTCACCAGCTCTTCTCTAATCGTTTCCCATACTAAGAAAGGTCGGAAATTTACCCCTGACAATGACAGAAGTAAAGTTTCTTCCAGGGCTGGGAAAAATGTGTTTGGAGAAAAAGTGAACTTGTAAACACTCAACAGATTTCCGCTGGGGCATATTCATATTTGCTCATGCTAAGACGCAATTCACTAATATTTTCTAGGACTAAGGTTTCCTGGCCTACATAAGGAAATTCATGTGAATTCATGAAAAACGTAAATCTGCATTAATACAAGGACATATATCATGGGTGCACTTTTATGACTTTAACATTTGAGCCCCTAATTAAATCTGAGTTAACCAAGACCTTTTGTTTTTATTAAAATGCCATCTCTTCCTATCTGTGAGCTGGCTTCATTGTGTGTGACAGCATTCTGCTCTTTTACAAAGTAGTTTTGTTCAGTGCCAGGAATTTCTATGGCAATGTGGCCTTTAAGAGACCAAATACTATCTGTCTCGTAAGAACGTGCTGGCAAACAGCACCACGCCTCCCTGATAATCCCAAGTTAGAGAAAGGAGCATAGTGTAGGCCAAGTGAGTAACCAGAAAATAAAAATATCCCCCACGTTGATCCAAAGTTCTTATGACACTAAGCAGGCGAAAAAAGTAATTGGAATCCTCTCCAGAATAGCTCTCTTTTCTCTTCCATCTAAGCATCTATCCATTCATCCTTTCACCCACTGATATCTAGCATTTCACCTTTACATTGAAATGAAATTAAATGAAAAGAAAATTATATTTGTATAGCGCATAGACAAAGAAGCAACAGGGCAGGCGCTAGCACATGGTTCCGAACAGATGAGTTTTAAAAATATTTCTGAATGCCAACAGATTACTATTCTTTCTGAGAGTGAGGGGAAGGGAGTTCCAGATTTTTGCAGCATTGAAAGAGAAAAGGCGGCCACCCCAGCGAGCCTTGTTTATCTTATTGGAGGTGGCCAGGTGTAATGAGCTGGAGCGCAAGGCTCTGTGGGGAAGGTAGGGAGTGACTAGAGGATGCCTTATAGCTGGACCAGTCCTCCATATAGCTTTCTGAGTCATCTGGCTACTGCCTCTAGACAGGGACCCAGAGGTCTGGACGACCCCTCAGCTTGGTTTAATGAGACCACAAGCTGGGTGTCGTCTGCATAGGTGACTATTCTAATGCCAAATGGATGGACTAACTCCGCCAGGGGCCTCATATAAATATTAAAAAGTGTGGGGCTCAGGGCAGAGCCCTGAGGAACCCCACAACTAAGTGGCTGCTTGATAGAAGTAACCTCTCCCTCAAAGACCTGAAAGAAACGCTCATCAAGGAAAGAGACAAGCCATGTCAGTGCTGTGCCCGACACTCCCATGCCACTAAGTCGGTGTACTAAAATGGCATGGTTAACCGTGTCAAACGCAGCACTGAGATCTAACAAAATAATGGCTGCCTTCCCTCCCCATCCAGCAAACTCCTTGTTTTCTCTGTCACTGCCAACAGGGCTTTCGCAGTCCCATGTTGGGGACGGAACCCCGTCTGAGAAGTACACAGCAGGTTGCTGGACTCTAAATACTCAACTAAGATGTTATTGATGTGCTTCTCAGCCAATTTGCTCATCCAGGGCAGAAGCGAGATGGGGCGGTAGTTGGATAGATTGCGTTGATCCAGATTGGGCTTCTTTAAAAGGGCCCTGACCATTGCACATTTCCATGATATAGGGACTACACCCGAGGCAATCGAGGTGTTGAGGACATCAAGGATAGCTGGGCGAATTGAGTCAATGACTGAAGTAAGATATTGTGGAGGTGCTGGGTCCATAGGGGAGCCTGAGGAGACTTTGGGAATTATTTTGTCCAAAGAGGCAGTATCCAGAGGGGTAAATTGTTCCAGCATGCAAATGGCCGGGGTGCTAGGACTAGCTATTGCCATTGCATCTAGCTCAGAGTTATCAGAGGCAAAAGAAGCACAAGTAGTTTGAATCTTCTGGTAGAACAATGTTGCAAAATTATTGCAGCGTGCAAGTGCTCCTTCTGATGGTACTGATTCTTGAGGGGGAGTAATCAATGATTTAGCTATCTGAAAGATTTCCTTTGGTGAGTTGGCGGCTGTATTGATTTTTGTTTCGTAGAAGAGAGCTTGTGAGGCCTTGATTTCGGTTTTATATAGCCTAGTTGCAGTTCTATATTCTGCCTTCCTACACTGAGAGCGGTCTTGTCTCCAGTTCCTCTCTAACCTACGACAAGATTGTTTTAGGTTTCTCAGTTTGGGTGTAAACCATGGGGCTACCTTTTGCCTCTTTATACAATGCATGGATTCCTTAGGAAGGACAAGATCAAGAGAATTTTGGATCCAGTTGTTAAAATTACTACTGGCCGTGTTGGGATTAGAAACCTTCACGGGTTTAAGATCAGCGAGAGAAGATTCCCATAGAGTGGGAGAGAGTTTGCCCCACTTTCTGCCCCACTGTTTTTTAGGTTCTTGGACAGATAAAGACCTCTCAGTTACCCAAGTCAGAGGTATTAGAAAGTGGTCTGTCCAGGGAAGTGGCAAGGGCGTTTCAGTGGTCAGGGTTTCGATGTTACCAAACACATGATCCAAGAGATGGCCTTTATCATGTGTCGGAAAAAACCCTTTTTGTGCCAGGTCAATCGCTTGAAGGCTCAGCCGAAGATTATTGGCTGAGAGATCAAGAGTTATCGAAGTGTAGATTTACGTCGCCCAGCACAGTGAAGTTGGACGAAGTAAGCGCTAGAGTAGCAGCTAGGTCACCAAGGTTCGAAATAAACTGATCTAAAGCTCCTGGCGATCGATAGATTAAGAGACCTGAGAGGGTATTTATCGGGGAGAATTCTAGTGAAAAAGACATACTTTCACAGTCTGAGAGTGTAGTAGAATTACTACGACATTTATATAGATCTTTGTAAATAATGGCTAAACCGCCGCCTCTACCAATGGTACGGTCAGCTCTCTTTATTGTGTAGCCTTGGGGAACTGCCCACACAGCGGCCGGGTCAGCTTCCAATTGAAGCCAAGTCTCCGTTAGAAAAAGTACGTCTGGCTTAAGTTCTTCTATTAGTAGAGCTATCTCAGTGCAGTGTTTAGGCAATGATCTACAATTAAGAAGGAACATCTTCCACAGACTGCCATTAGAGTGTCTGCCAATAGTACTGGGTAACAACTTCCAATTGCAGTGTGTGCAGTGGGTCATAGCGTCAGTAAGGCGCATAGAGTGTAAGCATTTCGAATTGACAGGAGGTCTTAGCTCCCATAGGCGTGAGGAGTCATAGCTGTGTAAGCTCCCGGCCCCAGGACCAGGGGTTATGGCCTCTGGGCCCGGCTGGGCGCGGACTGGCGCAGACTGGCTTCCCTTAGGCGCGCCTTCGGCCAGCGGGGCGCCAGCTGCGCGTGTCCGCTGCGCGACGGTGTCATGTGCCTTAATGTAGATTGGGTTCCTAGGAAAGCTGGAGCGTCACCCTGCCAAGATGGCTGCCCGCTAATGGCACCACCAGGAAGTGCTATGCACTGTAATATCCCTCCACACAATCAGCACAAATTAGCTGCGATGGACCAGGGAGTCAGCGCGCGATTAGGAAGTGCCCAGAACCAATTTTAAAAAAGGTGAGTGGCAAGTTAAAAACAATAGCAGCAGTATAGTAGTTGCCTCTGTAGCGCTAGTGCAGCAATGACCTGAAGAACTCAGATTCTCGATCCTGCGCGTCGGCGCTCTGAGGCTCTAAATAGTCCGGGTTCCCAGAAAAGCTGGAGCGTCACCCTGCCAAGATGGCCGCCCGCTAATGGCACCACCAGGAAGTGCTATGCACTGTAATCTCCCTCCACACAATCAGCACCAATTAGCTGCGATGGACCGGGGAGTCAGCGCGTGATTAGGAAGTGCCCAGAATCAATTTAAAAAAAGGTGAGTGGCAAGTTAAAAACAATAGCAGCAGTATAGTAGTTGCCTCTGTAGCGCTAGCGCATCAATGACCTGAAGAACTCAGATTCTAGATCCTGCGCATTGGCGCTCTGAGGCTCTAAATAGTCCGGGTTCCCAGAAAAGCTGGAGCGTCACCCTGCCAAGATGGCCGCCCGCTAATGGCACCACCAGGAAGTGCTATGCACTGTAATCTCCCTCCACACAATCCGCACCAATTAGCTGCGATGGACCGGGGAGTCAGCGCGCGATTAGGAAGTGCCCAGAATCAATTTTAAAAAAGGTGAGTGCCAAGTTAGTATAGTAGTTGCCTCTGTAGCGCTAGTGCAGCAATGACCTGAAGAACTCAGATTCTAGACATTGGCACCCATTCATTCTTTTATCCATTAGCCTTTCACCAATCTGTTCGTCCATCTGTTCATCCGTCAGTTCATTCGCTCATCCATATCCAAGCCTACCCATCCATCTCCAAAACTATCCATCTCAACCATCCATCCATTCGCTCATCCATACACCCTCCCTTTCACTCCATATATACATCCTTCCTTTCACTCCCATCTATCCACCCTCCCTTTCACTCATCCTTCCACCCACCCTTCGACCCATCCATCAATCCATCATTCCACTCATCCATCCATTTATCCTTTACACTCATCCATCCTTTCGCTCTCTAATCCTTACACCCTGTAACCCATCCACACATTCACCCTTTCCTTCATTATAACATCCTTTGTCCATCCACCATCCCCGTCACTCAAACATCCCGTTCACTTATTTATCCATCCATCCATCCATCCATCTAGCCAGCCACATTTCCACTCACTCATCCTTTCACCCACACATCCATTCACCCTTTCACATTAATTACGAGGCTTTGTCTGCCGAGCTGCAGACAGAAGAGGCCCATCAAGAGCTCCACCTCTACTGTAACTGCTAAAGCCGGGCGTTCACGAAACCCCTGTTCAAACCTATCCTGCCATCTCCAAACCTATCGATCCGACTGATCCATCCTGCCTTCCTTTCACTCATCCACCCTTTCACTCATCCCTCCATCCACCCTCCTTTTCACTCATCTATCCACCTACCCTTTCACTTCCTCCATTTATGCTTTCACTCATCCATCCTCCATTTCAGCCATCCCTCTTCTGTTTCGCTCATATATCCAACCACCCTTTCACTAACCCCTCCATCCACCTTTACACTCAACTGTCCACCCACCCAACAACCCTTCCACCCAGCCACTCACCCATCCATCCCCCACCCACTCAGCCATCTATTCATATACTCTCTCACCCATTAATCCACCCTTTCAATAAGCCCTCCATCCTTTCACTCATCAATCCACTTTCAACCTCTCCATCCACTCACCCATCCCTTCATTCACCCTTGCACTTATCCTACCATTCTTTCACACACCCATCGGTACATCCATCCACTCATTCATCCATGCATCTATCCATTCACCCTTTAATTCCACGCATTCATCCGTCTTTTCCATGATCACTCATTCATCCATGCATCTATCCATTCACCCTTTTACTCATTAATGTATGCATCTATCATCCACTCTTGCACGTATTCATCCATGCATCTGTACATCCACCCTTTCACTTATTCATACATGCATATATCCATCCACTCATTCATCCATGCACCTATCCATCCTTTCAATCATTCATTCATGCATCTAAGCATCCACCCTTTCACTCCACTCATTCATCCATCCATCTATCCATCCAGCCTTTCACTCATTCATCCATGCATCTATCCATTTACCCTTTCACTCATTCATTTATGCATCTGTCATCCACTCTTGCACATATTCATCCATGCATTTATACATCCACCCTTTCACTTATTTATACATGCATCTATCCATTCACTCATTCATTTATGCATCTATCATCCACTCTTGCACGTATTCATCCATGCATCTATCCATCCACCCTTTCACTCTTTCATCCATGCATCTATTCATCCACCCTTTCACTCATTCACCCACCCACCCTTTCAAGTCCATTATGGGCCTTTGTCTGCAAACCTGCAGACTGAAGAGGCCCATCAAAAACTCCACAGCTGCTGTAGTTGCTACAGCGGTGTGTTCACAATGCCCCAGAGCAACTTATTAACTGGCTGTGACCTACAGGGTTGAACAGCTGTGTATCGGATTACCATAAAACTGTCTACTTGTCCTTTGGACAATATACAAATTAAAACCTCTTGCCCTCCTAAGAAATCTAGTTGTCTCGGGCGTCGGGAGATAGGAATTCCCCACCCCTGAAAAGGAATTGCGTGTGCTACGAGACCCTAATGTGTTGAGGAGAGATCACGCGTCCCAGAGGAGATATCTCCGTTGTAGATGAGAAGGGTAGGTTATGAGTCAGGATTGCATGGCATGGCCTCTAACATAGTCTGTGCAAGTGAGAAAGAAGTGTATGTGTTATAATTGGTTTTAGAGAGTGTGCAGTCTGTTAAGTATTCAACTTGCTCTTCTCAGGTCTGATGGGGGCACGTCAATAAGGTGTGGCGGCCTAGTTGTGTGTTCCTATTCGCCCACATCGGAAAGTGGGAGGGGCGTGTTTCAGCGTTGCTGATAATGTCATTGGTGAGTTCTGTTATGTAGGGGAGCGAGGTTCAAATAAATTGGTATCCATAACTTCTTTAACAATTAAAGAAAACCTTGTAACCAATAAAAGACTTCTAGGTCACAACCTTGTAAGAAAAGGAGAGAAAGAATAAGAAAAGGAAAGGAGTAATCCAACGTGGGCGCATGTGTGTAATAACTGTGCATTGGTGTTGACGTGTGTCTCCAGTCCCGGGGGGGAGGTCAGTGCGGGGCCGTGAGATCAGGGGGCCAGTTGCTATCTTGTGTCTCCTAGGGGGGGGGGGGGGGGTGAGGTTGGCGACCGTGTCCTGAGTATGTTCGCACCACGTTCTCGCAGTACCAGTGTGTTCAGTGGGTGGGTCCGTCACTCGGTTGCGTGTTATGTCTAAGAAGGGGGATTATGTGCGGATGCCAGTCTCAAGCTAGTCGTGGGAGCTCATGAAGCTCCCCTATCTCTCTCTGCCTGGCGAGGCGGGAAGCGCTTGCGCCTGGTCGATACCTCTTCTGCGGCATTCTCTATGGAAGGATGCCAGTGTGTCGTCCCAAGCCTGTGCAATTGGGTACTTCCGTAGTCCAGCGGTTTCTTCCCTATGAAGAATTATGCTTTCCGCCCTTGCCCAGTTTTCAAAGGAAGAGCACCAGTATTTCGCCAGCGGGGTTCATTGTTTTTCCAATGTTTAGTGATCAGTCTCTTCGCCGTGATCAGCCCGAGGTCCCAAAACCTAGACGGGACTTTAAGTTTCGTCCTCTTGTATAGGCCTAGTATGCATGTCTCCCAAATGTGTCTCAGTTCCCCTCCCACACTCCCCGATAGAACCTCTGTCACAGTTTGCCAGTATGTCTGCAGTGTGGGGCACGACCACATCATGTGGAGGAAGTCTGCGCCCAGAAGGGAGCATCTCGGGCACGCAGACGTTGTGACCTCAAAATATCTGTTAATTTTGTCAGGCGACAGATATGCGCGGTGAATAATATAGAGTTGAATGAGTTTGAAACGGGAGTTGCGAGGGATGTTGGCTCCAGACAGGACCGTCTCCCATTCCTTATCTGTCCATTCCTTTCCCCTGCCCCCAGCCCATTTATCCCTCAGGCTCTGAAAGGAGCATTGCGTGTGGGTCAGGAGAGCCTGTGCTAACCAATGCACCACGTGTGATCCGTGGCCCATGATGTGCAGATATTGCACTAACATGTGTGTCAGCGGCTCCTCAGATAGGTCTCCCCAGTGTTGTGTTAACGCATGTAAAATCGCTGCATGTAGGAACAACTGCCCGGCCGGGAGACCCGTGTCCGCTGCCAGTGTCGCGAAAGGGGTCAGCACGCCCTCTGTATAGAGGTCCCCTACCGAGGCCACCTCCGCTTGCGTCCAACGTGCCAGTGCCACCTCCGATACCGCTCCCCTGTCTTTAGGTGTGCCCAGCAGTGGCAGCGCCGGGGCATATGGTGTCACTACCCGAGTTAGTTTGAAGCACCTCACGAAACATTTGCGAGCTACTGCGAGGTGTATTTGTTTTGGGCAGGTGATCTTTGTCAGGGGGTGGAATAATGTGTGAACCTGTGTAGAGGTCCATATCATGTCACCCGTGGCAGTGTCGCACAGGTTCTTCCCACTCTGCCATCCAGCCACCCACTGCAACTGCGCTGCTACGTAGTACAGCTCCTGATTAGGGACCGCTAGGCCTCCAGCGTCCGAGGGTGCATAGAATTTCTGTAACGCTACACGCGGTCTCCCAGTGTTCCATATCAGGTCTCTAGTTATGGTTTCTAGTTCTCGAAAAATGCGAGTCGGGATATACACCGGTATATTAGCATAGTAGTATAGTAGCCTGTGTAGGGCGATCATCTTCGTTAATGTGACTCGAGCTGGGACATTCAGGGGCAAAGTTTTCCAAAAGGACATCTGTGCCCTTAGGGAAGAAATGGCTCTCACTATGTTGCCATCCAGTACTTCTGGCAGTGACCGGTAGATATGTATGCCAAGATAACGGAACGTGGTGGGGTACCAAGCGAGTCTCTCGTTGCTGATACTGATGTCACACTCTTGTGTGTTTACACTGAAGGAGTACACCCCAGATTTGGCCCAATTAACTTTCAGTCCCGACATGGTTTCAAATACGTCGAAGGTGCCGGACAGGGTCTGCGGGAATTGCGTTAGGTCTCTTACATACAATAATAAATCATCGGCATATAAAGATACCGCTTGTAGGCATCTGCTAGTGGAATCCCCCATTCCTCTCCTTGGGCTCTCAGTAGCGCTGCGAGGGGTTCCATCACGAGCGAGAAGAGCAGCTGGGACAAAGGGCACCCCTGTCTAGTGCCCCTCCCAACTCGGATAGCGTCAGTAGTTTGCCAGTGCGTACTCGCACCGTTGGCTTTTGAAATAACAAGCCTACCATTTGTATATAGTCATCCCCAAGTTCGTACTTTCTCAGCACTTCTACAAGGTAGGGCCATTCCACCGAGTCAAATGCTTTTTCTAGGTCTAGTACCAAACACCCAGAGCGGGGCCATCGCTGCACTGCATAGCTTTGCACCCTGAACAAGCGCCGGATGTTGTACGAAGTGCTCCTGGTGGGTACAAAGCCTTTTTGGTCGCTGTGCACAAGGGTGGGGACCAAAGGAGCCAGCCGCTGCGCCAACACGGAAGCGAGTATCTTATAGTCCGTGTTTAGAAGGGCCAGTGGACGGTACGAGCTTAGTAGCGAGCAGTCCCTGTTGGGCTTGGGAAGAGAAATGAGGTTTGCGTCGTTCATTGTAGGGGGAAGGGAGGAGTCTGCGACGGCCGCCGCATATATCCTCAAAAGCTCGGGGATCAGCAGATCTGAGTAGGCCTTAAAGAATTCAGCAGGTAGCCTATCTGGGCCAGGGGACTTTCCGTTAGAGAATGAAAAAATAGCGGTGCGCAGTTCCTCTTGCGTGAGCGTGATTTCTAATTCGTCTCGCTGCGCATCGTCTAGTCTCTGTAGCTCAATATTAGAGAGGTAAGTGGTTATATCAGCGAGAGCGAGTCGCAGCCTAGAGCGATATAGTTCCGTGTAGTGTTGGACGAAAGCTGTGTGTATGGCTCGTTGTGTGTACACCATATCCCCCTGGCTATTGCATATGGCCGCCACAGGCGTTATCCATGTATCTTGCTGAATCAGCCATGTCAGCAATTTCCCTGGCTTATCTCCGAGGTGGTGAGTGCGTGCTGAGTGGGCTGCATAGTTAAGGTGGCGTAGTCTCTCTAATAAGCGGGCATGTTCTGCGCGCGTCTCCTGCAATAGTTCTCCGTCGCCTTCCACCGCTGTGCATTCCTTGTCAAGCAGGTCAGCCTCTATGCGTTTCAGCTCAGTGTCTAGTTGCTTCTGCTTGCCTGCTTGAGTGCTCAGGCAATGGCCTCTAATTACTACTTTGACTGCGTCCCATTCAATTTGAGGAGTGGATGCAGTGTTGACGTTTTCCTCAAAGTATTGGGCCAATCGTGTGTGTAGTGAGTTGCGGAAGGGTACCTCGAGTAGCAAATTGGGCTGGAGCCTCCATGTGGGTATTGGCGGGTGCGGCCGTTCCCACGCCAATTCTAGGATGTGCGGGTTGTGGTCTGAGTGGGTACGGCCCATGTAGTATGTGTCCACAACGTGTGGGAGCATCTCGCCCGATATCATGTACCTATCTAATCGGACATGCAGGATGTGTGCGCCCGAATAATATGAGTACATCTTAGTGTTTGGGTTACGGTTCCGCCAGGTGTCGTGCAAGTCCCATTGCAGAGCCCAATTTATCAGTGATGGAATAGCGCCATGTACAGGAGCACCGGGCAGTGGTGGGAAAGAGTGATCTAAGGCTATGTTCAATATGCAATTATAGTCTCCCCCCAGCACCCAGGGGATCCCGTGCCAGGGCGCTAACGCACCAGAGAACCGGTCAAGGAAACCCCCCTGGTCCGTGTTCGGGGCATATATTGAGGCCAGGACTATCGGTTGACCATCCAGCTTGCCCTGTGCTATTACCAACCGGCCCTCAGGGTCCATGCGTGTATGGGAGAACGCAAAAGGTGTCCCGGGCCTTATCCACAACAGTGTCCCCTGGGCGTAGGACGAGTACTCGGTGGCATAGAGTTGTCCGCGCCATCTACGGCGCAGGCTCCGTGCTTCCGCGCCATTCAGGTGCGTTTTCTGCAAGAGGGCTATGTGCACATTGTGGCGCTTGAGATAGGATTGGATCTGGTATCTGCGAGAAGGTGTATGCATACCGCGTACGTTCCACATACAGGTTTTAATCACTGACATTTACTGGCTTGAAGAGCCCCCCCCCCCTCTCCCGATCGACATAGTTCCACAAAATACGGCATCTCCGGCCTCCCCCCCCCCCCCCCCGTCCTCAGAAGACACATCAGAACATGTTTGTAAATGTGGCGCCAAATAAAAACGTACTTGTAATCCGAACAACTCGTGCAACTTAAGGATACTCAACAGACATATAACACCATTAGGTCGGCAACTAAACACGTCGCCGTCCAAACTCTCTATTGAGATAACAAGTTCCTAAATCCAGGGGGGTTTGCTGCGTGCTTTGCACAACTGTAATGTTACAATTGTTGAACGATTGAGTTAAAAGTCTCTGTCCCCAGGCATCCCGCTTCAGGGTGGCTAAATAGGAAATGTACCAGCCAGTAATAGCATTGCCTGCCATAGATGTTCTCCAAAGTGTCGGGAAATGGGTGAAGGATCCACACCCAGGGGCTCAGCAATTATCTCAGTCCCTTGCCGAGGCAGTGAGGCTCCAGCTCACGTGTGCCCATACAGTTCGTCTGGGAGTTCCCACCTGTGCCCCCCCCCCCCCCCCCAAGGCCCAGCCGTCCCCATGCTGTTACTCACTGCGTCCCGGGCCAACAGGCAGAGTCGCAATAGGCGTCCAGTCCCAAAGATCATCGGGTCCAGGGTTCCAATCGGCCTTCAATCCAGTTGCATTTCAAGGTCACTGTAGGGTAAGTATATGCGTTCACATAGAAACATAGAAGAGACATTCAGGCAGTGGATCATGTCTGCAGTTTGTGGGTTCACGTCCGGTCGCTCCGATGACATCTGGGAGTCAGGCAGGCCATAGATGGCCTCGTCGTCACTAGGTAACTCTCTCGGGCTGGCGTCTAGCGCGATATCAGTGCTCGGGGAGCCGCTGAGTTCCGCCACCATTCGGAGGGCGTCTTGCTGCTCACTGTGCCTGAGTTCCGCCGATGGGCTAAGTCGTGATTATGCTCGTGCCTTGCGAGCTGGGGACGTCCTGTTTCTGCGGCGTTGTCGCGGTCCCCTGAAACATGACATTGAGGAGGGGACCGAGGTAGATCTGGATCCCGCGACCACTCCACTATCCAGCCAGGTCTCGACCTCTTCTGGATCGGCAAAGAAGTGTGTTTAATCTTGCGCAATCACCCGCAGTCTAGCTGGGAAGAGAAGGGAGTATTTAAGGTCCAGTTGGCGTAGTTTCTGCTTGACAGCCAGAAAGGAATGCCTCTGGCGTTGAACCTGTATTGTGTAATCTGGAAAAAACATGATTTTGGCATTGTCTATACGGACTTCTTTAAGTTGTCTGGTTTCCCGCAGTATGGAGTCTCGTCGCGATAGTTCAATATTCTGAGGAGCATTGGCCGGGGGTTTGATCCTGTGGGTAAAGGTCTCGTTGGTACTCGGTGCGCCCGTTTCACCACAAAATGAGGCGACAGTGTCCCATCCGGTAATAGTGCCTTCAGCCAGTTTTCCATATGGATCGTGGGTTCTCTCCCCTCCCATTTCTCCGGCACCCCCACTATTCTTACATTATTTCTTCGCGCCCGTCCTTCCGCGTCCTCAGCGCGGTCTTCTAAGAATTCGACTCGGTTGAGAAGGTCTTGTACCTGCTTGTCAGTCTGGGTGACTCAGGCGTGAGGTCTGTGATGGTGCCCTCTAGAGTGGTGGTGAGCTCTGCTAATTTCTTGTGGTCGGCTCGCAGGTGCGTGAGGTCAACTGCCACACTGTCTATTTTAGTCTCCAGGGAGGTGCGAGTGAGTTGCATCGACCTCTCCAGCCGCTCCATGGCCGCCAGCATCGTGTCCAACTTGGTCGCAGTCAGGTCAGGATCCGCCGTTTTGGCTGACTTCTCCATTTTTCCTTTCGTTTGTGTGCCTCCCGTGCCAGCTCTCGTTCTGGCGCTCCCAGACATGGACGACGCGATGAGCAGGAAGTTAGCGCTCCCAGCGATGTGGTTCAGCAGTTTGTGGATCTCCGGTCAGAGTCAGGGGCGCCAGGGGAGGGGGGGGGGTCCCCCCAGCTACTCAGGTGTTGTGAGCCGCGGGAGGATATACCTGCAGTGCGCGTCAGTTGTGGAGTGACCCAGCGGTGTATGACCGGCCAGCGACGGTGGGGGGTTCGTCAGTGTCCTCTTCTGTGCCCATCTGTCGTGTGCACTCGGTGCCCGGCGAAGGGTCGTATACAAGCCTCTCCAAATGTGTCCCCTGCCTCCCGTCGCTCTTCGGCAAGATCTTGGCACATGTATATGGGGGGGAAACTCTCGGGTGATCCCTGCATAGATAGGTCCTCCGTGTTCCCTCACCTCAGCCGCTCTGGTGCTCCTAGCCGCCCCGCTTCCGGTGCTGTGCGTTTCTCTCCCTGGGCGTCGCAGGCGGGCACTCAACTGGGCATCTCGGGGGCTGAGGCCCATCTCCAGCGCTCCTCTGGATGATCTCAGTGTCTACCCCCATGTGGCTTAGTGTCCCCGGCCAGCTATCACCTCCTTACTTCTAGGCCGCTCCTCGGGGCCTGCACCAGCTCCTGGGATCACGATGCCGTGCCACTCAGCGCGCCCCGTTGGTCGTGGCTCAGGCGGTCGTGTGGACTCCAAGTCGATAGCATCTCTGCTCCTTCCTATGGTTAGGGACTCTCGAAGCCCTCTGCTGCAACTTGTGCCCCTCATGCGCCCCAGGCGTGCGCCCAGCTCCACAGGCCAGGAGAGGGGGGCGAGGGATCCTCCCTCGGGTCCGGCAACTGTCCGATGCAGCTGGGGCCCTCCACAGCCTTGCTGGTTACCCCCACGGTCCCGATGCAGGCGGCCGCGCCCCGCCAGGAACCCTCAGTGCGGGCGGGAGCGATCGCCAGACTTCAAAGTTTGCCGAGCGATAGCTGCCAGCTTCCCCCGCAGTGTCTCAATTTTGGGCCGGTTCCGGATAATTATTGCGGGGCTAGCACCTGGGGATAGAGAGCTCGGGCTGGAGCTCTACATCGGAGCGCCCGTCTCCATCGCGCGCTTAGCCACGCCCCCATCATTGCAGATTTCTTGATATTAAAAATGTTAAACAGATTATGTCCTATAAAAAAGCTTACAGAAGTTCTCCAAAAAACAGTAACATTACCCAACAGTAAGAGGAGGTGGTCTTTAAGTTTTTTGTGGATTGTTCAACATGTAACAACTAACACATTTCACAGTATTACAATTCAGCTTCTTCAGGTCTGTAGTAACAATATTAAAATATACCCATCAAAGATCTAGAGTTCATGTAAAAGAATCTTGCATCGAAAAATAAAAATGATATTTATTAGCTCTTAGACAAAACACAGATACTACACAGAACAATATACAAGAAATACGAACTACCCTACGTCTTGCCTACTTAATACAAAGTAAAAAATCTTATTGGCATTTGAAAATCACATTTCCAGTTGCATAACATTGCTTACTATTGTCTTCCAATATATGTAAAAAGCTCTCGGAGTCTGCATTATTCAAAATTAATTCTAAAACCGCTGGTGTTCATAGTAGTTAAATCGCATCACTATTGTTTAATTATAAATCTTTTCGGAACATTCCTAAATTATTTTTTTAATATTCCCAGTATAGAATACTCTTAACCCAACTTGGATATTCGATAAGTAAAGCCCCCCCCTCCCTCAAGCGCCTTGAGACCCTCTGGGTGAGTAGTGCGCTATACAAATTTCTGAACTTGAACCCTTTTTATCAATAATATTGCAGCATCCCAATATACAGATAAAATATGAATCGCAAACATTCACTCTCCAGTACATTTAATAATATCCAGCATATCATGATATCTGTGATTGTGTCAGGAATTTGGACATCTATTAAAAAAATGCTAATTGCTTAATCTAAAAAGCATGATAAATAACCGAGGAATAGTGTAAAATTCTTTTAAAATCTGTTTTGAACTTGCCTAATGTCCCACACTATCAGAAAGAACCAAAGTACTTGTCATTAAACTGTTGCTCAATACATTTTTATGAATGAATACCCGATCTCTTTAGACCGGAATAAGGATAGAAGTTTTTATGAAATGTAAACTCCTCTCCAAATCTAACCCCTCATCAGGCTTATCTAAAAAGTAAAGCAGTAGAGAAAAGAAAAACCTTCATCATTCGACTATCCATTTTCTACACTTACGGACACAGATAATAGGCTCCCATCTACACTTACGGACAAAGGTAATAGGCTCCCATATGTTCAAAAGGCCTTCAATTGATTAGCACCATAATATTGGAGCTCCTGTAATAGCGTATAAGCAATTAGTTAGCGTCTGATGATATAACTGATTAGATGGAAATGTTTTGTTTTACAATTAAAAAATAACTACATTTAAAAAATGACTTTAATGAGCATGAAAGTTTGTTTTTACAAACCTTTCTGGATTAAAATACAAATTCAATCAATCTCAGTGACATGAATTTACTAATTCTGAGGCTTACTGAAAAAGAAAATCTCGAAGAAAGATTGCTCTCCAAAATATTTGTTGCAAATTAATTATTCATTGCTGAAAATATTTTATAATCTCATTAAAATTCTTCAGTCTGGATTCTAACCCAAATCTCCCAAATACAGACTTCCAATCCATTATGCTATTTCTCATAATCCATTGGAACTCTCTGAAATAGTAATTGCTCTTCTTTAGTTCTTTACATAGCGATGCTTTCATTCACTAGTACAGATGTTAATAAACTTAAGTAGGACACACTAGGAAAGTGTTAGTATTGCATCCAAATTTATCATAATTGAACCTGCTTGGATCGCTTAACGAAAGTATGGAACAGGTCAATAATATTGGTGCACACTCTCACACCATTATCATACCTAAGCAGGATTTTAATTTGTAGTATTTAAAATAATATATCAATAAAGTATGAACAGTAAATATTACTATCAATATAAATATTATTTTGGCAAGGTTGTGGAATGGATAACTGACGGGCATCATTTTATCACAAATGTTGCTAGAATCAAACGCACGTTCTCCGTCAACAAGAGCCCAGTTACTTTCCCCTGCACTATTCTTCATCAAATTATTCTGTGTAACAATCTCTGTAGAAATACCTAGCTGTTCACAGAACAATATTTCTAACTGAGACAGATACTCTTTAAATATATCCTTGTATCATCAAAATCATTTAATTTAGGTCAGGTTACCACATAAATGGATATACACATAAATAATGTTTGTACCTAATTAATTTTATCTCTCAAATAATTCAGCTAAATATCAAACCCAGATCCTCCATCAATAGGAGACCTGTACTATTCTTGATTGAATAATGATTTATACCAATTGAGGTATACAGTCTCCAGATATTATACAAATTACATTTTCCCACCAGTAGTTGATATACTCCAAATATATTCCATCCAAACAGTATCCTTTAGGCATTTATCCTTGTGACAAAAAAAAACCAAATAGTTCTAAGTAGCAGCTAATTATTGGGAGAGATTACTCCAGTTACTAAATGTCTCTTTTTGGAAACATTGGTTTCAGACTTACTATTAACTGTCTTGCCACCTTATCATGGGAGGCATAAAATACAGGTCTTTAACTGCCAGGTAATAAGTCGACAACTTTAGTCTTTCTGACACCCCAGAGGCTTGACATCAGCTACTCCAGGTCTGCTGTGTGTCCCAAAGACCTCTTCACTGTTACCTCTGATGTTTCTGATTGTGATGGTGCCATCTGTTGAACTTCTTTTACCTGATCGAGGGAGAGAACTGAAAATGTTATTCATCATTGTCTCGTCAAATGTAAGGTCTGCTCTGGAGCAAATCTCCAGCCCATAATGTTCACCAAAAATATTATCCCACCTCCCCAGTTCCTAAAAGCTTGAAAGTTCGATGAATGGTTTTAGGTTCTGTTCAGATAAAATTGTATCTTTCTAGTTATGATAAATTCTTTCTTCTTTATGTGGTGGAATAGAAAACAAAGTAGGGAGATTAGTCCTTTGACATGTTTGAGGGAGAAAAAGGAAAGGTATGCCCCTGCATTACAGTAGTAAATTGCTCCTCACCCAAGAGAGTATGTAGTTTGTCTATCTTATGAGCCAAAGTAATATACCTGAAAATAGCAATTTTTCTAGCAGCAATGTAACATCTGAAGCCGTAGTATCAAAAGCATTCGTCAGTGCCCATGTTTAACATGGAATGCTGCTTCCATAAAAATGGACATCTTATATATCACCAGGAGGTGACTTAGCTACTTGTTCTGAGTGATAAGGTCCAAACCCTTACTTCAAATAGGATCTTGGCTCTTTGACATGGATTATTAGGTGCAGAGACATGCCTATTTGCAGCTACTGTTGAGATTGAAGAACCATATGCTGATTGTACCGTTGCTGGAAGATAAACTGATTATATATCTTTGTGATGGTTGGAAACCTTTGAAAGGACTACAGGAACCTCCTTCTCGGCAGTACTTGCACGGAGCACTTTCGCCCTGATCCCTGGCCCTGAGAGGAGGGGCCATGACGGATACCAGGTGCAGGAGCGCCATAAAGTACAGAGGGTAGTCTTGTAGTGTGGGGACGCGCATGAGGCTCGGCCCGGGCCAAGACGGGCCCATTTTAGCCCGGAAGAGGCTGGGCTGGGCAACCCCCCTTACCTTTGGAGCCTGAACTGAGGACCCTTTGGGAGCTGATGAGTGAGCACGTCGTTGCGGGTGTAGTCTGTGACTTCGTAGTTTCCCAGTTTGTTGGTCCCTTTATAAAGGAGCTCATCCATACAGCTGTGTTATATCCTGTCAGGTTGACCTTGAACTACGGCGGATATTTTTCAGTATGGGGAAAAGAAAGGCAGAGACCACGCTGTGGGGTGATAAAAGGCCCAGGCCTAAAGCTAGAACATCTATATTGACCTTCTTGAACCAGGCGGTGGGGGCGTTAATGGACAAGATTACCAGTGCAGAAATAGAGCTGTAGGCTAATCGCCAGGTCATAACTCAAGACAGTCATTCAGACAGGGGATAAGGCTGGTCCTACTGAGACCCAGACCACCGTCCACGCCCCTTCTCTTCCTTAATAAACCTTTGTCTAATCATTTTAGCACACAGGCTTCCCAGCCCATATCTGGGGTTGTCCCACTGAAATGCACAGATAAACCTTGCAGAGCAGGTAAAACGGGGCCTGGCGCAAAACTTTTGCCCTGGCCAATCCTCTTACTTCAAACCCACGAAGAAGGCTACACCTGGCCCTAGGAAAGCTACAGATGCGTCCGTACCTGCCAACCATTTATCGTGTAGGCAGATTACAACAGAGGATTCCCTTGTTGAGCTCTTTAAAACCTAGAAACTAGGATTACCACCGCTCTCAATGCCTTCGACGCTCTGATAACTGAGCAAATAGTGGGGTCATTAAACGGGACAGTGAATAATCTTCGAACTAGCATTAGTAGCTGTCTGAATGACCTACATACCCCCCAAGTCAGGCACGGGTTGCAGAACTCTTTCTAATGGCCTCTCTGACATCTTAACAGCAGGAGACCCCCCGCAGGGACAGGCCTGGGCTCAGACCTCATCTATTGCTTTTTCACAATCACCTCCAAGGATCAATACTGAACTTCAGTCTGTACCCCTTTGCATAGCTAACCCTGCGCAGCGAGCCCCTGCTAACGTCCAGCCAACCACCCAAGGAAGTCACCATAACTCAGTTTTGACCGCCCCCTGCACATCTCAAATTGCTCCTCTTATACGCCGCCCCTCCATTGCTACCGTCCAACAACTCCCAGCGGCTACTCCTTCTATTGTTGTGCTGAGGAATATCAACCCTCTGTAGAAGGACATGCAGGAAAACTGCAACCAACTCAAGAACAACGTAGTATATTGGCTGGCAACTAGGGTGAATGCTTACCAGCCCCCTACCCAGATATTAGCTGAAGAAATAATAATGGTCAGGAGGGCGGGTTGCCTAGGTCGATCTCAGAAATTATTTGTGGGTGATTGTATTGTTGTGAATTATAATAATTCTACACAAGCTGGCCTGACCTGTCATGCCCTGGGGAGAAAAGGTGCTTCAATTGATCGAATATGCATGTCTCCCCTTGGGCTTTTTCTACCCTCCCATAAACCCTGATGCTCTGATCAGGAAAGACTGGCACCCGTTCAGACAGAGCCGTGTTGTAAACCAGCTAATCCCCTGGCCCCTATCGTCGCCTCCATCTTACAATTAAGCAACTGCTTTTCCCCTTTGAGTGAACTGGACGACCCCAACTGACTGGACCCTTCGTCCTCCACTGGTAATCCAATCTCTGTTACCCCAAATCCGGATTCAGTTACTAGGAAACAAGACATCATTGCAGCCCTTAGCTGGAACATTGCCGGGGTACAGAGTAACATTACCGATGCAGGGTGGTGTATATATTAAAGAGTTATGACCTTATCTGTCTACAGGAAACGTGGGACACCGAGGGTTGTCTACATCTTGATGGGTTCTCCTCGTATTTTGTCCCAGCAATCCGCTCCTCCAGTGGACGAGCTAAGGGTGGCCTTATAACCTTAGTAAGACTGGAGCACAAGTGTACAGTAGAGGTATTAAAATCCAACTCTAGGACCTCCTAGGGTACCCTCTTAACAGTCGTCAGCAAGCGTAGACTGCTTCTTATTAATTTTTATAACGCTGTTACATCTACGGATGAGCTAGATGCTATCACCAGTCTTAAAGCATTTATTGATGACTTTTACCATACAGAACCTCTTTTTACCTTCATCATGGTCGCCGGGATTTAAATTGGCACCCATGCCAGTTATGCACTGCGATCAGGGATTCTAACTCTGAAGGCCTACTTGAGCAACAGGCGCACTTTAAACACTCACGCCTAGGTAAAGCCGTGAATAGCTTTGTTTCTGAGTTCAACTTGATGGATGGCATTCAGGATCCCCAAATTGAGAGAACGCCCACATTTAAAGGGGGGGGGAGGCACAGTTCAGTTATTGATTTATATTCTTGTTTTTAGTAGCTTTTTCCTGCACTTGGAGATTTTAAGGTTTTAGGCCATCACTTGAGCTACCATAACCCATTAATAGCTCTATTATTACGGGGTCATTAACACACCAGGACCAATATGCATATATAAAGAGTCCCTGATCTCGACAGATCAGGGTCGAAGGTTGAGTTGGGCTACTATTGTTAATGTTAGGCACACTTTTAGAGCGCACGGCTACCCCAGAGGGTGTCCCGGCGCTTTAGCAAAGATGCCCCTAAAAACAGAAAACCAAACGGTAAACAAACTGCAGAAACGCGGGTTACTCGGTGAAGAACAGAGTCTTCAGCTCCTTCCTGAAGGCCAAGAGATTATTTGCTTTCCGGAGGGAAAGAGGGAGTGCATTCCACAGGCAAGCTGTTACGTGTTGGAAAGAGCGACCTCCCATCCGCACACGTTTGACCACAGGCACCTCCATTTTGGCCAGGTCCGCCGACCGCAGAGACCTCCGTGGCACATAGAAAGCAGTGCGCTTCCTAAGGTAGAAAGGGCCGGTCGCATGGAGAGCTTTAAACGCCAATGTGAGGAGTTTAAATTTAATTCTCTCCGCGATTGGTAGCCAGTGAAGCCTGGCTAGGAGCACTGAGGCTCTTGCTCTCCTCGGCAGGCCATAAATGGCTCTGGCCGCCGAATTCTGTATGACCTGCAACCTAGATATCAGATATTTAGGTAGGCCCGCGAAGAGCGCATTTGCATAGTCCAGGCGTGAACCCACCAACGCCTGAACTATATTCCTGCGGTACTGCAAAGAGAGCAGGGGCAGAAATTTTCTAAGCATCTTGAGGATGCTAAAGCATTTCCCTGCAAGACCCAGGATGTGGGGACGAAAAGACAGATCAACGTCGAACACCACTCCAAGATTTTTTACCAGAGCTGAAGGAGCCTCAGGGGGGAACATGTCCTGGGGCCACCACGACTTCCAGTCCGAGTCTGGGGCACAGCCAAAGAAGAGCAGCTCAGACTTGTCTGAGTTGCACTTCAGGCTGTGCCGCTGGAACCACGCAAAGACTGCGCTCAAACAGTCCTTAATTCTGCCGCCGTTGAAGACCTCACCCTTCCTGCAAGTGAACAAAAGCTGGGTGTCATCAGCGTATGAGATGACCCGGGCCCCGAACGCTTCCGCTACCTCCGCTAGAGGGGCCATGTAAATGTTGAAAATGGTGGGGCTCAAGATAGATCCTTGAGGCACCCCCACCTCCAGCGCAGGCATTTCCGCCGAGAACGGCGGAGCCCAGATCACCTGTCGGCGGTCGGCAAGAAAGGATTGAAACCAGTCCAACACCGTCCCTCGCAGACCAATCTCCCTGAGTCTTGAGAGAAGGCCTGCGTGTGGCACGGTGTCGAACGCCGCCGAAAGGTCCAACATGACCAACATCGCCCGTCCCCCCTGATCGAGTGTCTCCCTGATGGTATCCGTGACCTCTACCAGAGCGGTCTCCGTGCTATAATTTGCACGAAAGCCGGACTGGGAGTCATGCAACAAATTGTTGCTTTCAATAAAGGTGGAAAGAGTGAGCTGAACATGTTTTTCCAACACCTTTGCCAGAGCAGGGAGGAGGGAGATCGGACGATAGTTAGCCCATTGCAGGGGGTCTAACAGAGGCTTCTTGATCAACGGCAGGATAAGTGCAAGTTTCCACTGTCGTGGGACAACCCCCGAGCTCAATGAAAGATTCAGCAGGGGGTTCAGCAAGCTGTTCAACGCTGGAGCCACCCTGCCCAGACATTGCGCCGGACAGGCGTCCAGTGGCGAGCCAGATTTCAGTCGTGATAGCAACTCCAGCGACGTTTCGCAGGGCAACTGAGGGAAAACAGATAATGTGGGCCCAGAGTCATCCCTACAGAGGTCTGAAGAGGCGTCAACCATACGGGAGTCCACCGATGGAAAGGTGGCCTGAATCTTTAGGATTTTGGTCACAAAAAAGTCGGCCAACTGTTTAATCCATTCCTCCGTATGTGTGTGAACAGGAGTGGCTACCACTGGGTTCACAAACTCCTTCACAACTCTAAAGAGTTCTCGGCTGACATTATCAGCCTTGTCGATTCTCTGTTCAAGATAACTCTTTTTTTCTGAGGCAATCTGTTTATAGTACGCTTTTGTCGCGTTTCTGTATTTCATTTTCTCCACCGACTCATAATTGCGCCGCCAGCGCCTTTCCAGCTTCTTACATTCTTGACGCATTATGCGAAGAGTGGAGGAAAACCAAGGGGCTGAGTTCAAATCAGGGGCGGTTTTGGCAGCCCTCAAAGGGGCCAGCTCCTCGAATCTAGCCTGCATCCAATTCTGGACCAGGATTAAGTCGGCTTCCAAGTCCCCAGTCAGTTGGCACGGGTATTGGCCAAGAGCATCAGAGAGCATTTCAGCTGTCACAAGATGGAAGGCTCTGGACTGCCAAGACCCTACCTTAGAAGCCCTTTGGCTAGCTTTAGAATCAAGAATTAAGGCAAAGTTTAGCAGATAATGATCTGACCACAAGACCGGGAGTGGAAGGGACGCCTCAATGGGCCTAGAGGAAAATATAACATCCAACGTGTGGCCTTTCACATGAGTGGGGCTGTGAACAAAAGGGGCCAGCCCTAACATCGCCGTGATATCGCGAAGTTTGTCGGCATCAGCGTCAGTAAGACAATCCATATGAAAGTTTAGATCGCCTAGTAGCATGCAATGCGCCGAGCGCATGCATGGTACAGAGAGGGCCGACTGCAAATCCTCAAAAAAGGACCCAATAGGACCAGGTGGTCTGTAGAGGAGAATGCCAGTACAGGTCTGGGACGCCGATATGTGGAGCGTAAAACCTAAGGCTTCACAGCCGGCAATGTTGTCGACCGCAAAGGAGGAACAAACAAAAGCCTTGTCCACTATCAGGGCCACCCCGCCACCTCTTCCCTCCGTTCTATCCCTCCTTAAAATGGAATAGTTGGGCGGAACGGCACAGGCAATATCAGGTTCCGAACCCACTCCCAACCAAGTCTCCGTTAAAAATAGGCAGGAGATCTTGGACTGCGTGAGATGATCCCAAATATCTAAGGTGTGACGAGGAAGGGACCTGGTGTTAAGCAACGCGCAGTGACAATGTTGGGGAGGGGTAGGATGAGCACAGGTAGGTGGTCCTGTTGAGTGCCAGTTGCACACGGGGCAGCCTTTGCCTAAGCGGCGGCCACCAGGAAAAAGAACAGGACAGGCCGAGTAGGAGGGGCGCAAGGCATACAAGGTGGCAGCGCTGTACACCAACATCCTCAAACTACAAGAAGGCACCCTGTAGACAAGCAAGCTACAAGCGCCGACCGCCAGAGTCCGGCCCCGTCCGCCTCCGAGACGCGGACGAGCGCAGACGGGCAGGACTCTGGCACGACTCAGGCGCAGGGAAGGCGCTCCGCTGCGCGTTACCGCTGCGCGCTACCAGCGAGCATTAAATAACGTCGTCTCGGCGTCCCAGGTGACCTGGACGCTCAAAGATGGCGCTCGCGCTTCCTCCCAACGCAAAATGGCGCTCAAACCCTCCGCCTCCCGGAAACCCGGACCCGCCAAACAGCGGTGGTGATTCCTGTTTAAGGTGCAAGGTAGGGGCCAGAAAGCGCGCTTAAAGCAGGGGAGAAGGCACTAAAATTAACAAAAATGGAGAAAAAACGGGAAATATTAAAATTAGCCAGCAGAGCAGGCGCGCGACCAGCGCTCACAACAGCAGGGCACCAAATAGTATTCTCGCCCTAAGGGGCACTAAGCAGGCTCACCTTCCGGTCTGCTCGCCCTAAATAACGTCGTCTCGGCGTCCCAGGTGACCTGGACGCTCAAAGATGGCGCTCGCGCTTCCTCCCAACGCAAAATGGCGCTCAAACCCTCCGCCTCCCGGAAACCCGGACCCGCCAAACAGCGGTGGTGATTCCTGTTTAAGGTGCAAGGTAGGGGCCAGAAAGCGCGCTTAAAGCAGGGGAGAAGGCACTAAAATTAACAAAAATGGAGAAAAAACGGGAAATATTAAAATTAGCCAGCAGAGCAGGCGCGCGACCAGCGCTCACAACAGCAGGGCACCAAATAGTATTCTCGCCCTAAGGGGCACTAAGCAGGCTCACCTTCCGGTCTGCTCGCCCTAAATAACGTCGTCTCGGCGTCCCAGGTGACCTGGACGCTCAAAGATGGCGCTCGCGCTTCCTCCCAACGCAAAATGGCGCTCAAACCCTCCGCCTCCCGGAAACCCGGACCCGCCAAACAGCGGTGGTGATTCCTGTTTAAGGTGCAAGGTAGGGGCCAGAAAGCGCGCTTAAAGCAGGGGAGAAGGCACTAAAATTAACAAAAATTGTCCCAGGGATTTTTGTCAAAAGCGGATTACCTCGTGTCAATTGGATCTTTTTATATGTTTGTCTGAAGACGAACCACCACACTGTACTCTGGCGTCTTTTGTAAATATTTCCAGGTTTATTAAATCCGCACTTTGTAAATCAGCCAAACTTCCGGAAATGAACGCAGAAAAATGGTATGACAGCGGGTGCTCCAAAACACACAAGGCCCTTTGGAACCTTCTGCAAGCAAAGCCACGTTGCCAAGCAGAGGTCCGGAAGGCCAGGGCTGCATTTAGATTGGCCTGCAAGGAACGTAAGGCTCAACTTAAAGAGGAGTATTGGGAAAAGTAACTAACCGCCAGTAGGCAACGCAATATCGTGTCTTTTGGTAGCATAGTTAGTTCTCCTTCTTTTTTAGTAATGACCACCTCTCCAACCAGGCCTGTATCATCCTTTCTCAGGCCTGGGTTGACCATTTCGAGGCTATCTATAGCCTTGATGAGGAGCCTGACCCAATAAAAGACCACCAGACAGATGACCATGTCATTTTTACTTTACCTGAGCTCAGAGCCGCCATCTCCCAATTGCTATCTAACAAGGCTACAGGGCCTGACTGGGTTCCATGGGACCTTTTCAAAAACTGTATTGACTTATGGGCACTGCTAGTGACCCTATATCTAAACGCCACAGCCGCTGGCCCTCTACCACCTACCTGGTTCCATTCAATAATAGTAACAGTTTTTCAAAAGGGAAATAGATCAGACCAAGCATGCTTCGGGCCTATCTCCCTCATAAACTCAGAGGTGAAAATCATTGGCCAGATTTTATTAAACCGTTTAGTGGATTGGGCCACGGATAAAGGCTTTTTAACAGACTTACAGTATGGGTTTCGTCCCGTTCGGGGGACCATAGAGCAAACTCTTAACCTTTTGTGTGTGATGGGCAAAAAAAAATTGTGGCTCCCTTTTGTTTTACAAACATTTCTAGCAAAAGAATCTAACTTTGTGTAATGGTTGGGTATTTATAATAATACGGCTTTGTTATTTGCACTAAAATACCTGAAAAACTGGATGGGTGTGTGCCGCTGAGAATCATCTGACCTAGCTATTTGTTCATGTATCTTGCAGATATCCGGGACCTTGTTTGGGAGCAGGGTCGAAACAATGTTATTGTGACAACTGCAGATCGCCACATGCTGAAACAGAATTCACAAGAGACTGTTGGTAAGGATTCAAGAACAGTGTTTCCTGTTCAATATATGTGGGGTGTGTCTTCTGTGCCCATTAGTTATGCAGACGCCTGTTGCACATAATTATTTAATGCCCCTCTTCTGCACCGAGCAGAGGAGGCTGAAATGCCTGGACAACAATTTTTCTATTCAGGTTGATAATATGAAAATAGGCAAATTACACAAGATTGCACTCAAGGGCATTGTATTTGTTAAATAGCAGGGCAAGGTTGACTTTTGGATGGCCTGGTTAGGAAAGATAGAAGTTAAAAAAAAAAAAATGGGGAGGAAGTTAAGTCCAGAGTTGGAGTTGGACTAATCTGCTTATATGCCAAGTTCACTACTTGGTAATGATGTATCTTTCCCATTATAAAATGCATTTACATATAGTGAATAACATTTTTTATTTTGTGCATGCAATAAACCTAATGTTTGATCCATGTGAGCTGTAGATCACAGGCTTTGCATACTCCTGCTATCTACTGTTGGGTCCGGATGTTTGCAAGTTGTTTTTCTTTGAAGAAGTCTTTCCAGTCTTGAGGTAAGGTGATTCCTCCTTTCGGTGATAGTGTGCATGGGCATCAACTCCATTGTTAGATTGTATTTTTTTCCGCCATCGGGTTTGGACATGTATTGCTGCGTTCCGGTTCCAAACCGTTCCTCTGGTTTCGCTCGGTGCGCAATTCACTTACCCTCGTAGGTATTGTTATGCTATTGCGTTTCCCATTCTTCGCGTATCGTATTGGTTCAGAAAATGATTTTGATCAGTAACTTCGTGGAAGGCTCTCAGGCCTAGCCGCGTCAGGCCACCTCGCAGTCGATGGGACAGATTCCATTCAAGTTCTGTCCCGGGTGCCACTCCAAGTACCTGCGCATTGACTCGCACAAAGTGTGCAACTTGTGCCGCTCCCCGGAGCACGACGAACAAGACTGTGACGCGTATAAATCGTTTCGATTCAAGAAGACGCTCCGTGACCTTCGGCCATGACGTCACGAAATGCAACATCAAAGCGGCTCCATTCCAGATCTCTTCTGAGAAGTGTCCGAACAAGACGTCTACAACGCGCAAGGAGCTGAGGAAGCAGAGGAACTCATTTCCGTGTCCGAAGCAGACTCCGACATGGAAGAAGAGATTCCGGTGGGTCAGTGTACAGTGAGTACTGATCCTCCCCTACCCCAAACGCAACCTCTGCCCAAGAAAAAGGCCCCGGTCCCTCCTCTGCCTTTGGGCCAAGGTCGGCACAGAGAACACGTTTCCAATGCCCCGTCTTTCGGTCCGGCACCAAAACAAATACTAAAGCCTTCCAACTCGGGATCGAGTCCGCCTCATTCGGGCACCGAGCCGAAACAATCCGCATCGAAACCGAAATGTGTTTCGGAAATAACTTGTTTGGTACTGAAACCAAAACAATCTTCGGATCCAAAGAATTTGGCGCCGAAAACCTTGGCTCTGAAAATATTGGCACGGAAAGAAAAAACTGTTCCTACTCTATCAAAAGAGCCTCGTTTTGACGTCTCGCCTTCAAACCCGGACCCGAAACAGAATGAACTGGTCGTCAATCCCAAAACTGAACATATTCATGCACGATTGTCATTAAAACGCAAAAATGAAGACACTTACCACGTTTCTCTAAAGAGAAGAAATGTTGCTACTAACCCCTCTCCTCCTCTAACACCTCCTTCCCTACCTGATCCAAATTTGTTGATGACACCCACAAATTTACCACGACCACAAACACCTGATAACCAGGATGTCGGGGACGGGGTAGATGAGGATAATCCTGATCCATACAGATCCAAACATAGATAACGATCCAGATCTATTCCCTACAAAACCCTCTCCACCTGATGATCATGTAGGGTACATAGAGCTAATAAAAAGGGCTGCTGAATGTCATGGAGTTCAGCTTAATAAAGAATCACTTGAGGAGGATTTTCTCTTTGAGAAACTAAGCTCTTCCCAAAGATCCACCCACACACTGCCTATGCTTAAGGGTATGCTAAGACATGCAGACGACATCTTTAAAGATCCTGTTCGCGCACTAATTCTTACACCAAGGGTAGATAAAAAGTATAAATCTGTACCATCGGATCCAGTTTTCATCGATGATCAATTACCATTGGATTCCTTAGTGTTTTCTAATACCCGTAAACGGGCAAACTCGCAAACATCAGAGGATGTTCCTCCTCCAGACAAGCAATCTAAACTAATAGATGCCTCTGGAAAAAGAGTAGCTGCACGAGCAGCCAATCACTAGCGTATTGCCAAAACACAGGCTCTTTTGGCTAGATACGACAGAGCGCACTGTGACTAACTTGAACAATTGCTCCAATTTCTACCTGATGAACATAAGTCTAAGGCACATAACTTAGATCAGGAAGGAAAACTTGATTTCAAACACATCTATTAGATGCAGCGGACACTGTGGCTCGTGCAATCCACACCAGTGTCTTGCTCAGAAGGCAGGCCTGGCTTAGAATTTCAGGGTTTAAACCTGAAGTACAGGCTTCTATTTTAAACCTACTTTTTGATAAGGAGCATCTCTTTGGTCCTGTTGCAGACACTTCCTTAGAGAAGATGAAGAAGGACACAGATGTTGCAAAATCTATGGGAGCCCTACAGTCCCCATCCAATCTGGGTTCCTTTCGTAGCTCCTTCTACAGGGGCTGCTCAAACAGTATCTACAGACAACACCTCTGCTTCCTATAAAAACAACAGTCAGTCATCCTCTTCTAGAGGTTACTTTCGAGGCAGATTTAGAGGCAATAATGGCAAGGGAAGAGATAATTGTTCTACACCCCGCACCTCCCCCTCAACAAACAGTGACTTGCCTCCCCTTTCCCCGATCATGCCACACCTGTCGGACGTCTCTCTCAATTCCTCCCCGTCTGGCATACAATAACTTCAGACAGGTGGGTCCTAGGAATTATGCAATTTGGTTATTGCCTGGAGCTTACCAACAACCCCCCAAACATTCCTCCACATTCACACAAAATGTCACTAGACCATCTACACCTCCTCAAACAGGAGGTTCACTCTCTTCTGCAAAAGGGAACTATAGAGCCTGTACCATTACAATATCAAAGGTCGGGCTTGTACTCTCTATACTTTCTCATACCCAAAAAGGACGTCTCTTTCAGGCCTGTATTAGATTTCAGAGAGAGAAATCAAGCTATTCACTCAGATCACTTTCATATGGTCACTCTTCAGCAAGTGCTCCCACTCCTACAGCAACACGACTTTATGTCTTCTCTAGACTTAAAGGACGCATTCTTCCATATTCGAATACATCCCGCTCATCGCAAATATCTCAAGTTTGGTAGTAGTAAAAAAAATACTACCAGTTCAAAGTGCTTCCATTCAGAGTCACCACTGCTCCCCAAGTATACACCAAATGCCTGGCAATAGTCACTGCCTACTTGCGAAGACACCATATTCATGTCTTCCCATACTTGGACGACTGGCTCATAAAAGCCAGCCCTTACCCAAAGTGTCTCCTGCACACTCAAATAACACTGCAATTACTGCACAATCTGGGATTCACAGTGAATGTGTTGAAGTCCCATCTCCAACCCTCCAACACATGAAAATATTTGGGAGCCACTCTCAATACTCAAAAAGTTATAGCCTCATGCAGCCAGCAGCCAGAATCTGCAATATTGAGGCTCTAATCTCCCAGTTTCAGCCTGACCAGAAACTACCAACTCAAGTATATTTGCAGCTACTGGGAATGATGGCTTCTTGCATCATGATAGTTCCCCCTGCAAGACTTCACATGCGTCTCCTTCAAGAAAGCTTAGCACGTCAGTGAAATCAGTCTCTGGGTCAATTATCAGATCTAGTGTTAGACAGCCGTACCCATCGCTCTCTGCAGTGGTGGAATCCACAAAACGTATCCAAAGGGCGGGCCTTCATCGACCCAGTTCTACAGACTGTGCTAACAGCAGACTCATCGCTCACTGGTTGCGGAGCTCATCTCCATAATCACACAGTTCAAGGTTTGTGGAGTCAAAAGCAAAAGCAACTTCACATAAATCATCTAGAGCTGCTAGCAGTATTTGTAGCGCTCAAAGCCTTCCAGACTCACCTTGCAGGCAAAGCTGTCTTAGTCTGCACTGACAACCTGACAGCCATGGGTTACATATAACAAGCATTGGCATAGCCAATAGGTCTCGCTTGTGGGACCTTATAAGTATTTAGTTACAAGGAAATTGTGCTGCAAAACAAAATACTTATAAGGTCCCAGACACGAGACCTATTGGCTATGCCAATGCTTGTTTTTTAGTCCCAGCTCTCCCCGTTGAGCTGGAGGGCTTCGCCACCGTTTGGCTCCTCTGCCTAGAGCTCGACTCCCCCTCCCCTCTGCAGCTCCAGCCTCAGCTTGCACCGATGCAGGATGCAATTCCAGCCGGTATATGCTGACTCTGCCGGATACAATTGAGGACCCCTGGAAGCCGCGCTGGGCAGCTGCGCGCCTATCCCGTCGCAACTGCAGAGCGGCAAGAGAACACGGTGAGCCCGAGGCCCCCACCACACAAGCCCCGTGTATGACAGAGGGGCTGACGCAGAAGCCCACAAGAGAGCGAGTCACATTTCAGACACCAGAGAGGAGTTAGCTTGTGGCGACACACGGACAGTAAGACAGGGACAGGCATAGATAGGTGGGAAAAGGCAAACAAAAGGAGGAGTGCTGCTACGGGCTGGGGAGGGGGATGAGAAATGAAAGGAATGGCTGTGTTTGCGGGGAGAGAGAGGGGAGGTGCTGGTGTGAGAGGGGGGAGGTTCTGGTGTGGGAGGAGTGCTGCTACGGCAAGGCTGTGTTTGCGGGGAGAGAGAGAGGGTGGAGGTGCTGGTGTGGGAGGGGGGAGTTGCTGGTGTGGGAGGAGTGCTGCTAGGGGAGGAGAAGCCCTGGCCGTGAATGCTTGTGCATGTTCACGTGAACTGCAAGAAAACGCCGGGCTGAAAGCCCTTAGTTTGAAGAGGATTTTGCCGACATGAATTCTCGCTCCGCTCGATGCGCATGCGCGCATCGATAGGTCGCGAGACCTAAAAACAGGGGGGCACACTCTCTCCAACTGTCACGCCTTGTACAAGCCATTTGGAGGTGCGCCATACATCACAATATCTCTCTCCTGGCCGAGCACCTCCCAGGAGTAAAGAATCAAATCGCAGACCTTCTCAGCAGGCAGAGGCAACAGATTCACAAGTGGGAACTTCACCCTCAAGTTCTCCTCCCATTCTTTCAAATGTGGGGTTTTTCACAGATCGATCTGTTCGCCACACACCAAACGCAAAATGCCCAAACTTCGCCTCCAGGTATCCACACCCATTGTCCAAAAGCAATGTACTTTGGATGAACTGGTCAGGGATATTTCCTACGCTTTTCCCCCTCTCCCACTCATTCCACTAGTGGTTCGGAAGCTCAGACAAACATCCCTCATACTGTTCCTTGTAGCTCCCACATGGGCCCGTCAACCTTGGTTCACTACCCTGTTGGAGCTCTCAGTAACTGCTCATCAAAAACTACATCATACACCCAGTCTCCTCACACAGAGCAATGGAGACATAAGACATCCTGTTCCCAAACAACTCATCCTAGTGATCTGGCACCTGAAATCATAGAGTGTGGTTATCTGAATCTTCCACCAGACTGTATGAACATCATTAAAGAGGGCAGAAGGCCTATTACAAGGGCTTTCTATGCAGCTAAATGGAAGCGGTTTGTTATATATTGTAATAACCATATTCACCCGCTAGATGCTTCCATTCAAAATATAATTTGTTACTTGCTACTCTTGCAGCAGTCAGGATTGGCTTACACATCCATACGCTTACATCTCACTGCAATAGCTGCATACCTTCAAAATAGACAGCATCTGTCACTTTTTAGAGTAACTGTTATCAAAGCTTTTATGGAAGGACTCTAGTTATTCCTCCAAGACTTCCACCTGCTCCAGTGTGGAACCTTAACATTGTCCTGACTAGACTAATGGGTCCACCCTTCGAGCCACTGCATAAATGTGAACTGCAATTTCTGACTTTGAAAGTTGCTTTCGTCATTACTATTATATCACTCAGGAAAGTGGGTGAGCTTCAGGCACTAACCATAAGAGGAACCATTTTTCCAAATACACAAAGACAGTGTTTCTTCGCACTAACCCTAAGTTCCTACCTAAAGTAGTATCTGCCTTTCGCATCAATCAATCTGTTGAGTTACCCGTTTTATTTCCTCAACCAGATCCAGTGGCAGAACGCGCGCTACACACTTTAGATGTTAGAAGAGCATTATTATATTACATAGAAAGAACAAAACCATTTCGTAAAGCAAAACAACTCTTTGTGGCTTTTACTCCACCACACAAAGCCACTCCTATATCTAAATCGGTATTGCTCGGTGGATTCTCAAATGTATTCAAACATGCAAAAGCGAAGAGAACTTTACCAATACCCTCAGAGCGCATTTCACCCTCAAACTAGGGGCTACTATGGCTTTCTTAGGAAACATCCCCATAGCTGACATCTGTAAAGCTGCAACATGGTCTACACCACACACATTCACCAAGCACTATTGTGTAGATGTGTTAGCAAGACAACAAGCTAATGTAGGCCAAGCAGCACTTAAAACACTCTTTCCGACAACTGCAATGGCTACAGCAGTGGTTCCCAAACTTTTTTGACCTGCGGCTCCCTTGACCTATTGGCCATTGCCCATGGCTCCCCACTGTTACTTTTTTTTGGAGTGTAGCGCGGATGTAAGCCTAGCCTCGGGAGTACTTGCATTTTTCTCCCTGAAAATAGTTGGGATGAAGCTGATGAAGGTATTATAATCATGTATGCAGGATGTTTTGTATTACTAAGGCGGCGCCTATAATAAAATATTCCTATAAACACTTATTTACCCATGCCTTTTTTTAGAGTACCCTGCCAAACTTTTTTTTATCCCACTGACATTGCTAGATAGCACCCCTATGCATGGAGGCCCCATTGCCAAAGTGTTTCTGCGCTTGAAGAATATTTGCATGCACTTCCATTTCTACCCAACTTATATGTGCCAATACACCCTTTTCAGCGGGGGACTCGCAATGTTTTAAACCACATACAGCTTTATTTTTGCTGTCTCCTCCCTAAAATTGCATCCAAATCAATGCAAGTAAAATAAATTCCTTATTTATTTATTTTTTTAAACGTTCCTCTTTCTTGGTTCCTAATGTTGGCATTATGCTGTATAAAGTGTTTTACTTCCCTGTGCTCGAGGAGAGAGCAGGCCTGTCTGGAACTGTGTCTGTACTGAAAGAAATGTGTCCTGGAAGTAACTATTATTCAAGTACAAAATGTCATTACTTAATAATACTTTGTTTAATAGACAGGACAACTGTACTTTCCTGTTAACTTGCATTGGTGTAAAATGCATTTGGAAAAAAACAAAACTATTAACGAGTCTAACAAAATAAATCCGGCATCTTCTGCTTAGTTTGGGAGTGTTGAAAAGTGGGGATCCAGTGAAATATGGGGGTCATCTCCCTCAACATGCCATCAATTAAGCACTACGTTTACATCTTTAAGCATTTCACTTACAAATCATCGACATCATGTGTTTAAGTCTAATTAGTTTAACTGAATCCAACAACCTCTTCAACAGTGGTTGTTGCGTGGCTTCCCTGGCTAGGTTTGATGGCTCCCCGGGGAGCCACGGCACACAGTTTGGGAACCACTGGGCTACAGGTTAGCCACAGCTTTGGTAGAATACTGCTGTATAGTCTATGCAAAGCATGTGATCTACAGCTCACATGCCTCAAACGGAAAATGTTACTTACCCAGTAAGCATCTGTTCTTGGCATGTAGAGCTGTAGATTCACATGTGCCTACCTGCCTCCCCGGGTACCTGTACCTGTTGCAGTTTCTTACTTCTATACAGACGCATGGACATCTCTATTCTACTCTTACTAACTCCATTCTCATCCTCTGCGGGAAAACAATCGAACAATGGAGTTGATGCCCATGTGCACTATTATCGAAAGGAGGAGTCACCTTACCTCGTGACTGGAAAGACTTATTCGAAGAAAAAACACTTGCAAACATCCGGACCCCACACTAGATGGCAGGAGCATGCAAAGCATGTGAATCTACATCTCTACATGCCAAGAACAGATGCTTAATGATAAGTAACATTTATCTTTCACAGGGCTGCTAATAACGACCCTCCAATATGAATTGGTACATAGTCTTTAAAATACCAGATGTTGAACTTTTCTGGGTGGTTACTAGAGTGACTGCTTGTGACTTTCCATGTGAAGGATTATCAAACAAATGTATCTAACGTATCTCACTGAGTTATTGTCTCGGAGTACTCACCAACCCTCCTAATGAAAGTTTCCCCAAACTGCATACCATTAAACATGATAGAGCCCGCTTGTTGAGGGGTAAGAAGCTCCTCTTTAGAACATGTCTTCGTAATAATAAATAGTACATTTAAACCCCCTTGCCAGCAATCTTCCGATTTTATTCTCATCTCCGGATTATAAATAAATTTGGCATCTAATTTACCTTGTCTTGGTCTTCGCACCACTGGCAGTTCCGAAAATATGACTAGGGAAGATGTGCACTGTCAATGTGCCCTTTCATCACCTTTGTGGCTCATTGCATTATTCATAATCCATTTGCTAGCCCACAGCATTGCTTCTTTGCCATCGCTGACAGAATGGAAATCTCTGCATAGCTAGGCTTTTATTCTGTGTCGCCGCTGCATGTTGTTCCAGAGTGGATTATGCATTTGAGCTTGCCAGTCAGATCTTTGATGCCTGCTGCAATTGCCATATTCCTTATTATTTCATGTAATTAGTGAACGTATGACATGGCTCCTCTTTTGTCCATCACATCACCTCATAGTCAGAGCTTCCATGTAAGATGGAAGCATATAGATAGTGGGAAAAGGAAGAATGCACCAGTAGAAGGCCCTGGACTAGTGTAACCTATACTGTCTGCCTAGAAACCTAGCAAATCTGTGGAGACCATGGTGTGTAGGAGGGAGTGGTGCACTGAATAGCTATAGTGGCAATACCAGTAAGAACTACTCCCAGATAACTTGCAGGAAGGCTCCTGTTCTGATGTAATATGCTCTGGGGAATGGCCATCTTGGTCAAATGAAACTAAAGCATTGCGTGCGCTTTTCCAAAACTAGCTTGTTATCCTGAGGTTATACAAGAGATTCTCTTGAGAGACTGAACACTGGCCAACAAAAAAGTGCTATCTTAGATACCACATTCGAATAAGGCCTGCATATACTTACCATATGTTGGAGATGCCATGTTGGTAATAGAAACAGTGTCAAACTGCACAAAGGGCGTCGTGAGATACAGAGCATGGGCGTCAAAAGTGGGTCAAAATAAGATCTCTAAACTAGGGCAATGTAAGAAAATGTGCACAAGTGTGCCCTACTGCTGTCCCCTCTTCCCCACCCTAGCCCCAGACTTACTCAGTAACTGCAAGTTGAATAGATAATTTCTGCAAACACTACTTTACGTGTGGGGGTTGTGGCACTTTGAAGTCCATGAGACTGTACACATCAGGTACTCCGACTAGTACCTGTTGGTGCGGGTGACATAGGGAGTTCTCTTGCCAATTAGCCAAAAGGAAAAGAGACAAACATGAAAGGAAGGCAGTAGCATAGGGGAGGTCACTGATATCTGTACCCCACTGTTTGCGGGAATGTCATCTCCATGCCTTCCCGCATTGACAGCTACATGTTCTCCCCACCTCACATTAATAGTAGGCTTGGGCGGTAAATTCCGTTCCGCTCGCGGAATTTGGGTAATTTCGCGTTCCGCGGAGAACGGGAAATTGCCCAAAATTCTGCGTTCCGCGACTTCGTGGAATTTTTTGCTTGTTCGCGTTCTCAAAATCCGTGTTCGCGAGATATTTCCCCCGAGCACGCAAACAGCAATTGCGAACAGGAAAAAAGCATCGCGAACAAGCAATTCCGCGTGTTCCAGGAATTTCGCGAAGATTTTGTACCATTTCGCGGAGATTTGCATAACGCGGTTACGCAAATTCCACCCACCCCTAATTAATAGCTCATTTCCTTTGCTCCTTACTCCAGCTCAGCAGCATTTCATTTGCTTTCTTCACACCGCAGTTTTTTTTGGGTGTTGCAGATGTAAGCATTTATGAATCAGATCGAACATCTCCAGAATCATCTGCTCCTGCTTCAAGGTTGTTTGTACCCTCTTGACGTTCTTCAGATGTGGCAAGAAATAATTAATGGATGTGTTCCTGAAACCTTGCCTAGAATAAATCATTGGTACTATTGCTCATAGTAACAAATTCAGTCTCCCTAAAGTAAAAGTACTCTTCCTCTCCTTCATCCACAGCCTGTCTCTGGAAAGCCTCCTTCCATATCTGCTTTCCCCAATTTCAAGTTCTAGGTCATCCAGGAGTTAGACTCCTCTGGTCATCAGTAACTGGTACCCATCACTTCTTCACCATAATAATGGAAAGATGATTGATGATTCAAGAGAATGTGGTTCACCTATGTATCTTCAACTACTAGATCTACAGTGAAACATGGTGGCAATATTTTTAAATAGTTGTCAAATGGCACCAGTACTCATGGACTGAAATCTGATTCACTGATTTGGCCACCTGATGCTTTCTGACATCCTCCTAGATGGCTACAAAATCATCATTAAGAAATTGCGATAGAGGGGTTTGCTGATGTATCAATCGCTAGTAATCGCCTCTAAGATGATAGGCCCAAACTCCTATAATTCAAACGCTTATCTGTGTAATGCAATCACTGGCCCCATTTCTTCCTTCTCCCGAGAAGTCATATGCCACTACTAAAAAGAGGTCTAAATCCTTTGTTGTGGACCTCTTATACCTACGACAACATTTCATATCCACCTTGAGTGCTCCATAATAGGATACTTTAATATTTGGATCAATTATCTGAGCAATGCCAACACCCAAGATATAAGCAAAGACATTCCCAAGACAGGATTTTTCACAGCTGGTGCACTTTTTTACCCACAATGCGTATCTACTCTTTTCTTAAATATCCAATTTAGCCATTCTAAAATAAACACCATTGCCCACAACTGTTTACTTGCGCTTTCAAAGAAGGGTGCTAGTGCATATAACCCACCAATATATTGGGTACAAAATTAAAACTGTGTTAAACCAGTGGATGTGCTCTTCGCTTTCGAAAGAACACCTTTAATCTCTTAACATTCTCTACCATCGTAGTCAACATGTAGGACCATCTTTACTCGGCTATGCCTGCTTCCCTTGAGGCTATTGTCCCTTCTCAGAAAGGAAAGCTAAAACAGCTGTAATACGAAACAATAAATAGCTGTCTGATGAACTCCATTTACTGAGACATAGGACCCTTAAAAAGAATGGAAAATATGTAGCATATCTTTCAGTCACATGCAGCTGTGGATATAAATTGGACTAGGGACCCCGAGAGAGCAAAACAAAGGCCAACTTGAATTTTCTTAGCTTACAAGCTTAAACCCCACCCAAATAATTGTTTGTTTATGTCAGAAATGACACTAGCAGGTCATGTGCTATTTCACAATATGTATTTAATGACCCTCTATCATTGTTCAGTAACAAAACCACTCTCAAAAAAATGTTTTTGCCAAAGCTTCTGCCAGTCTGTGAATGCTGTTTACTGACCAAGTTCAACCCGTTTCAGAGGATAAAATCTAGAAAAAATGTAATATCATGGAGGGGTTAGAGGGATGACTTCCAGTCCGCAAAGACTGCCATGAACACCTTTTGTCAAGAATACATTTGATTACTGCAGTAAGTTTTCATTGGTCCTGAATAAACTCAATGGTTGCAAGTGGTTACTCATCAACTTCGCTTCACTCCTTTTGAACGTACCACAGCCACCTCTACTTTGAACTATTGGGAACAGACAGGACCAGTTTTCGGGATAAACTGGGCCCCTTTGAAATTTTTGGACTTGGATTTCAAGGCAGCCTATTACATGTCTCATTCATACCTCACCAACAAAATTAACATCTACACTCTATCCACTCCGTGAACTTATCAACCCATCATCCCATTCTACCTCCAGATACTTTTGTACAACGTCCTGGTTCAGATCCTTTACCTTCATGTCTCCCAGCCATAAGAACGTGCTACTCCATTCTTACTAAAAGCATTTGCGAAAGCCCTCAAGGCTTACCTATTGGCCATAGAAGGCTAGCTGAAAGAAATTACTAGCTTTTACCAGAGAATGTAGAACACTCTTGGCTGATTGATCACCCAATCTTGGAGTGTGCATCTCTCTCTCTTTTTTTTTTTTTTTTTAAACTTCATTTTTGTACGATAAACATTCAAACAGTTTCCCCCACAATTCGGCATCTTGAAGAAAACACGTGTACAGTTCGTTCGTCCCCTTTTGGCCCACGTGGATACAGACAGACAAAGTACTAGCATAGGAAAAAAAAATCTTGGGATTCAAAGCATATTGCAGTAACAACAAAAATCGGATGTGCGTTGCCAGCAGGGCACTACTCCAGGGCAAGTCCCCCCTCCCCCCTCCCCTTCCCCGCTCCCCCCCACCCTCACCCTCTGAACCCGACTTCTCTGGGGTGAACAGTTCAGCACTAGTGGCATCCGAGTCACTGGTAGACGCTCCCACAGCACACATCATCCTCCATGCAAGCAAGTCCTCCTGTAGCTTCTCATCCCTGCGGGTGCGCTGCATGTGTGTTTCCTCCGCCAAAGACCATTCCCTGACATCTTTCAGCCACAACGATATGTCCGGGGCCCTTTGTCCCATCCAGGTGATAGCCAGCCTCCGCCTCGCCAACACCAACAACAACTGCAGCATCTTATAGGACAGATTCCTCTTTTTGGGCTTGGGGACCAGTGCCAATAAGCAATGTAAGGGGGTCAAGGCGATCCGGAGGCCCGTGACATTCCGAATGCGCTCCACCGCTGTCTTCCAATAGTCTGCAACCCGCGGGCACTCCCAGGCTAAATGCAGAAATCCCGCCCCCTCCGCTCCGCATCTAGGGCAGTCGTCCCTCCTGTCTACAAAAATGCGACGCAGGGAGACCGGGGTCATATAGGTGCGATGGACAAAATTGAAATGTACCAATTTAAATCGTGCATTGCACGACACCTTACGGGTGAGAACCCCTATGCGTTTACGCTGCCCTGGATCCAAGGCCACTCCTAGGTCCGCCTCCCAGGCCGCCCAGGACGGGGCGACCGGCGGGACAGAGTCCCGTCGCATGGCAGAGTACAACAACGTGATCAGCCGTCGTCCCCTACCACAAGAAAGAATGATGTTAAGAGTATGGGACGTTTGAGGCGCCTCCGGGAACTGCGGTCAGGTCGCCCTCGCCATCTCCTGGAGTCCCCTGTAATGCAGGTATTGCCCTCCACTCAAACCAAAGGCCTCCGTAGCTCGTTCTAGGGAGACAAATGAGTAATCCGGGTAAAGATCCGCTAGAGTCTCACAGCAGCCTTCCCGCCAATTCCGGAAGGACATATGATCCTCCATAAGGACCACGGGTGCCAGAACACACTGGTAACTCTATGTGGAAGGGGGCCCGCCGCAAAACTCTCAACAAATCGCTGCCAGATTCCCGCAGCTTGTCGCACTACATAGGGCAAGGTCTCATCCGCACCTCTTCCCCGCATCAGGGCCACCTGTAGCTCCTTCTCATCTGCTCTGCCCGCTAGGAGGCCCAACTCCCAATTATCCGTGCCCGCGAACCATCTCGCTGCCGGCAGGAGCTGGGCTGCATAGTAATAGAGATCTAATCTCGGGGCCTCCAGGCCCCCCTCCTCCCAGCTCTGGAAAACGGTGTGCAGCGCAACTCTGCTACGCCCGCCAGCCCAGAGTAACGAAGTGAGCAACGTGTTGATCGTGCGAAATATTTGCGGGGGAAGCGTACTTAAAGAGTTCTGCATGACGTAGAGCGTCCTTGGCAGTATTACCATTTTTGCAACAGCCAGCCGTCCCATAGGGGAGAGTGGAAGCGTGTTCCAGAAGGACACAGCCTGCTGCAGGGAGCGGAGCACCCGCTCAGCGTTACGGGCCAGCAATTGCTCGTCTGACCTGGCCACCTGAATTCCCAGATATCGGAAGGCCTCCACCTCCCATTTCAATCCCAGCTGCGGGAGGTCAACGTGCGGGACCACACCATAACCCGCCAGGGGGAAAATTAGGGACTTTCCCAGATTTATATGCAGACCTGAAGCTGCACCAAAGCCATCCAGTAGCCGCAGCAAGACAGGCAGTGACTCACACGGGGAGGTCAAGTAAAACAAGGCGTCATCCGCATACAGAGAGATCACATTCAAGGTATCCCCCACCCTTAACCCCCACTGCGCCATTTCTGAACGGACAGAGACTGCCTGGACTGTGCATCTCTAACAAATTTTCCTTAGTTAGGTATGGGTATGTGTTGCCTACTACTGCTTCAGTCTACCCTTTCCTTCCACTTAGTTTCTTCAACCACTGATCCCCGAGTCCTTCAGTAACACGAGAGACAGCCTGCCCAAGAATGTGAAATGGTCGACTTTCAGACAAGCAGCTTATGGTGGACACTTAAAATGTTAAATTACTGGAGCAATGTATTCTTTCTGACCACAGCTGAAGGGGAGGGATACATGTAACAAGGGAAAACACAAGTCTTCATCTATCAAAACTATTTTACAGGAAAGTGACTTTTCTGTTGATCCTTCTTTGCTAAATATTGTACTTTTTGTATAGTTGCTGTTTCATGCAAATAAATGCAAAAAATATAAACATGAAAAGATGGATGCCAATCAAATAGTAGCTTTTGTAATTTCTTTTAAATTGATTAAATAGGACATCAGACTAATTGCTTGCAACCATCTGCTGCAGCTGTGAGGCAAAGATTGCTGAGTAACAAATCGGTGGCTGTAGGAAGCTGGCTCTGTATATACTATACCAAAGAGAGGTATAGTGTGCACAGAGTCCAGTGGAACCCCAAAGGTAGGCAGAGGCAAAAGTAGATAGCACCTTCCTCTCTATATGTGGTAGTGTGGCCGAGCAGTAAGGCTTTATCATAGAACAGTGTTAAGCATTTGTTGTACACACTCAATCAGCAAATGATTTCACACACCCAAAGACTGAACTTCAGACCAATTGTTTTTGTTTTGTATTACAGTAGTGTTACTGATAATGCAATACTTTTCAGAATACAGCACATATACTTTGTATAGGATTTTGAGTAAAATTACAGTCAAGTTACTTTTGAGATTACCTTTCTTACACAGTAGTATACCTAGACACTACACTGGTATATTTCCTGTTAAGAGGTAAGGAAAATCGTTTTTGTTAGTACAATTTTAAAGAATTTCTTTAGGTTTTCAAACTCAACACTTTAAAACTTTTCAAAGAAAACCAGTCAAAGTTATCCTATTGAGGAAAATAGTGTTATCAGTTTTAGGGTAAGTATTCGGTAGCAGGAGTTGAGGTTCTGGGGGTAGACTCGGGGTCCCCCAGGGTTAGGGATGCACACTCGTTACATCCTCAGCGGCACTATGTCAGCTGGGTGCACATTGCTGAGACCCAATGTGGGGCAGGGTGCTTCCGGCAGGTGGCTGCTGACGAGCAGGCCACTTGGTTGTGGGAGCAAAGCTCCTGAACTTTAGCTCTGGGCAAATGGGGAAACAAAGTAGCCCCAAAGGTGCACCCTCAGCGGCACTAGGGCAGCCCGGTGCAGGGTGCTGTTTTGACATCCGGCGCCTTGTTTGCAAAGGCACTGCAGGCTCTGGGACGAAGGTCTTCTGGGTGCGACCACCACTTCGAAAGGTAAGTTGGGATGTTGGGGGTTCATTAGGCACAGTCGATTGGGCCACCCAAGGCCGAAGTTGTCTGTACAGGGGTGCCTTTTAGGGTCGGATCTTCTTACCCGCTCCTGGTCGCGTGTTGGAGGTACCTTCCGGTTTGAAGCTGCAGGCGTCAGCTGGAGGCTTGAGGCAGGTCCGGGGTAGCTGGATCTCTGGTCAGGATCGCCGAGGAGACCTCCTTGTGGTGTTTGCCCACTAGAGCTCTGGCCGTGGACGGCGGGTGCAGAGTGGTGTGGTTTGAGACCGGAACCAGAGGTTGGTGATTAACAAATCCGGTGTACACGGGAGACACAGTCTTTGTAGTTGAAGGCAGGCACGCCCTCCGAGGTTTTCGAGGTTGCTGGCTGCAGGACACACCGGTAATTTTGCAGGAGCAGGTTCGAGGTGGAGACCGGCGGGTAGCGCTGGGGCAAAGTCAGTGGGCGTCTTCCTCTTGTTAGCTTCTTCTATTCTTCTTGCCTGAGGAAGCGAGGTTCAGTGGTGCCCCTATATACTAGATTTAGGGGTGTTACAGGTAGGTAACTGGTTGGGGCCAAGATGGCGGGGTCTGAGAGTTGTGCTTCGCCACGCCTCCTACACCTGAAGGGTGGAGTTGGCAGAGGTGGGCACACCTCTCTTCCTCACTTGTTTTTCCCGCCGGTTTTCCTGCCCAAAGTGGGGGTCAGTCTTTGTAGTTGAAGGCAGGCACGCCCTCCGAGGTTTTCGAGGTTGCTGGCTGCAGGACACACCGGTAATTTTGCAGGAGCAGGTTCGAGGTGGAGACCGGCGGGTAGCGCTGGGGCAAAGTCAGTGGGCGTCTTCCTCTTGTTAGCTTCTTCTATTCTTCTTGCCTGAGGAAGCGAGGTTCAGTGGTGCCCCTATATACTAGATTTAGGGGTGTTACAGGTAGGTAACTGGTTGGGGCCAAGATGGCGGGGTCTGAGAGTTGTGCTTCGCCACGCCTCCTACACCTGAAGGGTGGAGTTGGCAGAGGTGGGCACACCTCTCTTCCTCACTTGTTTTTCCCGCCGGTTTTCCTGCCCAAAGTGGGGGTCAGAACCAGTGGGAGCCAATTGCTGAAAGCAGCAAGTGGCCTGGAGAAGCTCAAAAAGACAGCAAGCCTTTGAAGCTTCCCTTCGTGGACCCTGCCCATCCAGGGGGAGGAGGCTTGGCACCTCGTCCCAGGATGTGCATTGTTTCAGGCCCCCGATAGCAGCAGGCTGTCAACCCAGGGGTCCAGAAACATGTCTGGTGGTGACAGCTGAAAGCAGCTTCTCAGCCTGGACACTAGTGGTAGGCTAGTTTTCAGGGGGCATCTCTAAGATGCCCTCTGTGTGCATTTTTAATTAAATCCCACACTGTCATCTATGTGGGTTTAATGTGCTGAGAAGTTTGATTCCGAACTTCACAGTTTTCAGTGTAGCCATTCTGGTGCTGTGGAGTTTGCAATGATAAACTCCCAGCACCATATACTCTTAATGGCAGCACTGCACTTACAATGTCAAAGAATGGACTTATACACTGTAGGGGTACAGGGCTCATGCACCTGTACCCTCACCACTGGTATAGTGCACCCAGCTAGAGGGGTGGCTGATCTATGCCAGGGCAGTAGGTTATAGGCATGGCACACAGGGATGTGTGCCATATCGACTCTTCACTTTGTTCTGCACCAAAACACTCAGCCCGCAAAGGCAGTGTGTGAGTGTGAAGGTACAGGACCTCTAAGGGCGGTACAATAAATGCTGCAGCCCTTAGAGGCCTTCTTCTGTCAGTGCCCAGGCTACCTGTGGTACCATTTACCAGGGGCCGACCTGTAACCAGAGATGCCAATTGGATTTAGGCTTCAATTCAGTTCTAGGGAAAGAATATAGGCCCTGGGTACCTGGTTAGTAGGAGCCCAGGGCACACTCAGTCAAAGCACATCAGCAATTCAGCAAAAAGTGGGGGCAAACATGCAGAAACAGGGCACTTTCTCACAGTGGCACCTTCGGAAAATTAGTTGGAAATAAAACCAAGGTATGGCAATATATACATGGATGTCTTTACTTGCAATATTTGTTTGCATTCCAGTGTATTACAGTGTATTACGGTGTGGCAAGTTTATATGTTTAAAATGAAGACTAGTCATACTCATGTATGTTGGCTTTGGTACCATTGTGTACTGGAGTTAGTAGGCAAGGATTAAAATGAATTTCTTTTGTTTACTGAAGTGAAGGCAGTCTGGCTTGCCAGGTCCTCCTGACGACAGGCTGGGAACCCTTGGTTGTCCACGGTAACAGAACAGTACACAAATACAGTAAATAACATTGTAGCTGCTGTAAACTGCTTGTGATTAGTCCACCTCCTTATCTGACCTGAACTCTGCTCAATGAGGCAGAGGAGCTTTTTTGTTCTACTACACATCTTCCGAACTACAGAGAATTCTTTGAGCTCTGCTCTTTTTGTCTAAAAGTTAATTATTTTTGACTTGACCTCTCCTCACCCGCATTGCAGGTGATATGCACATGCTGCTCCTTAAGTGACTTGGAGGTTGGGCCCTTGGAGCTTTGTGCCTATGGCTGACACACATTCACACTTCAGGCCTTTTTTCAAACTTTGATCAGTATGCAGAGTGAGGAGCATCAATTCAGATGACCCTTTCACAAAATGCACTTATTGTCCACACAATTCTGGACATGTTCCCAAAGATTGCAGCGTTTGTGATACAGTCAGCATTTCGGCCCTCAATGAGAAGGGTCATGTACTTTGTGCTTTAAAATCTGGTTCACCTGTGTGGGTTACAGCAATGAATGACACTCAACAGTCCTCTTTGAGGACTAAAAAGTGGAAATTGGAACTTGTCATTTCCAAGGATTAAGGCATAGGTTTCTCAGAGACCCCGCTAATACAAATGAAAATTAGTCCTTTTGCACATGCTTCAGTGGAGAGATACAAATAACAACCCTCTTCAAGTACTAGTTTATCTCATTCAGTTGGTGTGTAAAAGATGGCACCATGGCAACTCCATTATCCACTGCTGAAAGTAAATGGAAATCTGCAAAGCGATATAGGCTGGATACTTACCGTGAAATATACACCTGCGCAGGATGTCAGTCTTGAACCGGCACATAGAACACTCTGCTCAAAGACCTATATCTGACTGACAGAGCATTGCAGAAATCCAACCTTCCAATAGCATCCATCAGGCAGACTTTTTTTTTTTTTTATTCTCTTTCAAGGAAATCTAAATGCCCCATAAATTCTGTCTCTTCTTAGGCCCTTTGGGAAGACGGATTATCATGCATAAACTCAGCTCCAGGTTTTTCTTTGGATATCCCTTTTGGGGGGGGGGGGGGAGTACAAATCTTCAGATACCGCGCCTGCCTTCTGAATCAAATTAAAATGACTTCAATGATATCTGTCACAGCACAAAAGCATTCAAAGAATTCTATCAGCACTTGTTTGTGGTCCTGACTCACCGTTATTTTTGAAGATGGGGGAAAAAGGTTTGTAATTTTTCCTGCAATTTTGATCAGAATAGCAAATGCAAGCATTATATTGTCTAAGTATGTTAGACAATTGTAACACAATGTTGCCCCACTCCTTTAAACGCTGTTAGAAGGTTGTCGATCAAGCAAATTCCTTTTTCTGCACTAACTGATGTCTTTCTTTTGATGCCTCAATTACTTGATATGACCAAGTGGCAGCAGGGACTGCTTTACGAAGGTGTGGCTGCCTTTGAAGGGCATTCTTCCGGCTTGAAACTCCGTCTAAGGTTTTAGACCTGTCTTTTAATGGACAGCACTGGTTAGGAAAACTTGTGAATTATGCCCTGTGGGCAAATAAAACGTATTAATTTGGCAAGATTGTTTTATATTCTTCAACACTTTAAAGAATCTCGTACTACATCATGTGCCAGGACATGTGGCAAGTTTAGTCCATTTTCAGTAGTTTCAATGTATTCTTAATCCCTGTTCTCTTTGCAGAATGGAAGATGTCAGTCGTTCTCAACAAGCTCAAGAGCAAAAAGCTGGAACAGGGCCCAGCATACATGACTTGCTGGGCAGCACGCTTGCCTTATCTTACATACTATGGTGAAAAGTACAGATCTACCTTCCAGTCTAAAGTCAAATTTCATCCAGTTGCTGGTTATTGGACAGTGTAGCACATGGGCACGCAGCAGAATTCATTTCAAAGAGAGAACCATGTATGTTCATACTACAAGCACCTGCATGAGCTAAGGAATTTTGTCACATGGACCTGTTGATTCTTTAAGTGCTATTTTGCCCACCGCCCAGGTGTCACGTTCAACACCGGCCCAGAACTCAATAAAGTTTTTAGGTTTCAACCGCAGCTTGGATAGATAGACATTCACCGTTCTAGTCTTTCCGAGACAGGAGTCCATCCTCACCGGAGCGTAGCCACTGATCGGCTCTGGCCATGCTCTACCACACGGGCACCACCCACCCCGGAAACGTGAACGTCCTCGCTTTATGACTATATTATCCTCGCACCGGGCTCAGCCCTTCATCTACGAGACCCGGTTCCCGAGGGTAGATGCAGGTACCAAGCGGGTGCTTGACGTTGAGGGCGTAAGTGCATGTAACGCGAAGGAATCGCTTCCAGATAAGTACATTGTACCCCTTTGCGCTTTTTTGTAGGTTAACCCCTTTGTTCCCCTCTCCTTCCAGGGTGTGCCAAGTGCGTCACCACCCCCCTCCCGAGGTCTATGGTGCGATAGTATCTCACCAGAAAAGTGAGAACCATTTTATTTTGTTTATTAGAGAGTAGGGGTCACTGGCCTTTGGCCCATTGATCCTTCCCCTTTTCCTCACGCGCTTTTTCGAGCGCAGTTTCTATTATGTACCGCTAAAATCTATTCGAGCTTGATCACCCCTAGCTCACTGGCTGCTGGCGCAATCAGACACTCACGCGCCTTGATGGGCGCAACTTTGTACCTATCGATTAAAGCTTAGTCCATCGACTATTGCAACACGGGTCTGCTGTACATCCACGCAGATCAGCACATACCCACAGGCGGGGTCCTAATTTATCGCTAGTCCCCATCGTGTGTGTGTGTGTGTTTTACCACTGGAGCACAGAGTCACCATTGACAACTGATACGCCTCTGAATTAAGATATCTAATCGTTTGTATGTCTTTTCATGTGTGTCTGTCTACTTTCCTTCCACAGGTGCATTTTTAAAAAACTTTTTAAGGTCTCCAAATTTTGCGAGTACCTTACCTTTTTCTGCACTTTTTCGACATAATTTTTACTTTCACGTCCCTTGGTAGGGTGGGCCTTAGCGTGTCCATACCGCCAGGGTTTAGCACATGATAGGTCCTGACGAATGCCAGGTAAACTAACACCAACATTGGCAGAAACATGTTGACCAGCACGTAAATCTATTGAAACAAGCCTTTCAATTTATTTGGCTCAGTTTTCCTACACATATTTTAATATGTCCTAGTGATCAGACAATAAAACTTTTTTTGATACAACTAAGACATTTTTAACCTCACCACCTACACTTTCTATTCTCACCTACACAATCACTTAGCCACTCACGACTTCACATTACCCGCTCCGCAGTAAACCTGGCGTTGAAGCACACTGGGGTGGCACTCGGCCACTCCCAGTGGGGCCCAATGATGAAGCATGTCACCGACCAGGTCGGTGAGTGAGGGCTTTCTATAACACCAAATGGGTGTTGTTTTTCTCTCCTTTTTTCCCTTTGTGCTCTAGATCTTGTCCTTCTTGATGAGCTACGAACACTCTTACATTGTTGTTTATGATTCTTTAAGTGGGCACATTGTTCCAATACAAACTGGGCTCACATTTTATCTCCAAGAGCCAGTTACAACTTCTATTTCATAATCTGCCCTCCCTGAACTTGATTATCTAGGCACCAAACTACCTAAAAATTCTTAAAGTGGCTAATGCAGCATCCACTGCAAAGGCCTATTCCCTGAAATCGAAATGCTTCTGCACTTAGGCTTATTCTGAAGGTGTTTTTCCTCTTACAGTGCCTCGTTGTTATAAGGAATTGGCTTACCTTCAATACCTGAGCTGAGCCAGTCTTAAAGGATTCCTAAATGAAAGTACATCAGGTGACTATTTCCAGATATTTCTATAATCTAAGGACTCCTTCTCTATTCTCAAATAGCGTAGTAAAATAATTCTTGAGAGGACTTTACTGTTGGATACATCTTCATACAGATTATTCACCTTCTAAGTATTTCTTTCCAGACTCTTCTGGAAATTTCCCCCAGAGCCTCCAAGTGGTGGCATGCAGAACTTCCTTACAATGTGGCATCATTGTGATATATATGGGTTACCAGCTCATGCACAGTTATAGTTTTCTTTTCTCCATGCCTTATTGAGTGGTCTGTAGCTTTCTGTCTTCGACTGACGAAATAATTCTCTGTGTGCTGCTAAGGCAGATGTCTCCACAGAAAGCTACAGGCTTTAAACCCTATTGAAGGTGCTGCAAGATAATATCTGTTGGAACCCCATGACTTCTGCAAATGGTGACGATGGTCGCACCATGACGCCACAGCCTTCAATACCTATGCATCTGAAGGCCATTGGGGAGCAGTGGCTCAAGCTATTTTTGGCTAAGGCCAGCAGGGAGACTCGGAAGTACTCTCCATCCCCTAAAGTGGAGCAACCCACCTGTGAATGTTCTATGAGATCTTGCCACAAATGTCACAAAGCACCACAGGAAGGATTAGTTCTTCTTCCTCAAGGAAACAATCCTGCTCCCAGGACAGTTTAGTGTCTGGGTGAAGCTCCGTTGAGTCAGGCTGTGGCATTCCAGCTTTTGGCTTGATGTCTTCAGGATGACTCTGGGCACTCTCTAAGAGGGAGACTGTTCTTTTGAGGTTTCTGGCTCTGGCAGCTCTGACAATGATGCTGAGCTTCAATGGGCCGTAACGCATAAGACAAAGTCTAAACTGACAAATGCAACATACCCCGTTTACTCGGCACCTCTTTGACACAGATTGCACTCACTGGGTTGACAGGACACGGCCAGAGAGTAACTGGAGAAAGGTATTATACCCTATTGTGAACACCCCCCTCCCCCCAAGACTATGTGGTGTTCCAGTTAGGAGGATATGTTGGTTTCAGATTCATGCAGGATGATTGGTCAGAAACTGATCTCTTCCTGCCACCTTACAATGTGGATGCTGGCATGTACATAGTCTTAAAAAAATTCCAGTGGCCTAGATACTTCACCAGAAGGTGAGTGTGTCTAGCTTTCTGGTCCAGCTTTGAGGATGTTTCATCTTTTACAACAGTTGTTCAGAAGATGTAGGACGTTTTGAAATTCACTTCAAATTGAAATACAACATTGTACCTAAGCTATCACAATCTCCAGCAGCAATAACAAATCCCCTGCTTATATTAATGAGTCTCTCCGAGACTCTATCATGGCGGCATGTACTGTTGTTCAGTCGATGGGTAAGGCTGTCACTTTGTGTTGGTATGCCTAAACAAGTTCCACTGGTTTCTCAGGAGATGCCCAGACTAGGTTTATGGACGGGCCTTTGATGGTGAGCGCCTATTCATAGAGAATGCTAATAGAGAAGGTGATTGAAAGAGAGTAGGTCAACAAATGTACTGCTTTTCCTTCTTGATCTTCAAGAAGGACATAGCTAGAGCTCTGGCTTGCATCTGCCTTCTGATTCTGTTCTTTCAGGAGGACTAATTGAAAATGCTGTCACTGAGTCAGGTCGATCTTACCGTTCGGACTTACAACATCCACTTGTGTCTTCACAAAAGTGCTGGGAGGTTTTGTGGCTTCCCTGTGATGGTCAGGAGTTTGTGTTTCTGACTTGCAGGCAAAAGCAGAGTCCCTGACGCTGATTAACACCTTGAATGCTAAGGCTTTTCCCGCTGGGTGCTGGTACTCGAGAAATACCATTGTTCATGACAAGGTCAGCTTGTCATAAGCACAGCTCCAGTAAACTGCATGACGAGCTGACCTTGTCATTAGCAGGGGAGAGGTTAATGAACATCACTAGCAGAAATTGATTCACTCCCACAATTGGGCCTTACCCTCAATGCCCAAAAGCTCATCACTCTTGCAGACAGAGGTTAACCTTTAATTAGACATCCTTTATGCAGGTCAAGTTATAGCCTCTCCTCCTCCTCCTCCTCCTCCTCCTCCTCAGAGGATGTTAATTATTGGTTGATATTTCTGATGTTGCCTAGTTGCCTGTTTAGCATGTCTTATGCCGCCTATGCTGCATAGCCTTCTACATCCTATCAGTATGTCCTGCCAGATGGCGGTTAAGAGTCCTCCAATTGATCTTGGCTTGGTTACAGATCTTCAAGTCAGTGCATCCATATCTGCAAGGGGTGATGGGCTCCTGCAGCTGCTAGAGGAACCGCCCATTCACACACCAGCCGGGTTTGATTACCTTGGTCATGGATTCCTCCTTGCAGGGCTGAGGTGTTCATCTTGGTGACATGACGTAGAGCTTTAGATCAATGTCAGAGAAGCACCTATATATAAACGTGTTAAAGCTGAAAGTGGTCCTCTTTCGTCTAAAGGTCTTTCTCTCTTCCATCTCAGGGAGCAGCATACAGATTCTGTGAGACAAGACAACTACTAACCATTAGATCAGCCAACGGGGCGGCATGGGATCATGGACCCTTTGTTGGGAGGAAATTAGCCTGTGGAACTAGGTACAGTGACAGGGAATCTTCCCAGCAGTGATTCATGCCACAGCCTCCCTCAATTTGAGCCTCCCTCTGCTTCTATCACTTTGGACTGTAGCTCCCATTCGTGGTCCTCCAACAAACTATCTTCTCGAGACTGCAGTTTCCATTCTTGGACCTCTTCTTCAGGGTCCGGAATAGCAATTGTCAGATGTTTTTTGTGCATTAAACACTCTCATGTTGATCCGCCGAGGATCCCTTCTGGTTTATCTGTTCTCTGGGCCTGCTATAGGTTAGGCTTTACCATTCATTTCGTCTGTGAAAAATACTGCAGACAGCGCAGAAGGATAAAATGCTGCTGATTTTAAATTCTTCAGGCAAGGAGAGTAGGATCTGGTAGGTCTCTAAGAGCAGGAGGGTGAAAGGAGACCAAGCACTGAATGCCGACAGAATAGACCTTCTCTCACAGGAAGATGGTCAGACCTCCACTTCATATACTGTGACTGCACATGTGCAGATTGAGGTGCGAGCTAGAACAGTTTTGGAGTCTAAGGAAGTCTCAGACATTTTGACAGCAAGGAAGTCCGCTACCAAATCTATATTCGAAGACCACTGAAGCACATATGTTCAGTGATGAGTCCCTTTACATCTCACTGTCTGACATATTGAAGTTTTCACTATCACTAAAACAGTAGTGTCAAGCGGTGGTGACAAATGCTACCTGGCTCACTTTCTCTATTAGATGTGTCTGCTTGATTAGCCTTCTAGGTTTAGAGTGCTACTATGGTTTCTAAAAGGTTTGCCTTGCTTGTGTCGTACCACTCCATTTATTGTTCTTCAGTGGGATTTGAATTTTGGATTGACATTCTGAATGACATTTTTGAGTCTGTGCACAGTATTCTGGTTAAGCTTTTTACTCCAAAAGCTATTCTGTTCATGCCAATTACTTCTGCTCTTAGAGTTGAAAACCTTCAGTTCCTCTCAGTCCATCCACCTTACCCAAGCTGGTTTGTGCATTTCATGTGGGCCAGCTTACTTCCTTGTTTATTACCTCCTCCACACCTAACCAAGGATGAGGAACAGTTGCCAACATCTGCCGGGCAGCAGAGTTGGTCCTCCTTGCAAACTTTTGTCAAGTAAAGCTACCTCACGTCTCAGGCACTCTGTGACTGGTACTTTGCCCTGCATGTTTGTTTCTTGCCTTCAGTTGTACCCTAATGGCAGCAGTTGACGTGGCGGACACCTGGAGGCCAAATTTGATGTTCTAACTCCAGTCATAGAATGTTTGAAGAAAGAGCAGCACTCCCCCCGAAGAGTCCAGGAGGCTTATTTACTATTGTAACTATACTCTTGGAATATTTTGGGGCAAGATAAGAATTTACCAAGTATTTAACAAAAGGGTTGAAAAGTAGTAATTTTGCATTGTTGAAAGTGCCGGTCAGAAACTATGAATACTTTTGTCTATGCTGTGTTGCATGACTTCTTTAGTTATCCAGTACCATTTAATCCCACATCCTCTGAGTTTCTGCTTTGAGATTCATTCACAAGGGGAGAAATCTGCAGAAAATTGCCTCTGTCGGAAGACCTTCAGATTCATCACATTATCTTTGTTCATGATCTGCCTGTTGGTTACATAATCTTCCTACAGATTCCTCACCACCCTCCCTCTTCCCTAATTTATTGATGCTGATTAATATGGTTCTAAGGTGTGCAAAGACATCATGAGCTGTGTTTTTCTCTGTTCTAGCTCTTTTTGTTGTGACTCTTTTCCTGTGCATGCACTTTAATGGAGCATGCATTAAGTATTAGTAACTTGCACAATTGCACTGGTTGGCACCTAATATACTCTGGCGATGTGAACCTGAAGGGTAAGGTAGGATTCTCATTGCGGGAGCCTTGAATGGAGTATGGTAAAGAATCTGCAGAAAGATTAAGGTAACTAACTTTTTCTTCTGCAGCTTTTCCTCCTCTGACAAAATATCCGCTGGCGCAACACACTGCTAGTTGCTGTCATTAGATTTCTTTGAACGCATACACAAGACCACCCTTCAAATGCAGTCATGAAAGACAGTGTTTCTTCTAGCTGTAATATCTACGAGGCACTATAAAGTTGTTCAGGCATTTTCGTTTAAACTGCCTTACTTGACACTTTGAGCCAATCCTCGATTCATGCTTAATGTCCCAATGTAAGTCCATATGAGGCAATAAAATTAATTGCCCAACATTTTTTCCTCCATTTCTTTTAACAGTTTTCATTAAAGTTTGAAGCTGACAATGTACAGAACACAAAATAAATGTTTAAGTAACTCAGTATAGACAGAAGCTTGACAAATAGTTAACCAGCATATATCAATATGCTGTCTATTTTACATATCAAATTCAAAACACCTGCATTTTAACTTCAACCAAGAGAACTTATTTTTTTGTTACATTAGTAGGACGAAAGACAGGTCAGTTTTTCATCTCTTACGGAAATTCCAACAAAGGTTGCCCTCTTTTAAAACGAAGCATTGCTCGATGTATTATAGCTTGTATCTCCTCTTGTCATGGCAAAGCTGGGCTTCCTGTCAGACTTCGAAGCAGAGCACTTACGGATATATGCAAAAAAACAACCTGGGCTTCTTGCCTTACCTTTTCCAAGCATTACTGACTGGATAGCCAGTCTAAATCCTATATGGTGGTTGGACAGGTGGTGTGCCTCAACCTGGCTCACTAAGGTGAGCCTAATTTCCAGCTCTACTAACTGCATTTTGCGAGTTACTGTTTCATAATCCTAATTCTGGCATATGAATCTATGAAACTTTCGCAGGCTCAGAAGCAAACGTTACCTTACAGTTACTATGGTCCATCAGCATTGGCATCTTCCATAGATTACATGCACCTGCCCTCCTTCCCGTTCATTAAGCTACTAGCAGTCTCCTAGACTAGCAATGCAAATCTGACACTTTATACCTCTGAGGATTGTTGGAGGTCTTAGCTTCTCCAAGTTATTAGCCTAAGTTTCGGGTTACATAATGAAGTGGATGGACTACCAGTGGTCTATGGCTGTTTCAGTTTTATTTGCTGTATTTTTATAGTTAAACATTTACTTCTGAGTAGTTCCTAGCCTGATGTGGCGGAATACTTCGACCATGTGAATCTCTCAAAGTTACAGGCGCTGAAGAACTCCAAATGCAGAAAAATAAACCTCTATAGTTGTGGCGTAATTAGCAATTTTCTTTTTTCCTTTTCCTTAATATTCTGTAGTAATTTAGGTTGGAAAATCAGCTTCATCAATGTAGCAAGGGGTATACAGCACAGTACAGAAATAAAAGATTGCGAATCTGTAGAGTAAATTAGGAGAGGAGCCATTCCCTTTGCCAGCAAGTACATCATTTGACTTTGAAATCCATATAATAGTGGCTGGCGAATACTTGTAGTGATCCAGTAGAAAGGAAGTGGTGGGTACTTTCTTCTGTGTCCAAGGTGAACTAAAATACTGCATTGTGGGTATGTAGGCAATAATATCAAAGGGATTTTAAAGCAAATTTGTATTTAGTAAAGGATACTAAAGGATTGGCTGCGAGGGGAAAGCCAGCAACTATGGGGAACAAGTCGGAAGACACTGGTGCCAGAGGAAGATTGCTTTAATGAAGATCATTTTCAGGCAAAACTGAAAGAAAATACTGATAGTCTGAGATCTCTAAGTGAAAATGTTATTACAGTACTAGTATCCCCAAACCTGCCTGTTCCAGCAATTGGAAGTTATTGTTAGAATCGTATTGATTTGCTTAAGACTGAATGTTCCAAGATTATTGATTGTTAGTTGAGATTGCTTAATGTTTGTAAGTAGTGAGTATGGAAGAGGTAAGATGTTGTCTTGCAAATTTAAAAGCCTTTAAAACTAAGGGTAAACTGGGTTGTAAAGTTTTGTACATGAACCGAGAATCATATTTTAACTGTGTAACTTTCTCCCTTACAGTTGGTGATTATCAGCTTCGGCCTCCTGGTATTACCATGCCAGGAGAGGTTCCATCTCTCCAAGACCTGGAACAGTATAGCACCATCGCAGGCAAAAGGCTCTCATCCCTCCCGATCAAAAAGACTCAGTCCATACAGAGTACAGACTCTTCAGATCAGTCACCAGTAAGTGGCAGGCCGCGTGAGAACAGGTTACCAGCAGTAACAGCACTTCAACAGGCTGCGAACTGGCACGCCAGCGAATCGGAAAGCATTGCTGACACCCCAATGAGCCCACTTATCAAGAGCAGCCTGAGTGCAGAACTGAGCGAAGGTTTCCTCAACTTCTCTATGACCAACAGAAACATACTGAGGACTAGTAGCCGAAAGGAGAAACGTAGATCTGGCAATTACAAGCCCCTGGACCATAGAGGTTCCTCAGAGGGCCTTGAGAGTGCTGTTCCAAAGAAAGCAGGGTCCTCAGACAGTTGTTTCAGTGGAACAGATAAGGAAACTCCTAGCACACTTAGTAGTTACAAAAGTGAGAAGACTAACTCCACACATTTGGATAGCCCATCATTTGGCCATACCGGCAGGCCGGCTGGCGTGGCGGGTCAAGATCCTCTCACTGGTGGAGACTCCCTACACACTGCTACCACTAGGGAGGAGAGTGATACAGATGCACTTTCGGACAGTGAACTTCTGAAATCTCCTGAGCCTGACGATGAAGACTGTGGTGTATTGAATGGCTTTGCCAGTCAAAATGAGGACACACAAAACACATTGGAATCCTTTGACACTGTGATTCAGTCAGACACGTTGATAGATCATGGGAATGAGAATTCTTCAGATGAAAGGACAAAAGAGTCCGAACTCCAACGTACAAGCAGAGACTTGCAAAGTGAACTGAGGACCGAAAGTTTGGTGAAAGACACTGGCTGTCTTGGATTCTCGGAGCCCATATTGGCAGCACTTACAAACCTGCCAGAAATGGAGCAGGTGGTACGTCCAAAAGATTTGAACATTTTACGGCAGGGCTCGGGTCACAAATCTGGCAGACGGAAGCCTTCCAGAAGACATGGAAGTGGAAGTTTTGACTGTGCTTATCACCAGGAATATGCACCAGTGCGGACTATCCTGGATGCCAAAGCATACAGCGAGACATTTTTTGAGGACGAAGACTCCAGTGATGCCAGTGACATTAGTCGGACATCCAGCATACGCTCCCAACGCAACTACAGCAGCGACAGCTCCTCCAGCACTTCATGCTACTCGCCTGAAATGGAGCGTCAGACCGCACAGCAGCGCAAACGAAGGGCCCCTAAAAACGAGCTAGACCCCACTCACCAAGAAGGGGGCCCAGCCAAAAGGACGTACGCCCATAGGACGTCAAGCGCTGCTAGTGCAAAAACACATGCTCGTGTTCTAAGTATGGACGGTGGTGCATCAACAGCGGCCAATCAGGGGGAGTCGTTAAAGCCACCAGCCTCTGATGGTGGTAGGGTGCTGACTTTGTCCAAGTCTGACCTTGAGTCCAGGGTCGGGGATTTTTCCACCCAGGAATGTTTTGCACACCGGCTGGAATCTCTTGGAGGGTCATGGGGTCATTCGGCCAATCAGCCAGGCTGGAGAGGAGAGCTTTTGGAGGAGGGTGCCATGGGAGGTGGTAAGTATTGCTGATATTTATTGTTCAAAATTATGTTGACCCTGCCTAGTTTGCCTTCAGCCCACCTGTATTGGGACTGTTTTGGAGACCAACAATTACATCACTGTATGCATATATGATTAGTAATAGATATGGATGTCATCCATAGAAACATTTGGCGATGGATGGTGTCTTTGAACAATTGGTGGTATTTCCCCATGAAAGAACTATTATTTCTCTGTTTGTATTTATCATAAATTGCCTATTAACTGATTGCAGTGTTAGTAAAGTTTGTAACAGTTCCATTTGTGATGGTGAGCCATTTGATCTGTGTTTGAATTGGTAATTGACACAGCAGTTCATCAATCCCTCAGGGGTGTTAGTTACGCATAGAGCATTTTCCCCGGAGTTATTGGTAATGAATGAAGTCCTATCTTCCCTGAGCTATTAGAAATGAATAGAGCTGTTCCTTCCCTGGGCTATTAGTAATAGAAAGAGCTATTCCTTCCCTGAATTGTTAATAACGTTGAGAGCCATTCTGCCCATTAGGTATTCATAATGAAGCACACAATGAAAACACTACTGTATTGGTAATGGATAGAGACATTACATCCCAAACATTTTGGTATTGATCACCCATATTAATCATACAGAATTAGTTTTGTGTATAGTAATGTGTTACATAGGTACATACCAAGGTGGGCACGTTGTAAATAGGTGTATATAATAATACATCACGTTGTAAATAGGTGTAAATATATAACATAAGATTGTAACATAATGCAAGAGCAATTCTTTCACTGATATGTTAATTATGGCTCAAGCCAAAAATCTCTTCGGGCTAGGACTAGATAAAGCCCTTTTATCCATGGAGGGGTGTTAAAAGATTGACCCATTCCGAATAGTTAAATAGAACATATTAGTAATAGTAAAGGGTGTATTTTTTCCCCTGTCTGGGGTATTAATCCTGAATAGAACATTCTGTCTGTGAAGTATTTGCATCAGATGGAGTCGGTTTGTCCTGGATCTATTTGTAATTAATGGAACTATTTGTTCGCTAGGGGTTTCATCAATTAATAGAGCCCTTCAATCCTTAGGTTTGTAGTAATAGATTAGGTTTGTATTGTTTAGCTCCATTAAATGCCCAAGTTCTTTGTAAAAAAGAAATGGAGCCACACATTTCCTGGCATGTTAGAAAAGGTTAATATTAAAGACGGGCTTTTGGTCCCTGATGGTGTTAGATTGCATTACGCTATTGACTCCTTAGGATATTAATTCTGAATGAACCATTAAATCTTAAGGGATGTTCACAGCGGGAAGATTTGTTCTGGTTTTCAGATATTATTTGTAAGTAGCCAGACTATTTTTGTCCATACAGTTTGAGGTTTTCACATTGACAATAGCCACTCGAAGTCTAGGAGTGTTAATGATTTACTTAGGCATTCAACTCCTGAATTGTTCCCAGTAGAGACTATCAGTTTGAGGGGTTCACCAGTAGAGTGGAACAGAGCTTTTTAGGTTGCTGTGGCTGTAATAATTGAGAGTGCAAGCCAATCAACTATGGTGTACTCAATGGATAGAGTAATTAACCAACTGTTGCACTCTGGATGTGTTAGTAATGGAGAGACTTGTTTATCACTAGAGGTGTTAGTTATGTAATAAACATCTCGAGGCTGTAGAAATAAATGAACACAGTTGATGTGATAGATTTTTTGCATAATGCGGTCATTCTATGCCACAATTTTGGAAAGTACAAAGGCCCAATTCCATCCAATCGGGTGATAAAATAATGGGACTCTGATTTTGTAAAGTTACTCCAGATCTGCACCTTTCTTCTTGCTTCAGAGGGTTCTCGGGGTCTGGACTTTATCTTGGTAAACAAAAGCTGCAGACATTTGAAACCCATAGTAGAGCAGCATACAAAATACCAATGAACGATTTGTACTTTGGGAGCTCTTAAATGCTGGGTATAGAGCCAGTCATTGAAATGGAGTAAGAATGTAATTAGAGGTTGACAGTAGGGGTATGCCACAATACGATTCGGTAACCAAATTTTCCCTGTCCCAAATAGCCCCTCTTTTCACTTCAATTCCCACAATTTAATGCCAGGGGTACTGTCTCTAGATCTGCATATTAGAATGGGGTAATCGTTGATGACCTGGACACCCCACTTGTCATCTGAAGGAACATAGATGAAAAAAGAAATACACTTTACAGAGTGACATTTAGAAACGTTATGCCGAGTGAACAGGCTGAATGAATTAGTCTTTAGGGTAAGATGCTAACAATGTCAGAAACCACCCAGGTGTATTCTTTAATAACACATGAAAAGCCTTAAACAAGTTGTCCCACCAAAGGAAATCTGCCATACATGCATATTGATCTCGTGTATCCCTGCTCAGTCTTATAACATTCCTTCATCATTGGTTATGTAAGGTGGCTCCTGAGTATATTGGTAGCACATATGATGTAGACCAATGCTTGAAGGCTGTACCCATTTGCTGGGATCTGCCTAATACCGGTCAGTATCCTTTTCTCAAATCTGGCGGGCCAGCACTTGAGCTCTTGAGGACCAGGGTCGGTTTTGTTCGCTCATTGAGTCTATTGCTTTGCTGCATTGCCTCTCATTGCTCTTCAGACAGCCTGTTGCTCTGGCTTTTCTTTTGGCTTACTCTCCTGGTGATATTTTATGCAAGTCCTCCTTAAATGGAACCCATGGGCATGCCCTAATGTAGGAGGCCGTGTAATAGGATGACCACTTGATCAGGCCTGTCCTCGCAGCAATGATGGACTCTTCACCCTCACTCTTCTTATTGTGATGACAATTGATAAGTAGTTCTCTCACCGAAAGGCCCTGAACACCAAGCTACTGCAGTGAAGTGTAGCCAGTCTTTTGAATGTCCCACGAATGAGTTAACTCAAGCTAATGATCCGGTTTTCTTCTATTATTTTGCTAAATTAATCTTAGTTTTAGCTTATTAAATGGTCCCCTGAATTGACATTTATTACTGTGATAGGTAACGAGGGCAAGCCTCCGTCATACCTGGCAGTAACCACCTCATCAACAGTAATCTATTTTCAGCTTTTAGCTGTCCCACATTTACCGCTGAAGGGGCCTACGCACCTGAGCGCTCGACACTGTGTTGAACCAACTCATGCTGCCTCCTTTCAAACCCATCCATAGGGTACATCTGAAAATCCTTTTGTGGAAATCCATGCTTCTGCTTGTTCTTCCTTCAGTAAGAAGAGTAAGAGAATTGCAGGCTTTCACCAGGAAGGAACCAGATCATTGCTTCACTAAAAACAAGCTGATTTTTAAGACCAACCCAATTTTTATGCCTAAAGTCACTACAGATTTACACATAAATAAAACGGTTACCATGTCCTCTTCCTTCCATGATCCATCCACTTGTGAAGAGCTCCTTGCACTCACGGCCTATCCAGTTTTTCACATGCTGACATATTTTTCTCAGCCGCGGTCCATGCAGGTAACATTGGTGGGGCTGGGTGGGGGGATTCTGACGGACGATGCAGAGGGAAAATTAATTATTTATTAGATTTTCCCTCCGCATCATCCCTCGAAATCACCGCTTGTCTCCATTACCACTCCACAGGTAGTGGTTTCTGCCGCTGTTTGACTTTGTTTTACTCCAATTTTCAGTGCCCCTAGGGCCCTGGTTGCAGTCCGCGGCCTCCCGGTGTCCTGTGCCATTACTGCGCAACTTTTAAGAGACACGCGGACTTGAGTGCATCCTCCTCACTCCATTTTTAGGAAAGAAGCAGGAGGCATTCTCTCGTTTTCCGTGAGGAGCACCTCCACTCACATTGCAGACTTGCTGCTTCGGGAGCACTTGTTGGAAATTTTTTAGACTTGCTCTTGGGAACATTTAAGCATTGCAATTAAAACTGGACTGAAAAATAGGGGCCATGTTTCATTCGGTTTTGTCACTTTGCGTGTAACGTTTGTCTCGTAACACGTTGCCATGGCAACGCGAGCAGCGTGAGCTACTAAAGGTCCCGAACAGCAGAGCGTTACGGTCAGTTGACTACTTTATTTTTCTTTGGATTTTTGGTAATCCATCAAAAAAAGTAAAAAAAAAATAAAGAAAAAAATCGGGTTGAGAAAGGAGGGCAAGGTAAATATCAAATGAATACTCTTAGATTAGTGTGCCCAAACTCTGACAGTTATGTCTGAGAAAGAGATGCAGGAACTTCTGACCCTCCCCTCAATGAGGATACATTTAAGGAGCACTTTGAGAGGGAATTTAAGTCTTCACAGAAAGAAGTGGTAGAAGCCGTTCTCAGTAAGAGAAAGAGGGTTTCTCCTGCTAAGAATCATTTTTACCACTTTCAGAGGACGAAACACTCCTAATTAGGAAAGATGGTAAGGCCTCTAGAAAGACAAAACATTGATAAACGAAGTAGAATCTGTGGGCAGCCTGAGTGCGGCAAAAGAGCGAGATCAGTCTTTGGGTAGTCTGAGTGCTATAGATGACAGTGGTGCCCACAGTGGCACAATGAGTAAGTGCAGCCATCTTGGAGCAATTAGCATGGGAGTCCCTCGTGGCACAAAGAGAATGAGTGGCCTTCATAGCACAAGGGACCGCAGTTTTGAAACTGATGATGAAGAATATCCATTTGCAATGAAAATTTGAGGAGGAGGCAGAGGAGTATGTTTTTGACCCTCTGGAGACATTGGACAGGGATTTCATTGACGAGGACCTAGACCAGCCTTCTAGTGCAAAGGCTAATAGAGACCCTTCTAGCGTGGAACTGTTCATTCCTACCTGCATTACAAACCCGAGGGCTGTCATATTGATTGCCTATGGACCCTATGGGATCCTTTATTAAATATTGGATTTTGCAAGTCCCTTGACAAGGAGACGCAGAATCTAATGAGAGCGGAAAGTCCCAGGCAGTTCCTGGATAACAAGTCAGGAATTACTCCTAATTTGGACCCAGAGTTGTTAACCTTCCTCTTTAAGACTGGGAGAGATCCCAGGAAGGGTGTTAAACGCTGCCTTAACCAGTATCAAGATAGGGTATTAGACACTCTGGGAAAGTTGGCGAGAGTATTAGATATGGCTGATGAAGCCTATAAGGGTGTGCTTGTGGACGTGGAGCTTCTCTGTGGATGGAGCCAGCGGGCTCTATGCCCGTTCGGCAATGCCAATGACGGTTTAATTGTCGAGTGAAGGAGAGCTATTTTAATGAGAATGAACCTAAAGTTGGTAGACCTTGCTAATAAGGAGACGCATGGAGACCTAAACTACCTACTCTTTGGAGAGAGTTTTATTAAGACTGTAGGCAAGTATGTTCCAACCATCACTGCATTCAGCAAGGCACAAAAACATTAAGCGCATGTTCAGCGGTACAGTTTTTGAAAGGGCTGACATGAGGGGACTGGCTGTCAGCCGTGGGCAACAAAGGTCCCAATACTACTGTCCGGACCAGCGAGGGACGGAATAAGCATCCATGCCAGCAACAACTTCTTCCTGCAAAGAGGATGCCGTTCTCTCTCGAGAGGCAATCCGAGGTAGATTGCAGGGAAAATATAGATTTAGGTAAGAGTCTCCCCGCCAGTTGGTTTTTCCCATTTAAAGTTAGGGGGAGATCACGTCATTACTTCCAAAATAGGTCAGCATAACAAAGTATTCCTTGCTGTTGCAGACCGTGAAGGGTTTCAAAATAGAGTTTTCCCAACTACCTTACCAAGAGTGTTGGCCCAAGCGATTTGTCCCTAGATCAGGAACAATCAGCACCGGTAGATTCAGAGATGGCGCAAATGTTGCTCAAATGAGCAATTTGCAAGGTGACGAAGTCAGGAAAGGGTTTTGCAAGTACTGTTTTCCTAGTAAAGAAAAAGGACAAGGGCTGACGTCCAGTAATACATTTAAAAATAACTAAACAGGTTTCTGATTTACGGGAACTTCAAGATGGAAGGAATCCTTCTTTAGAGGGACATTTTGCAAGAAAGACTGACTTGTGAAGTGGTATCTCAAAAACGCCTATTTAACATTTCCTAGGGATCCAGATTCTCATAAATATTTACGGTTCAGATGGAGCGGCATACTGTACCAGTTTTGTGGTCTTCGCTTCGGCCTCTCATCATCCCCTTGGTGTTTCACCAAAGTCCTGCAGCCAGTTGTTGCCTTCTTGAGAAGGAGAGGAGTACGTTTATTGATTTACCTAGACAACATTTTACTGATGTCTCAAGATCAGGGGGAGTTGCTGAAGCACCTGAACTGGTCAATGTATCTCTTCAAAGCTCTAGAGTTCAATAACAATGTGGAGAAGCTAGTTATGATTCCTATGCAGAGTTTGGAGTTTCTGGGGTTTCAAGTCGATACAAATATGACACAACAGTGTCTCCCTCAGAAAAAATTGACGAGAAGGAGGTAGCTAATGTTCTATCAAAGGATGTGGTGAGTTTGAGAGGTCTTGCAAGAGGGGTTGGTATTCTGTCGTCCTCCATTCAAGCAGTTTTCCCAAGTCCGTTGCATTAAAGGACTCTTCAGAGGATTAAATCCTTGGGATGAGGAAAGGTCTATGGTACGCAGATACAGTTCCTCTGCCTGGGGGCTCGGGAGGACCTTCAATGGGGATTGAGCAACCTGGACGTCTGGAACGACAATGCAATTTTTGGGAAGGTCCTGCAGTTTACGATAGTTGAAATAACCTTGGTTGGGGTGCATCGTTAGGAGAGATGGAATCTGGGGGGCAAGTGGTCCCAGGAGGAACTCCCTTACTCAAAAATTGCCTGGGGATATTGGCAGGTCGGAACGCTTTGAGCTTCAGGGCCAATCTAAAGAACAGTGTTGTATTCATCTGAATGAACAATTTCACAACAGTATCCTATATCTGTCATCTAGGGGGAGCAAGATCAAAACAACTTGCAGATCTAGCCAAAGAAATTGGTATTTTTTTGGAGTCTGAAGATTCTGTTGAAGGCAGAGTTTATTCTGGTTCATCAGAACGAGAGAGCAGATTGGAACTTGAGATTCCAGCAACTGGAAGTTGAATCCGGGGGTTTTCAAAAAGATTCCGAATTGTTGGGGCCCTTTTCAGATAGATATGTTTGCCAGCAAACTGCCTTTTCAGGTAGATCAGTATTAGAATTGGAGGCAGGACCCCCAAGGCTTTGGCAGTGGATGCTTTGTTTCAAATTTGGAACAGAAAGAATTGCTATGCGTTCCCTCCATTTGCTCTAATTCAGAAGGTGTTATTAAACGTACGGAGGAACAATGCAGCATTGTCCTGGTAAATCCGTTTTGGAACACTGTGTGTGGTTCTCTAGAGTAGTGGAGTTAGCAATGGAGGTTCCATGTTTATACCAGGGATTGCAGGACTTTTAGAAGAATAGGAAGGGAAAGAACATCCTCTCGTGCTAGAAGGAAACGTGAACCTTATTGTCTGCAGGATTTTAGGAGATCTGATAGGTTCGAGGCATGTGGGCTGCTAAATTCATATCTGTAGCATAGATCGCCGCCTATTGTTGGGTCCGGATGATTGCACATTGTTGTCCTGGAAGAGTCTTCGAAGTATCACGAGATAGGTGGCTCCTCCCCTGGACTACAGTGCGCATGGGCATCGACTCCATCCCCAGATTGTTTTTTTCCGCCATTGGGTTCGGATGTGATTTCGACGTCCCCTGTTCGGAATCGTATAAATACTTTCTCAAGGCCAAAAGGCCTTCTTGGCACCGTCGGTATTGTTCGCGTTCGGTCCCGTCTATCTTCCAGCTCGTGGAGTCGGATATCCGGGGGGGTCGTGAGACTCTTCGGTGATCGGGACCTAGTCGACGCAGCAAGACTTCGTCGGCATGGAGCGGAGTCCATTCAAGAAATGTCCCGTGTGTGGATCCAAGTACCCACACATCGACGTCCATCCTGTGTGCAACAAGTGCCTGTCGCCGGACCACGACGAGGCCAACTGTATGGCCTGTTCCAGATTTCGATCGAAGAAGACGATCAAGCTTCGGCTCGTGGCGCGCCTTGAGGCCCGGCGATCGGCTCCGGCACCGGTGGACATCTTTGACGACCCCGCGGAAGACGACCAAGTGCGTCACCTGCAGATTTCCCCTACCCCGGTGGCGGTCGAATCCGGAGACGGAGCTGACGACCACAGTCCCGACATTGAAGAAATCGTCGAGAAGGTAGGGGACGACGACGAAGCATATGGGGCCATGGAAGATAGCTCGGAGGAAGAGCTATGCCCCGTTCGTACTTTTACAAAGGCTCAGGTCACTGGATCGCCACGCGGCCTTACCCACGACCTTGCACCTCGATCCACGGCCCCGCCTTCCGGCTCGGCTACGGACACCTCCGCGGAGCCGCCATTACAGAAAACAAAACCGAAACCCTCGGTACCGGTGAAAACCAAAATGGCCGACGCGCCATCAAAACCGAAGACGTCCGCTCCGGTGCCGACGCTGTCGTCTTCGGGGGCCCCCAAGCAGGCGCCGAAGGTGGTTAAGGAGCCAAGCTCGAAGAAGCCCATCGGGTCGGAGTCTACCAAGGGAGACAAGCCGACGCCCAAGAAGACTGCCGAGCCTGCATCGGGACAGTCTGTCGCGCCGAAGGCCAAGGGGCCTGTTGTCGCGAAGTCGGTGACGGCCGCAGAGCCGAGGTCTGGGGCCGTGACCCCTAAAGGAAAGTCGATCGATCCGAAGCCATCGGTAGTGGACAGCGATCGGAGCGCACCTGTCTCCAGTGCTCCTCGACCGGACAAACACAAGTCTGCCACGCTCGGGTCTTCCCCAGGGGGCAGACCACGGACATCAGTCGGATCGACGAAACCGTCCGCTTCCTTTACGAAGCAGGTCTCGGACTCACTCAAGCGCCTTAAGGACAAGGCTTCGGCATTGGACCCGAAGACTCCTCCCGCACCGAAGCTAACAGGCGCACCAAAGACCACATCGGCACCGCTCGTCTACACGTTGCCGCCTAAGGTGGCGCCGAAGGCCTTTGCACCGCGGTCGGTGCCCAAGGACACCTTGGCAACGTCCACTCACCCGGCTGGGACCGTGGGTCCTCGACAACCTTTGGTTGAAGAACGGTCGGAGCATTTCATCGATGCCGACACCGGCAAACTCACGCTATACAAGAGGAAGATTACTTCACAACCTTTGCAGTCCTTTACCATTCCTCTGAAACGGAAAAAGCCTGACGCAGACACCCTAGTTCTGGTGGAGCAGATTCTTCCTCAGCCTAGGCGGAGTGCTACACCTTCACCCACATACTCAGATGGAGATGGAGGGGACCAAGATGAGGAGTACAACTTCCCTGCTCATACAGAGCCTGATGAGCAGCAGGACTCATGGATGGATACTGGTGATCAAGGGGACCAGCAGACGGTCCAGGATCCACAGGTCTATAACGTAAAGCCGTCCCCCACTGAGGACTCTGCGGCATTTATTGCCTTAATCGAAAGGGCTGCTACAAACCATAAGGTGGAGATGCATGCTGACCCCGTGGAAGTGGACTTCCTTTTTGACACTTTCTCTACTGCTGAAAAAACTGTCAAGACTCTCCCGATGTTGAAAGGGGTCCTTAAGCATGCGGCAGACATTTTCAAGGAACCCACAAGAGCCCGGGTGGTCAACCCCCGCATTGAGAAGAAATACAGACCGGCACCTGGCGACCCCACTTACATACGGGGCCAGTTGCCTTTGGACTCTTTGGTGGTCTCTAATGCCCGCAAGAGGGCAAACTCCCAATCGACGGGTGAAGCTCCTCCCCCGGACAAAGAGTCAAAAGTGCTGGAGGCATCTGGGAAGCGGGTAGCAGCTCAGGCGGCCAACATATGGCGCATCTCAAACACGCAAGCTCTGTTGGCCAGATACGATAGGGCGCACTACGACACCCTAGAGCAGCTGTTACAACACCTCCCAGACCAGTTTAAAGAGGGAGCTGAGATGCTTATTCAGGAGGGGAAGCTTATCTCCAACGCTGCTATAAAGTGTGCGCTAGATGTTGCGGACACAGCAGCGAGAGCGATCAACACTAGTGTGATGCTGCGACGTCAGGCTTGGCTCCGCATCTCGGGATTCAAGCCAGAGATACAGACTACTATCCTCAACCAACCCGTTAATCCTGACAGGTTGTTTGGCCCAGAGGTGGACACCACCCTGGAGAAGATCAAAAAAGATACCGAGACTGCCAAGTCCATGGGAGCTCTCCAGTCCCAACAATTTAGAGCGAACACGTTTCGTCGCTCAGGCAATCGAGGTGTTAACAGAGGACACATGTCGCAGCAGACGCCATTCAATAAAAGTGGTGCGCAATCCTCCTACAGCAAGCAGGGCAGAGGTGGATACAGAGGAAACAGTGCCAAGGGTAGAGGCAGAGGCAACAACAGTTCCCGTTCCTCTGCCGCCAACAAACAGTGACTCCCTGTCACTGCCCCCCGACCATCCAACACCTGTCGGGGGGAGACTCCAACAGTTCCTGCCCGTCTGGAAGTCCATCACCACAGACAGGTGGGTCAGGAAACTTATCCAGTTCGGCTATTGTTTAGAACTGACATCCACCCCACCACCCATGCCCCCAAAACACCGTCCTATGTCGGCAGAGCACTTGCACTTATTGCAGCAGGAGGTTCTAGTGATGCTGCAAAAAGGCGCAATAGAGCTCGTGCCGGTGGAGGAGGAAGGCACAGGGGTTTATTCCCTGTACTTCTTAATCCCAAAAAAGGACGGCTCGCTCAGACCGATTCTAGACCTACGCCCCTTAAACCAGTACATTCTTTCAGAACACTTCCACATGTTGACACTGCAGCAGGTTCTTCCCTTGTTACAACAGGGAGACTTCCTCGCAACCTTGGACCTCAAAGATGCTTACTTTCACATACCACTCCACCCCTCCCACAGAAAGTACCTCAGGTTCACCATCCAAAACAGGCATTACCAGTTCAAGGTGCTCCCCTTCGGAGTGACCACTGCTCCCAGAGTGTTCACAAAATGCCTGGCGACTGTGGCGGCACACCTTCGGAGACAGAGTATACATGTCTACCCTTATCTGGACGACTGGCTCGTGCAGGCAAAGTCAGCCCAGCAGTGCGCCGCAGACATGTCCCACACCATTCACCTCCTTCACAGTCTGGGCTTTACACTGAACTACCCGAAGTCACACCTTCAGCCAGCCCATGTGCGGCAGTATTTAGGCGCGACGATCAATACTCTGGCTGCCACAGCTCAGCCAAAACCCAGCGAGGATCGGCAACATCCAGGCGCTGATCCAAAAGTTCAGACCACAACACTCACTCCCAGCGAGAGTGTTCATGCAGTTGATAGGCATGATGGCCTCCTGCATCTTCATAGTCCCGCACGCGAGACTCCATATGCGTCCGCTCCAAGAATGCTTAGCGCATCAGTGGACTCAGGCTCAAGGACAGCTAAACGACCTAGTGTTGGTGACGGGTCGGGCATACAGCTCTCTGCATTGTTGGAATCCACAAAACCTTTGCAAGGGCTTCAGTTCCTCACATGGAAAGTGGCTTTTCTCATTGCCATAACATCTCTAAGACGTGTTAGTGAGCTACAGGCGCTCACCATCCAAGAGCCATTTATACAAATACATTCAAACGGATGTATGATGTTACAACGCATACTTTTACCACGACTCCCATTACCACGCAATTTTTACAACGCAGGATCCATTACAACGCAGTACCATTACAACGCATGTATTTACAACGCTGGTACCTTTACAACGCATACAATTACATCGTAAGTATTGGTAAGTTTAAAATATTTTTTTTATGTAAATTAATTAAAATTAATATAATTTAATTTAATTAATTTTTTTTTTAATTTAATTAATTTAATTTAATGTAATTACTTTATTTTAATGTAATTTAAATTTAATTGTATTTAATTTTTACCCTGTACCCCTTTACCCAAAAACCCAAACCCAAAACTGACCCTTAATCTTAAAAATATCCCTTTACCCAAAACTGACCCTAAACCCTAAAAATACCCCTTTACCCAAAAACCCAAAACTGACCCTAAACCCTAAAAATACCCCTTTACCCAAAAACCCAAAACTGACCCTGAACCCTAAAAATACCCCTTTACCCAAAAACCCAAAATTGACCCTAAACCCTAAAAATACCCCTTTACCCAAAAACTAAAACTGACCCTGAACCCTAAAAATACCCCTTTACCCAAAAACTAAAAACTGACCCTGAACCCTAAAAATACCCCTTTACCCAAAAACCCCAAACTGACCCTGAACCCTAAAAATACCCCTTTACCCAAAAACCCAAAACTGACCCTGAACCCTAAAAATACCCCTTTACCCAAAAACCCAAAACTGACCCTAAACCCTAAAAATACCCCTTTACCCAAAAACCCCAAACTGACCCTAAACCCTAAAAATACCCCTTTACCCAAAAACCCAAACTTATAATATTTTTAATAAAATTATATACTTACCAATACTTACGTTGTAATGGTATACGTTGTAAAGGTACCTGCGTTGTAAATACATGCGTTGTAATGGTATTTCGTTGTAATGGATCTGCGTTGTAAAAAATGCGTGGTAATGGTAGGTCGTTGTAAAAGTTGCGTGGTAATGGTTGTATACCCATTCAAACAGGGTGGTGCTGCGCACTAACCCCAAATTTCTCCCTAAGGTGGTGTCGCAGTTTCATGTCAATCAAACTATCGAACTGCCCGCATTCTTTCCCAACCCACAATCGGTGGCAGAAAGGATGCTCCATACGCTTGATGTCAAAAGGGCGCTTATGTACTACATTGACAGAACACAACCTTTTAGAAAGACACAGCAACTCTTCGTTGCCTTCGCATCCCAGCACAAAGGCAACCCCATTTCCAAAGCAGGAATAGCTAGGTGGATCGTTAAGTGTATTCAGATTTGCTATCAGAAGGCTAAGCGCACTTTAACGGTCCCCCCCCAGGGCACACTCCACACGCAAGTTGGGGGCCTCCATGGCTTTCCTGGGTAACATTCCTTTGGAAGACATTTGTAGGGCAGCCACATGGTCTACACCACATACGTTTACCAAACATTACTGTGTAGATGTGCATTCCAAACAGCAGGCAGCTGTAGGACAGGCTGTTCTTAAAACACTTTTTCAGACTTCTGCAGCTGGCACGGGCGGCCGCCGTTAATGGAGGGACTGCTATGTATTCCATGCTACAGATATGAATTTAGCAGCCCACATGCCTCGAACTGAATATGCTACTTACCAGTATGCATCTGTTCTTGGCATGTAGGGCTGCTAACATTCATATCGCCCGCCCTCCTCCCCGGCGCCCGTAGCGGCTGCAGACTTTTCTTACTTTTTATCTCCAGCATGGTCATCACTTTCACTGTTAAACTCCATCTTTGCCACAATGGCTAAAAACAATCTGGGGATGGAGTCGATGCCCATGCTCACTGTAGTCCAGGGGAGGAGCCACCTATCTCGTGATACTTCGAAGACTCTTCCAGGACAACAATGTGCAATCATCCGGACCCAACACTAGGCGGCGATCTATGCTACAGATATGATTGTTAGCAGCCCTACATGCCAAGAACAGATGCATACTGGTAAGTAGCATATTCAATACTCAGGCCTTTCAAGAGAAGCTAAGGACCTATTGGATGAGTTATGGGCACCTGGTACCAGGAAAAGATGCACAGAAGTCTGGAGGAAGTGGTGTAGTGTGAGTAGTTGGTGCTTGGAACGAAATTAGGATCTCATGGAAGCTCCTGCAGTAGAAGTAGCGGATTTTCTCGCAGGATTGTTCAAGTCCGGCCTGTCCTATTGAACTGGTAACGGTTACAGGTCTGGTGTTTCAGCAGGACATTCTCTGGTGAATGATTTTGTTATTGGTAGTGATCCTTTGATCCGCAGGGTAATGAAGGGAATAAGACTTAGACGTCCGCATAGGGCTAGGTATAACTCATTTTGGAACATTAATCTTGTCTTTTTACCTTTTTTCTTTTGGCCATATAACTCCTTTCTTTCAAGGAGACTGATATCACTGAAGTTGGCAACTTTGCTCTCTGTAATATCTTTTAGAAGGGTATCTTATGTTCAAGCACTGAAGGTTTATAATAGGCATTTCTCTAGATGGGCTCTACTTCGAGATATAGAAGAGAAAATAAACAATGTCTTATAACATCTTTTACCCCAGTTTCACTGACTGTAAGAAGTTGTGTAAAGTGAGTTGCTTGAAGGTTTACAAGCAAATTATGTTAGAATTTAGGCCAGATGGCGAGGATCGGTTATTAATTTCATATGTTAAGCCTTATAGGGCAGTTTAACAGCTACTATTTTAGATGGGTTTGGGCAGTGATGTCCGAGGCCGGAATAGATTTGTCCAAATTCGAAGCACACTCTTCTAGGGGTGCAATTAGCAGTAAGGTGTTTTGGGCAAGAGGTACACTTGCAGACATACTGATCAAGTGTTAACACTTTTTCAGGTTTTTACATTCAGCCTGTGGAGCATGTGCGCAGTGTGGCCTTGAGGAGCGTTAAACATGCATAATGGTAGCCTCCGGTCTTGTAATGAAATGGTGATTCTCCAATTTACCTTTCAGAGAGAGTCTTGATTTCATTAAAGACAACAGAGGCTAATATTTTTCCACCCATCATTCCCAATTGTTACTTTACAATGGAAATTATAGGAGGTTGGTGGGTTATGCAGTATTGTGAAATTATTGTGATTAACAATCAATTTTCAAAAAAAAATTCTCACATAGGTAATGAATGCTTACTTGTAAATTTTATTTTGGTACCAAGTGATTCTTTTTCTTTCAGATAGTTCTTTGCTGTGGGAATTTCCCAAGACCAGTCAAGTGTGATTCTTTGAAAAATTCTTGCAGCAAGCCAGTTTGTTGCATTTTGTTGCTGCTTCAAGAGGAAGATCTCTTGTTGTCGTGGACTTGTATACAGTTCTGATAGTTCTTAGATGGAATATTTTATTTATGATGTAGCTTATACCCTTTAAAGGGCTGCATGTTGGGGCAGCAATAAAAGGTTATTGCATAATGTTAGCCTCTGTTGTCTTTAATAAAATCTGGATTATCTCTGTATGGTAATTGTAGAATCACCATTTTCTCTTAGAGCGTATCTCATAAATGATGTGTGATCACCCTTCTCCTTCCCAGAACCTGAGCTCAGGCCTGACTCCTTTAAAATCTTCTACCCCTCCACATCTGCACTAAATGTACTACTAATAACTGTAAACATAAGGGCCTTTCTACGTTCCCCGATATGCTCATTTTAGACTACTCAAAACCCTCAGCACCTGATCTCTTTTGCGGATCAACACCTTCTGCAAGGTATTATTTAGACGTTATTTCCTTATTACTATTATTTTCATTCCATATTATGGTGATTGGACCCTTCTCACTCTCCTTAATTGGAGGATTCATTTCACTTAACTACTATACTGGCCTATCTCCAACACTCTTTATTCTCTATGCACAACTTGGGGTGCAAATCCTAATAGCCGAGCAGTATTTTTACTGCATGTTGTTGTGTTCTTAATTTCCAGTGGCGACATTGAATGAGAAAACTTCACCCTCTTACGCTTTCCCCTGACGAAGGGTTCCACGTAACCCGAAATGCATTGGGATGGATGAAATAAGAATGTTATGTATCTCTCAAGTGCTCAAACGCATTGTTGACTTGATATTATTTTGACATGTGACACAAACAGTTTGTATACCTATACATGCTAATAATGTTTTTGTGCTGTGATTTGAAAAATGCGATAACAGTAAAACATATGTGATGAAACATATAATGGTTGGCTTCAGAGCTTTTCATAAGAATTCTAAACTGCTATTGATAAATTTGTTTTAGACATTGTTGTCTTTTGAGCTGTGCATTCCCTTAACTGTGGGTTCTCCCACAGCCTACCTTGCTGTTCTAACTTGGGGAATTAGGGTCATTTCCCCACCGGGAATTGCACGCACATTCTTTACAAACCCACCAAATATCTCATAAGAAACTAGAAACCCATTTAAAGTCTACACACAGGTGTGCACCTGCACCCCCCTATCAGTGCATTTTAGACTACTGCCACAGTGGAAAGGGAGGCTCAAAACTACCCAACTTCTCTATTTGCACAGCTCAGCTCTTTGAAATGAAAGTCTTTCTAAAGAGCTGAACAATACTTGAATCTCTAGTAACCAATAAACAAGAAAGGTAATTGTTTCTCTCCCTCCTCCACCTGCCCTTACAGGGCAAACACTATATTTAATGATGGTAAATTCCTGCTCCGATCGATCAAAACCTTGCTCAACTTCATTTTCATTCATTCTTTCCTTCTATTTTTGACCTTTCTTGCCAACAATCCCATGTATCATCGCTCTCTAGTCATCCAATTTTTGAATGTCCCAGTTTTCTTTCTTTGAGTGTTTCCTTAACTCCACTCTCCCCAAACACCCCCTCACCACAATGTGTCACCTCTTCTCTGAATGATTGAGGCAGGGATACCAGGGGGTGGCTCCATTCATTCTCCATGTAAGAGTACCACACCTGCTCACTTTTCTTTCTTGATCTTAAATTGCATCCATCCTTTGTCGCCTAATCTGCAGCTGATGCCCACTTCTCCAGTTAGGAATATCGGATTCAGATAGATCACTGACTGGTAGCAAATTCCCACTCCCTTGCTACTTACTTTAATAGTCTCCCTCACACCCAAGCTACATCGGTCTACTCCCTAAAATGTTCATTCCTATCTCTTTCGGCCATCAGCCAATGTCCTGAACTCTGATCCCTTGTTCTTCTACCCAAAGTTCATATATTTTAAGAGATTTTTATAACTTGAATCGGCTCCACACAATGTGAGGGGAGGATTGCTTGATAATAGTCTACATCACTTGGAGCCTCTTGGGTGGCATGCCAATCAGAAGGTTTGCACCCACCATGATACTTTAAACAGGAACCCACTTTCTGAAAATCAGTATTAAACCTGCTCCTCATCCAGAACTGCCATACGAGGCCCCATCTAGAAGGGACCACAGGCAACCCAGATCAATTTCGACCTTGCACATTGAGCAAGAGATCCACATCTAGGCATCTACTTGAGTTCTGATGTTAAATCCTGCATATAAAAGGTGACCGGGACAAGAAATGCTTGAAAATAGACTAAACCACTGCAGAAGGAGGGATGCGTTCCTCCTATCACGTTTTGTTTATCTGTGACCCGAGTCCAAAACTTCCCCAATAGACATTCTGGGCGCTCAGAAAAAAATTAAATTTGATTGTTAATTTGACTTGTTTTTTTGGTCCAACCCAAATTCAGACTCTACAAACTTAACCCGTTGGCTGCTGCTGTTGACCATTGGCCGACGGCAGCACTACCTCGCTGATGCTGCCGTCGGCCAATGGGTGACGCGCCCACGCCCGTTTTTTAAAATGGCCGCACTGCCGCAAAAAAGTGGAAGCAGCCAACGGGTTAATCATCCTGATCCATTTGACCATGAAAATAACTGGGCAATTATATAAACCAACTTTCATATAACATTGACATTGTTAACAGGTGTGGTATTTCTGAACACCACCAAAATCTCTCCTCTTCAACTACTTGTTCTGCCCAAATTGTCTAGGAATAATCCGGATCCTTGGCCTGCCAGACCAAAGTCCTCCCTTGAAGTTGGTGAACTACTGATTCCCAATTATTCTTTTCTGATCTCGGCTCAAAACCTGCTCCTCTCAATTTATGCATTCACACAACCACGGTTCATAGTCCACTGCTATTCTTCCACTTACGCTGAACAAGATAATGTTCATATTCCCATTGACCTATTAATTACACCCTGCCATATTTATCTATCCCTCCCTACAGTGTCTTCTGCATAGTTGCTGATCCGCTGTCAAACAGACTGTAGATCGCTGATGCCATTCCCAGACTTAATATGGACAGCGTAGTTCTTCGTGGAATTCTGGTTCAATCATATCTCAATTCCTTCCACTTCTCCTGCTTTACTCTGCGTTACAATGCAGTTTAGAGTGCAGATATAGCAGATTAATTACATTGATACAAGAGGCGTCTATTCAGTGCAGAATGCTGTACACCAAGCACAATTCCGCACTTCTCTGCATGCTTGTGGAAGTTACCTTGCAAAATGCCTTGTAATCAGATAAAATGTCGCCTATTAAACTCCAGGTGATTCTGTCACCTTCATTGAGGAACAAATGGAGCAGGTTACAGATCAACTGGTTTTGTAAATTTAAGTTGCAATGGGGTGAGTCCAGGGACCTGGTGACCAATGTGCTACTTTTTCCGGGAACTTTTACAATGCAGCAGCAAACCTACTCCACTCGTGCCCTTGTCCTAGCCGATTGGTCTGATCACACGCCTATGTCTTTCATGCTGTTCCTCTTGCATTGTGAATATTTCAGCTAATTACAAAAGGATACATTGTGGTTTTAGTGGAATAAAAAACGCACATTAACTCTCTAGAAACTAGGGCTATGATTAGTTCTCCTTCTATTTTCCCTAACCAAGATGTCAGTATCTCCAATAGAAATTGTAAAAACAAAAGGTGGATGATAGAACTTTATGGAATTATATTGCACCACTTAAATGTAACGAGAAGAAAGTACAACGTTCTGCTCCATGGTTTTACAAGGACCTATTTGAAAAATGTAAACTGCAGAGAGTGCAAGAAAAAAGGGGGAGGTAATCTATCTCGCTTTCCGATTTGATACTTAGGGTTGCTAGAAGCTGCCACAAAAGCATCATATTTACGTAGCCAAGGCACACCAACATCAAGCGTGTGTTAAGGCACATTCAAAAACTGCTCTAAACTTCTATTTGAAATTCTCCCATTTTCTAACAGTCCATCCTCCGCTTTGATAGTTAAGGATACATCATCGCAATGTGAGGATTTTGTGCAGTTCTTTAATGAGAAATTTAAATCTATTGAAGGCCTCAAACCTCATCTTCTGGTCTCCTATCCTAAATTGCATTGGGAGCTAAATTAATTTGGTCTCATTACTGAAATATCTGAGAATGATTTACTCAAGACTGTAGTGAAGGTGAAACCTTCAAACCAGTTTGCCAACTTTGACTCTAAAAACATTATTGAAGATTGTTTTTCCTGTATCTTATCCAACTGGATACTAGTACATTTATAAGTAGTAGTAGTATGAGCTTTATTCCATAAAAATGTATCATAAAAGCATGTACATCTAAAAGTTCTTATTTTAAAATCATGTAACACAGCATAAAAAATAGATCATACTATACATCTTACTTCATACAATTTAAAAAAGAATATAAAAGAGGGATTTCATTAAGACCATAAATACCAATGTTCAAAACGGATACATCAATTAACATGCATGATGGATATTGCGCTACAATTTTTCACTTGAAGCTTTGTTCTAATTAGCTTTGCACATCCCAAATATTTAGCCACGCCGCAAACCATAGAGAGAGAGAGGAAGTGTCAGTTTTTAAAATGCGTAGTGCGAAACGGTAGTTCGTTGAGCCAAGCTTTTTACAAACTGGTTTGAGCCATTTGGCTCTGGCCAGGATGGGCACGCAAAAAAAAGTGGGCAATAGACTCTAGGAGCTTCACAACCTGGACAAGGTGCAGACGGTGAGTTGCGCCAGTTCTAGGTTGCTGTCACATTATTAAGCGGGAGGGTCCCTAGTCTCATCTTCATGTAGAGCGTCCTATCCCTAGGTGTCTGTATTAAATCAAGATAGGGTTCAAATTTCCGGATGAATTTGTGCTCAAGAAACTCCTCAGTAAGTTTCCCTATTTTAGGATTGCGTGTCTCTTCTGCCTGTACCGATTGTCAGTAGGCACTTTTTAGGTCCTTCTTGGATGGCGGAATCTGGCTGACCCAAGCCTCCCCAAATCCTATGTCCGTTAGAAGCTGCCTAAGATTAGTGATCCATTTAATCCTGTTACCTATATCAGTTGTTATTAATTCGCTGAGGGCAGCGGCGTATTTTGAAAGCTATGAGGTCCTTCTTATGCGTGCCCAGAAAAGTAAGGGACGGAGGCGTGCAATGTCCTGAACTGAATATCTTCCCATGTCATTATATAAGGGTTTCAGAGTGGTGGAAGTTGGAAGGGAGATAGATCTGAAAACAAGTATTTTAGAGATCTTGACAAGTTCATTTATCTATTACACATGGTTCATTCCTGACTCTACATTTGTCAAGGATCGCCCGTTGTGACAAAAGAATCAACAGATGCCAGTGAACTTAATCATTTCGGACAACTTTCAGACTTAACTTTCCTAGAGAAACTGATTAAAATCTATGTAGCTACTCCTTTATCTCAACATATAAATGAATCTCCTCCTAGATGATTTTCAATCTGAATGCAGACCGGTTTGCAGCACGGCATTTCTCTTCAATTAGTTGTTGATGATGCACTTTGATTCCTTGACCCTGGAAACTCATGCCTACTGGTGGATCTGGACCTGTTGACTGCCTTCAGCTCTGGAAATAGTACTGCCCTCATGCAAATCCTTAAACATCATCAGAGCCTCCTCCTCACTTGATTTCCACAAGAAGCTGAAGATGTGGCTCTGCATGTAAGCACCTGGGGACCATACATCAACACATCTGACCAAGCATCTGAATACCCTCTGGGGTGATTAGTGCATTATACAAATCAATATAACATAACACTGCCTGCTGCATCTCCTTCAGTTCGCATTCTGGCATCTGATGGACAGGTCCGCCAGTGCTCACCGCTCCCTGTTTACTGCATCTCCTGATGTTCACATTTTGTGGCATATGATAAACAGCTCTACTAGTGCACTCCTTTTCCTGCCCATCGCACCTCCAGTTTTGCTAGCACTCACAACTTAAACACAGTTCTGCAACTGTGTACTAGAATAAATATGATACTATAATTTACAATACCATACCATACAATACAACGATGTGCCACTCTATATCATAGCACTAGCAGGCCATACCATACCTTAATATACACTGTTCACTTCCAGGGGATACTCATCAATAGTCATAAGCAGTGAATTATCCCCGCCCATGTGCGGGATCCCGGAGCGTATATATATGTATGTATGTATGTATGTATGTATGTATGTATGTATGTATGTATGCCCTGACATGAAGTATATAAAACTTCCAAACCATACACCTACATATGTATGCATAGATACATATATGTAAATACGCAGCCCCAACCATCTGACAGACAGGTCAAACAGCCAAAATTACATCAGTTTTACTTGAGTGACAATACATCTCTCAAAACTCCTTGTAATAGAGACCATACACTGTAACTGTTTCATACAAAAATTATTTATTTTCCAAAACAAGGAAGAACAGGTCATTGCAGGCAGTTTGGCCCATAGGCTGCATAAGAATAACTGTCTTAGTACATAAAAGAGAACTGGCACCTTGCCTTAAGACTCCCAAGTTTATAAGCACTTTGTGTCCTCCCTCAACCCCCACTCAGGAAAGCACCCCACATTCTGTGTTGCACCCTCTCTAGTGTGCTTCCTTCTCGTGATCCATGTTCTCTCCATTGTGTGCTTCCCTCACGTAACCTGCCACCCCCAAAAGCATTTCCAAAGCTAATAAGTCCAAGATACTAGATAGATTACCTTTGCCAGTGCTTGTTTCATTATAGAGACTGGTTCACAAAGGCCCCATCGGGCACCATGGATGGCGGTACTCCAATGTCGACAGCCAGAGATCTCCTTCGATTGCATTCCTCCTTTCCAGCCCTCTAGTCTCTATTTTAAGGATTGTATCGATGGGTTTTTTTGTGGGGGTTTTTTGTAAATATTTGTTATTGATTTTCAAACAGACACGTTACATAATGACTCACCTACATCCATAGGCCGGCGAGGAAAAGGGTAATTGGAGATGGTGAAATAGGGAAATAATAGCCAAAAATTCCAAAGTGAGGAAGAGAAGAAGGGAAGAAAGGAACGAGTGGTTGGTGGTGGTGGGGGAGATAAAAGGAAATGGGTGAATACACTCACAAAGCCATATCAAAGGGTTCAATCCACAACTTCCACTCCACATTATAGACTGATTAAGCTGTGTCTGATGTGCCCATTGTAAGATGAAGCTTACGGGAAGTTTTCGGGAACTTTAGGCAAGAAAGTTCCAGAAAGGTGTTGGATAGGAATTTCAAACAATGGCCCCAAGTCTTTTCAAAAGGAGAAGTAATGCTTTCCACAGTGGATGTTATCTTCTCCATACTGAGCCTGTCCCAATGTTTGTGTAACCAATCAATGTGGGTGGGTATATTATCTGTGCCCCATTTAGATAACAGGACCTGTTTAGCAGTGCATAGTGATGGCTCTTCCCCTCGTATATTGTAAGGGATATGTCAGTGCATTGGGAAGACCCAAAAGAATGCAGCTAGGAAAGTATGAAACATCTGATCAATATCTGCGAGAACATCGTCCCATAGCCGTGATTGTGGGCAGCGTGTGTAACTGTGATTGAAGAATGAGCATGATGCAAGAGAGCTACCACCCCATATCCGTGTGAGTGACTATTGGTAGAACTGAGGTAGTAGCCAAGAAATAATCTACTCTAGCGTAAGATTTGCGCTGTCGAAAAGAAAGAGTAGGTCTTTGTAGTGGGATTCAGAGACATCCACCAGGCCGACCTCGTTGAGCAACTGGAGGCCCTGTGAAGTGTATGCCCTGGTCAGGTCCGCCTGTTGTATTGAACGATCCAAGAGAGCATCAGGTACCAGGTTAAAGTCTCCACCACTCAGGACATTGTCATTGGGGGTGTGAGGACATTCCCAAGTGCTTGGCGGATGAAGGATTCCTGATGATCATTGGGAGCATACAAGCATACCACTGTAAAGATGTAGTGGTGAAGGGAAAATCACAGGGAGAGCATGCGACCTGTAATTTCTGAGTGGACCACCTGAAAACCTTGTCCCTGAAAATGTGCATTCAAGAGATTCGCCATCACCGCCTTCTTCCTGGGGCCTGAGAAGTATTGCCGGTCGAACCATTTTGATTTCATGCAACCCCTATCTCTTTTCTTTTTTTTAAGTTCAATTTATTTTATTGCTTTTCTGCAAACAGGATTAAGACAATGGAGAAATAAATACATACCCAGGTAGAGTAATACAATACTCTGAGAGGCGAGGTACATTGAGGGGGAAAGGGAAAGACTGTGCATGACACATATCATTTTACAGACAATGGTTGAGTCGCCTCTTTACATATTCATCTACGCATATATACAACATCTTGTAGATATTCTTGGATTGCTACACAAGTGTGTAATCTTAATGTAGGATAGTTATAGATGTTATATTCTAAAATCGGTTTAACAGGGATCAGTTCTTACATATTCATTTAAGTCTCACATAAGCATCACATGGTAGTTATTCTTGACTAGGTAGACAGGAATATAACAATTACGGATGACAGGGTTATCTGGAATATTCCAAGATCATTGATCCGATTTTTAGCAAGTATAACAGTAGTATATGGTCTGGTTGGATGATTACAATATTTCTAGAGGGATCCAAATGTATACGTAAGACGGGCACAGATAAGAAAAGGATGCTACTTCTTGAGTTTAGGGGAAGTCTGAGGTGTTGACGACATTGGGAACTGGTATTATGTTAGATTCAATGTGTTATGATAGATGTGAAAAGGATAGCTCCTACCGTAGCTCTTCCTATTTAAAGGTCATTTCATGGTGGTTCATATGTAAAAGATCTATCATCAAGTGAATTCCTAATTGATTTGCAAGTGGAGTGCCATGGAGAGAGCTACAGTGCTACGTTGTTGGCTCCTCTAAGGAATGTAATCCATTCTTGCCACATAGTGCAAGAAACCTAATTATGTTTTTTTGTAATTGTTCAGTATCAGTTTGCATGCCATAGTGATCATTACATCTAGTAGGTAACTGTCATTGTCACTCTTGATTTGAGGGTCTAGAGGACCTAGAATAATGTATGAGAATTCTTTATTAGGTACAATCTTAAGAGTGTGATTGATGTAGTCAAGAATTTTATTCCAAGAGTTATGTAAGATGGGATGTTCGAATAACATGTGGGCCAGTGTACCTTCTTGCTGGTCGCAACTCCAGCAGTTGGGGTTTTGCTTGAGTCCAACCTTGAAGAGCCTGGAGGGTGTCCAGTATGTTCTGTTAATTATCATATATTTTGTCTGGGAGAGAGTTGGCGAGAATTTGTCTAAGAATGGAGATTTATTGATGGCAACCCAGTCAAAAGGAATTTGATTTGTGTACGTGTCGGCTTCCCATTTCCGCTGGTTTCGTATTAGGGTTTTGTTTTGTTTAGGTAGGAGGAGTTTGTTTATGCATGAGACCATGTGGTCTGCCTTGAATAGGCTACCTAGAAGTGTGGGGAGCGACGGTGTGGATGCCACAAAGTTATTTTTCGTGATCCTTACTTTTAAATGTACAAATGTATAAAAGTCTAAATTTCGAGAATGGAAGTGGAGAGGCACCATCAAAGATATCTTGTATTAGGTTTATGCCATTTTGTGACCAGTCATGCCAATAGATTGGTGCTCCATCAATTTTGAGTTTAGGGTTATGCCATAAGGAGGTCAAGTACTATTGTTGCAGCTTCACATCCAATTGTGAGTCAAGACGTAGAAGGGCGCTCTTGGTATTTTGTATGATGTTTCTAGAGTGTGCTAGGTGGGCCGTACTCACTGATGCACATGCAGCGAGTGGGACATTCTGTATTGGGGATTTTTCTGTTAACCAAGGAGGTTCTTATGTCGGATTATCGATGAAACAATTGGTACCTTGTTTGCAGAGCAAGGCCGTCTGCTAATTTCTGAAGATGGGTAAGGAGAGACCACCCCCCGTCTTTGGCTAATTTTAGTTTTTCAGTGATATTCTGGGTTTCATGCCTTGCCAGTGGAATGTATTAAATGTTTTATTTGTCTTACTTAAAAAAATCTTCAGTTAAGGTCATGGGCAGCATACTGATAAGGTAGTTGATTAGCGGGGTGACAATTATTTTTAGCGTTTCGTACCTACCCCACCACAATGCGAACTTTGGTAATCAGCTATCATAGAGAGATTCTATTTTTTTTGGACAGTGTTTTTTCATTTGTATGTAGAGTGGGGAGTTCATTTGTGAATTCTAATCCTAGATATTTAATAGAGCCCTGCTGCCAGGCTAATCCTGATGACCATAGGATGTCCTTGTCCCCGTTCCGACTAATGAGTTTTACTTCAGATTTGTCTTTGTTAAGGGAATATCCCGAAACTTCTGAGAATTGGTTGATAGTAGACATTAGGGCTGTAATGGCGGAGGGAGTGTCCTCAGTAATAATTAGCACATGGTCTACGTACGCGGCAAACTTGACCGTTCTGTCACCGAAAGTAATTCCAGCGATGTCTTGATTTTCTCTGATATGTTAGAGAAAGGGTTCCAGTTCCAAGAAGAAAAGGGGGGGGCGAGAGTGGGCAGCCCTGCCTTTTGCCTTGTTTAAGATTAAAGGCAGATGAGATGATGCCTCCAGCTCTGACTTTAGCGCATAGTTTGTGATAAAGGGCCATTATCATTTTGATTAGATTGTCACCAAAGTTAAATTTCTCCAGAACAACCCTTAAGTATCTCCAATCCAATTAAAGGACTTTTCTGCATCCAGTGTGATGGCTACTGTAGGGGAGTCTAGTAGTTTAGCTTTCTCTATATCTATCTATATAGCTTTCTCTATAGTGTGGCAAAGCAATCTTGTGTTGTCACTGGATAATCTGTGCTTCAGAAAGCCCACTTGTGATGGGTGTATGAGTTTGGAGATGTATTGTTGTACTCTTTTTGAGAGGATTGCGGCATAGATTTTACAGTTGAGATTTATTAATGAGATCGGTCTTTAATTCTTAGGTAAGAGGTGGTCTTTACCTTCTTTTGGTAGCATCATAATGATTGCTTCGGCCTGAGAACCCATCACCTGTCCAGTTTTGCAGAAGTGAGTAAACCGATTTGTTAGCGGTAATACTAAGGAAGAGGAAAACGTTTTGAAGAATTTTGCATTGAACCCATCAGGTCTTGGGGCTTTATCTGATTTTAGTTTGATTGCCTCTGTGATTTCACTTTCTTTAATCGGGCCATTGATTGAGGCCTTTTCTTCTTCCAGGAGGCTTGGGAGTGTAACATTATTTAAATAACTGTGGCACTTTGAGTAATTGACATCCTTGTTTTCCTTAAATAAGTTCCTATAAAATTCTCTAAAGTTGTCGGCAATATTATTAGGGTTGGTGCTGATATTCCCCTCCTTACCTTTCATAGAATTAATGGCATATTTCTGTAGTTTACATTTTAGATAGGATGCCAGGGTTTTGCCTGCTCTGTTTGAATCACACAGTTTAATGCTCTTCTGTTTATTGACCCAGATTCCCGCGCGGTTACTAATGATTTTGTTATATTCATACTTTCTATTAAGGATTTGGTTGAGGATGTTGTTATCTTTGTTGGTGATGTGTGTTTTTTTCTAAGTCCGCTATTTCTTCCTCTACTTTGATTAGGTTGAAGTTGGCCTCCTTGTTCATTTTTTTTTTAAAATTTTTTTGGGGGATCAAAAACTTTTATTGCATCTTTCAATTACACAGCGGAATGCCTACAACCCAGTGGGCTGGCCGCTATACACTTTGTTCTGTTCCTTTTTTGATTTTATCAAACTTACAGTGTTACATCATAGACATTTCGAAGATATAATTAACAAAATGCCGAGAATTGCAGTCTGTTTAGTCACAGGTCGTGGCCTGGAAAGCAGTCCGCCAGCGAATAATGGTTGTTGATTTCCCAGTTTTATAACCATTCAAACAAACAAGGTAACCGTTAGGAACAAGGTTGTGGTCAGTGTCAGTGTGGTATTGATCATTCGTAAGTATCTTTTCTAGGTGTTCCATGACAGAGCCTTCCGTGGTTTCGTCAATTCCCCCTAAGATTTAAGTCTATGTCTAAGCCTGTATGCCTATAACGTGTAATTCTATGCATTTCCGACCCTAGTGCCCTACGAGGTGTTATATAAAATGTCCCCCCTTCCGTATCTGGCCCCATTGATCCCACATATCGCTTATTTCACTATCCCTCCTCCCCCTCCCCTTCCGATTCATCCAGGTCGTCCTCCGGCAATGGGTCACATATCTCACCTCTGTAAATATTCCATTTCGACCAGATTTTATTCCATTTCCCCGGGCAAGCGCGGCTAGAGTATACCGCCCTTTCTGTTACCATTATCCTGTCCATGTTCAAACACCATTGTGACTTGGTCGGCGTCTCTGGAACCCCCCAACGCTGTGCAATATCTCTTTTTGCCACCCCCAACCCCACCCTGACCCAAATTCGTCCATGCCGTGAGAGATCTGTAGGTTCCCATATATTGAGGAGGCACCTCCTCGGGTCAGGTAACAGTGTTAATTCAAGTGTTTGCGAGATGGTTCGTAGTATCTGTTTCCAATATTCTTGAATTCGGGGGCAGTCCCATATGGTGTGGAAGAATGTACCCTCCTCCCCGCATCCACGTAGGCAGTAGGGGTGTTCTATCCTGTGTATACGATGTAGCATTGTTCTAGTGTAGTATACCCTATGTACTATCTTCAATTGTACTAGTCTTAGTCTCGAGGAGATGCCGACTTCCCTAGGTGACGCCAGTGCCTCACTCCACTCATGTTCATCCATCTCACCCGTGTCCCCCTCCCACTTCGCCTTCAATGTCAGTGTTGGGTCTGGTGAATTATTAAGTAATTTGCGGTAGATAAGGGATGTGGCGCGTTCTATCATAAATTCAGTAAGAAGACGATCCTCTAGCGGGGAGGACTCCGGCAAGTCGGTGTCCACAGGCAGAACTGCCAGTATTGCGTGTCGTATCTGGATGTATCTGTAGAGTTCCCTCTCACTGAGGTCATATGTTTCCTGCAACCTATTGAAGGGCAGAACTCCGCCCCCTTCCCAAAGATCTCCCACTGTGGAGATCCCTATAGTGTCCCAAAGCGAAAATCCTTTGCTGTTTCTCATGTGACCGAGGATTCGAGAGTCCCACAGTGGAGTCATCTTGGTGATTACCCCCTTCCATCCCAATGCAGTTGTCGCTGCGTGCCAGACCGCGACTGTTAATTTGGTGGGTCCCATTAAGGAGCGAAGTTTGCGGTGGTCATATAACGGAGCCAACATGCTGTCAGAGCCCAGTTGTTCCCTGTCGGCCCGGAACGCTGGCTCACCCTGTGAGGCATGTAGCCAGTGGTTGATGGGTTTAAGGTGTGCTGCCTAATAGTACAATTTCAAGTTGGGTAGGGCGATTCCCCCATCAAACCAACCCCTATGTAGTTTTGATTGGGCGATACGAGCAGGGTGGGTCCCCCACAGGAGGCTGGAGACCAATGCTGCCACCGTCTGAAAGAATTTAGGGGCTATCGGGTAAGGCGTGTTTTCAAGGACATATAAAAACCTGGGCAGAGCCATCATTTTGTAAAGTGCGGCCCGTCCCAAGAGCGTCAGCGGAAGGGCTGACCAGAACTTGACATCTCGTCTGAGTCTATCTACGTGGGGCTTCAAATTTTTTTCAATGAATTCAGTAGGGTCCCTGGTGATATGGATGCCTAAATATTTGAACGAGGAGCTCGCCACCCGTAGAGGGCAGTTCGGGTCAAGGGCTGGAGTTTGCCCCTGCAGAACATATAGTTCCGATTTATTCCAGTTCAACGTATATCCCGAGACCCTGCCATGGGCATCACAAAGCTGGAACAGGGCCGGAATTCCGTCGGTTGGATTAGTCAGGTAGACCAGCATGTCGTCCGCGTAGAGGGACAGCCGGTCTTCCCAGCCCTCCCTCCAGCAGATGCCCCGAAGTAGAGGCGAGGTTCTAATGAGCGTGGCGAGGGGTTCCAGCGAGATCGCAAATAGCAAGGGAGAGAGGGGACAACCTTGTCTTGTACCTCTTCCCAGTGAGAACTTCCGTGAGATATGGCCATTGGCTACCACTCTAGCCTCCGGGTCAGTATATAGCAGCCTGACCCATGCAATGAAGCGGGGCCCAAATCCCAGGCGCGACAGCGCCCCGAACAAGTACTCCCACTCCACCAGATCAAACGCCATCTTGGCATCGAGGGCCAATATTACTGCCTGGGACGCCACCGAGTCTGCCCTGGCCAACACGCCATGGAGGCGTCGCAGGTTCAACGCCGTATTCCTGTGCGGCATAAACCCGGACTGGTCCGGGTGTATCAGTGAAGACAAGTGGGGCAAGAGTCTCATCGCCAGGAGTTTGGCGAGTATCTTTGCTTCCACGTTGAGCAGGGAGATAGGGCGGTAAGAGGAACAGTCTTCCGGTGGTTTGCCCGGTTTGGGGATGGTCACTATAGTCGCTATTCTTTGGTCAGGCGGGAGTGTGCCCTTTTCCTGACATTCTTTAAACATGGCCAACAGATGTAGACTAAGGGCCTCAGGCATTGCTTGATACCACTCTACCGGTATCCCGTTAGGCCCCGTGGCCTTACCCGGGTTTAGGGCCTGAATAGCTAAGTGTATTTCCTCAGCGGTAATATCTGTCTCCAGTTCTCCTGACACCTCCGGAGATAGTGTTTGGACCTCGATCGGTGCCAGCACGTCTCTGGCCATTTCCGAGGTGATCACCTGGGCAGGGGTGTATACCTGTTCAAAGTGGTCTGCAAGGAGATCCGCAATTCGCTCCGGGTTGGTATGCAGCGTTCCGCACTCGTCTCTCAGACGCGGGATTCCCCTAGAATTCCCTTCCCGTTTATCGAGCCATGCCAGCAGTTTCCCGGCTTTATCACCCACTTCGTAGACCCTATTCTGGGTGTCCGTTAAATGACCCTTGACATGCAGGCGTAGATGGTCGCTATAGATCTGTTGTTGTAGTGTCAGTGCGTGTAGGGCGGAAGGAGTGGGGCACTGTTCGTGCGTCTTCGTTAATTCCTGCAAAGTCAGGTCTATGCTATTTAACTCTCGGGACTGTTCACGCCTGTACCCTGTGATGGTATTTATGGCTTCCCCCCTCAGGACTGTCTTATAAGCCTCCCACAGTATCTCGGAGGAGCGTACTGAGTGTACATTTTCAGTAAAATACTGCGATGTGGCTTTCATGAGAGCTTTACGGACCTGGGGAATCTTGAGATAAGCGTCCTGTATGGGGAACAGTCGCCTGCGTGTTCTTGTCTGTGAGGAAAGTGTGAGTGTAAGTGGAGAGTGGTCCGAGATCCCTCGAGGGTGAATCGCCATTGCCTCCGCGAGTCGGAGACCGTCCCCCAGAGTTAAGAAGAGGTCAATTCTCGACAAACTCCCATGTACTGAGGAGTGAAAGGTGTATTGTTTAGAGCTGGGGTAGAGATGTCTCCAGATATCAGTCAGGCCCATGGCAGTTAAGAATCGCTGGAGGCGGGGGATTCCCCCCGTGGGGGCCTGTGTGGGGAACCTATCAAGTTGTGTGTCAATAATCGCGTTAAAATCCCCTCCAAGGATAATCTCCCCCTCAGGGAGAGTCAGGATAAACTCGCCCAGTTTGGGAAGGTGTACTGAGTGCAATGCCGGGGGAATGTATACCGAAACCAGGTTGAGAAGTTTCCCCTCCCACTGTCCCTGCAGGGCTGCAAAACATCCTTGGTCATCAGTGTTTGTGAGTAGGGAATAAACCGTGTGTTTTTCTGTATCAGGATTCCGGTGCCTCTAGATCCGGACGTAAATTCCGAGTGAACTATCATCTTGTACCCTCGTCTATCTAAGGCCTTAACCGCTCCTCCGGTTAAATGCGTTTCCTGCAGTAGTATTATCATGGGTTTCTGTCTCCTAATCGCGGTAAGGACCAACCCCCGTTTAACCTTATCCCCCAGTCCTCTCACGTTCCAGGACATGACACGCAAGGCAGGGCACTGTGTCTCAACATCCACCTCACTCCTCACTGGACTGGAAACATCTGCCATTGGGTATTCTGGGGCCGATAGTGTAGTGGTGGGGAAGTGTTACCCGGGTACCGGGTGTGCCGTTGCCCACGAAGGATCAGGAGGATCCCACGGGGGGCATTCCCCCCCCCGTCCTCCCCCCCCTACCCAGAGTTGAACCACTGTCAAAGGCTCTGGTGGAAATTACGTCTCCCTGTTCATTTCTCTTGTCTAGCTTAGATCCATATGGAAGCCTAGTTACTTTCAGTGACCATGCATGTTCGTTCCTAACTGTAACAAAACCATCCCCCCCCAAATGCCCCCTCCCTGCATCCCTGCCTAACGGACTTTCAACTGCCCGCCTCCCCAACTGAGCAGAGCGCTTTACCCATCCCACAACCAGAGTACTTGCGTGTAAGGGGGGAGAGTGTCTCCCTGAGCAGGCGGCATCCCTGCGTGCTTCTGGGGTAGAGTCGCCAGAGTCCAAACACCGCTACTAAATGATTTGACGGCGATCAGCAGTCGTCATCGAAGCCATCGTCCGAATAGGGGTCATTCCTCTCCGCCATGTCCTGCAACTCCAAGTGAGGGTGATCCCTCTGCTCCATTTCGGCCGGATGATTGCGAGCCCGTCCCGCTGTGACCACCGCGGTCGTGATGTTGTCTGGGTGGTTTTCGCTGTCGGTCCACAGTATGCCACCCTTCCAGCCAGTCCCGGGCAGCGTCTGGGGTGTCAAAAAACCACACCTTCTTGTCCGCTACCACACGCAATCGGGCTGGAAATTGCATCGAATATTGTAGTTCTTTTTCCCGCAATGTTTTTTTTACTTCCAAGAACGTCCTCCTCCTCCTGGCGACCTCCGCCGTGTAGTCCGGGAAGAACGCCACTCTCGAGTTTTGAATCTGGATGTCCGGTGCCACTCTTGCGGCCTGTAGGATGGCGTCGCGGTCTCTGAAATTGAATAGCCTTGCCAATATTGGCCGAGGTGGCCCTCCAGTCTTAGGCTACCCCCCCGGCACCCTGTGGGCCCGCTCCACCGAGAAGAAGTTTGAGAGTCCCTTAGGCTGGAGCTTGGTCTTAATCATTTCTTCCACTTAGAGGTCCATTGCGCCCGTGTTTTCCGATTCCGGTACCCATAAAATTCGGACGTTGTTGCGTCTAGAGCGCCCTTCCTGGTCATCCAACTTGTCACGAAGCAGTTTGTTGTCCGTCTGCAGTCGCTCCATTGCCGTCTGCAGTTCCGATACATCTTCGACCAGGGATTTGGTGACCACCTCCATTTGTTTGACCTTTTCAGACATTTTGTGGATGTCTGCCCGGATCAGCGTGACCTCAGTAGCTGTAGCACCCACTGTGGCTTGCAATTGTGCCAACGCAGCCAGGACGTCCTCAATTGTGGCCTTCTTGGCGCCTTCCGTCTCCGTCGTTTTCCCCCCCGTTCTGCGTTGTTCTTGGGGTGGGGAGTGCCTGTCATACGCAAATTTGTCCAGTTTGGCCTGGGTGGCATTTTGTCTGGGGCCTCTTTTTGACATGATGCTCTGTGTGTCCGGATCAGGGCAGGCTTGACACCCTCCGAATCGCAAGGTCTGTTGTGAGGGCGGACAGTCACTCTGCTTGCGCTCGCGGTTGTTGGTCTTGACCACAGCTGCCACAGCGGGCACTGTAGGGCGCCGCGACCCCAGATGGCCGATGACAAAGTTCCTCCCTCACCGCCGGTCAGGCCGCGTTGTTCATTGCCCTCCCGGTCGGCGCGGTGTTGCGGGCCTAGTTAGGTTAGCAGGCGCGACCCCGTGTGCCACTAATAGGAGGCTTCCTTCCTGGCGTGGGTATCCTGATGATCCCTCTCCCCTGTTCGAAGTCACATCGGAAAGATGAGGAGGGGGCGGAAGACAACCGCACCCCCGGCGTCCACGTCGTTGAGGGCGAGATCACTGAGGTCGCGGAGCCCCTGCCAGGTATCCGGGGCCCCAGTCCTACCACCACCAAACCGGGGCCATTGCTGCAGAGACGCGACGCGCGTCCGGCGTCAAAAATGGCGGTTCCTTCCTTACGATCCGAGGCGGGTATTGGGGTCCCGGGGTATGTCCACGGCCCCCTGTTGTTGCTGCCGGGGGTCTCGGAGCTCCGCCCCTGTCACCGGGCTCCCGGGGAGAGAAAGGATCACGGCCGTGCGAGCAGCTCCGACGAGGAGCCGGCACTTCCGGCCAAGCGTGACTGCCGGGAGTCGGCTTCCGGCCGGATCCAAGGGCCACTGTGGCTCCGCTGCCTTCAGGCTGCCGACAGGCCTCACCAGTTCGCCGGCCTCGTCGATCGTTCTGGGGTCTCAAACTCGCCGTTTCAGCCTCAAACTTGCAGCGCTGGATGCAGCGTGGACTCCGGTTCTCCTCCACCCCGTCTGGCACTGTTAGTCACCGGATAAATGTGTCGGATAAATGCGGGACGCCTCTACCGCTCGGGAGCCTCTCTAAGTTGCAGCCGCCATCGATGGCTGCTAGCCACGCCCCCCCTCCTTGTTCATTTTTGATCTGATCCGGATTATCTTACCTCTTATTGTTGCTTTTAAGGCCTCCCATCTTGTGAAGTTGGATGTCTCCTCTGCCTTATTTTCAGTAAGAAAGATTTGGATCGCATTTTTGATTGCCTGTACATTGTTTGGATCTGCTAAGATCTCGTCATTAAAGCGCCAGCTTAGTTGTTTTTTAAGTGGCACAGGTTCAGAAATGGAGAGTGTAATACAAAAATTATCGGAAATCACTCTGGGTTCCACTGTAGTCTGATCTACTTTACATAGTGCATTGTTTTAGATCATGATGTAGTCTATTCAAGAATACGACTTCTGAGGGAAGAAATAGAATATATATTCTCTTTCTGCAGGGGTTTGGACTCTCCATTCATCTACTAAGTTGAATTTTGTGCATAGTTTCTTTAGAGCTTAGTGAGACCTGGTTTGGTGAAATGGGTACCTAAAGTTTTTATCTAGATGTGGATCAAGAGGCAAGTTAAAGTCGCCCACTAGTAGAATAGTGGATGTGCCAGGTATTTTACCTATTTGTGTGTATAGATCATCCCAGAATCGGGGTCGTCCTTGGAGGGTGCATATAGGTTAACCACATAAAACTCCACATTATCTTTGGTAAGTTTTGTGATAACCCATCTTCCCTGCGTGTCGGAGATGTTTGATATTAAATTGATTCTGGAGTTTTTTGCAATTAATATGAAGACCCCATTTTTCTTCCCTACTGCTGCTGAGTAAGCTGCCTCTGAGAAATGATAGTTTGCGAAATTCTGGGATAGTGTTTCCTAGTTTGGTTTCTTGGAGAAGAATTATGTCTCCTTTCTGCCTGTTCAGATACTCTATGATCTTTCTCCTCTTGACTGGATGATTCATCCCTTTCACATAAAGTGATACAATTTCAATGCATTGGTTTGTACCCACCATTCGTATGTCAATGTGTCAATGTCAAAAGCTTTTATATAGCGCAACAAATCACCAAAAAGGTCTCAGGGCGCTTGGCAGAGAAACGGCAATTGACCATTGCAGGGAGCAAAAGGTGGGTGAGAGGGAGATTACTTAGGAAAGAGCCAAGTTTTCAGGCTCCTTTTTGGGTGATACCATTGTTAAGGTCATTCACTTATTGTAGAACGTCCATTTGTATATATCAGTTTGAAATGATAAGTAAGGTACATAAATCAGGTTGCAAGAGAGCCAACAAAATGTACAATAATAAAAGGAAAACAAACCCCATCCCCTATACTCCTCCCCCCACTGTTGCCAATGGGCGTAGCAATAGGAGGAAGAACAGCTCCTCATGAGAAACAAACATTTAGAACTTCATCTTTTGGAGATTTTGGCAACTTACTTAACTCAGGGAGGTCCATTAACATTACGTGACCTCAGCTTTAAAATAACAGTTTGTGTGTTTTCAGCTTAGAAACATGAGAACATTTTGTGAGCCTTCCATCGGTGTTTACGTGCTTATTTATATTCAATAGGTATAAGTGTGGAGTCTGTGCAGTAAGTATATGCAAAAGATTTACCAATGTGCGATGGAGTTGAGCTGTCTTGGAACAGTGGATGTATATGTATGTATTTGTATTCTAAAAGTATATACGATGGGCATGTTCAGTAAGTATATATATATATATAAAAGATTTAGTTATGTGTGGTAGATTTACGGTGTCTTGTGTCAGTGGTTGTACCAACAGTGAGTATATGGAGTATGTGGAAGTCTTGTGTGTGTTCATGTAGCCGCTGTGATTTCCAGTGCGTCTTCTACAGTATGTAGTGTGTATTCTACAGTTCTAAGCGTTTTTACATCACAATAACTGATCTGCTATTGTTACTTAGAGCTAACAGGTTATATTACAGGTTGTCTCACTGCTTTTACCTGTGAGCCTTCGGGTATGTGCCGACCTTATACAAATATAAACAGTACATTAGACACTACTCTAAGATTGCTTGGTGGGGGACCTGAGGGGATAAAGCCAGTTGTGGTTTGATGTGTTTACTTGTCGATAGGTCTATTAGATCATGTTTACAAGCAGTTTGCCAACAGCATGAACTGGCGGCTAGATTCAAATGGTATTGCTGTGGACCTGGCAGGTGGGTCAGGGATGAGAGACACGTCAGGTTGGATAGGTAAAGCAGGTTTTATTGGGATACCACGTTTTGGGCTCAACATTAAAGTCCTCCTGGTTCGGAAGGTCAGTCTTTCCCTTGCGAATTGACTCGGATCCGTCTTGGCTTCTTTCCGGTGACTTCCTGCTTGTCTGCCGTAAGGAGGTTCCGCTCTGCGTTGTCTGGCCAATACGTCGGCTTCCCAATACGTCGGCTTCCCAGGCTCCGGGTTCCCATGAAAGAGAAGACCAACAGAAAGGGGCCGTTAGTTCTATTGTCGGCTGGGGTTTGAGTTTTACCTCGGGCCGTGTGTGAGAGAGGGATTCACCGGTGATACTTTACAACCAACGGTAATGTGGAACGTGAAGACAGACAGTGAGGGAGTACACGCGGGTTAATGGAACAAGAGGAAAGGGAAGACTAGGGAGAACTGCGGGGCTATATACACTATTCACACGCTCTTGCTTCCCACCCAAGCCGCCATATGCTGCCGTACCTGAGTGAGCCACACTCCTCCCCCGGGAGTGCGGCACGGCGGCACACGGGGTCGTTGGCCTCCTGGCTCTCCTAGGGACCCTTCGCCGCCTTCTGCTGTTTCGTCCTCAGGGATTCTCCGTAGTTTTTCTCTCCGTACTTCTGCCCGCTCTCCGACTCCGACTCCGCTCCTCGCCTTCTCCACCGGGGTGACGTCACACGCTCCAAACAATACTTCCTGGGGTTTATCCAATCCGGCCGTTCTGACGTGGTCAGGAGGTGGGGCCTCCTCCTCAGAGAACGCCCAATTAAAGGCACCGTGTTCTTCTTCGTCCAGTTCGTCTTGTTCCGATTCCCAGGGGTTCGTCTGTAAGGAAGGAGGTATCACGGGGTCAGTTCTGGGGGTCCACCACTCCTCGTTACAATTGCACAATTAGGTTCAGTTGGAAATTATTATATGGTAGGCCTCTAGGGCTTTGGCTGTTTGAGTGATTGTCATATATTGTCATATCCGAGAAATCTACTTTCTTGTGTAGAGGTCAGTTCGTTAGCGATCGGCAGATGCTCGCTCAGGTGCAAAATTGTTGTGTTTATTGTGGTCATATTGTTCAGGGAGTTTGCATGATAATCATGATATCCATAATAATATCCTTAATTCTTCAAGCGCGCAAGCCCATTTCAGGAGTGTTGTTGACTGGTTGTGGGGCCTGTATCTTTGAACACCGAAATGTCCATCTGTGTTTCTCCTTTTTCGTCAGGAACTTGTTAATTGCAGTTGGGTCAGAAAACACATGGGATATACTTTGGACGATGATCCTGAACTTTGTCGGGCCTTTGAATGATCTTTGTGTACCTGTGGATTATATTTTAGGGTGAAGAGCTAGGAAGCCTTTACGTAATTCAACTGTCTCCTTCGAATAATCCTGCGAGATGAACATTTTTGTGCCTTTCCAAAGAATGTGGTAACATTTTCTCATGTGGGCTAGGATGAGTTCAACATGTTGGTATCTTAGAGGCTTGCACACGATGGGACGCAGTGTTCTCTGGTGAGGAGGTATGCATGCTGGGACTCTGTGGGCCCTGTCAAATTCCAGTTCCTATTCAAATTTTATGTTGGTTGCCGGAGTAAACCATTTTTTGCAAAAGGCGATACATGAGTGAGCTGATTCCTCTTCGCCTTCCGGTATGCCAAAAAATACATAGGCTTCCGTGTCTATTTCTGTCCTCTAATTCTGATATTTCCTTGGCAAATGAATGGGAAGCACTATTGAGATTTTGGATGGATTTCTTCATTGTGTTCCTGTTGTCTTCCAGGTTACTGATCCTGTTTTCGGCTTCTGCAATTCTGGTATTGGTTTCCTTCATGTCTTGACAGATGGCTGCTATTTCGTTTTGCATGATGTCAGTGTTTGTTTTTGTTGACTTGGACAGCAGGTGGGCGTCTGCAAGTTTTTTGAGGTTCATCTCCATTGTTGAGTTTATATTTTGCTTTGTCTTTACTGGAGAGTCTGGGTGTGGAGGGTCCGCTTTCACGTTTTTCAGAGCTTGTTTAGTGTCTTTTTCCGCCATTATACAGCATGTCTGTTAGCAATGGGTTAGCGGTGGGTTTTCCAGCTTGTGTTATTAAGTGGTTATCTCACACTATTTGCCCCACACAGTGAGTGTAAGTAACACAGTGATGATGTGGTGCAGGCCTGGGTCGTCGCGTGCTGTGGCGTCGGATTGTGTTTGTAACCATACAGGAAAGGAGGCCTGGTTTCTATTATACTGTGATTACTATGGATACTATGATTGTCTCGCTCCTGTTATACCAGTTGGCAGTTGCTGGATTTTTAGATGCTGGTTGTAGATGTTGAATTTTAGAGACTGTTAGCGAGAGGTTGCATCACGGTTGCATCACTTGCTTTTCGTTCATCCGCTCCGTACCTTTGTTGCCAGCTGGCAGTTGGCAGTCATTTTACATGTATGATTGGTAGACTCTGGTAGCTATTTTATCTATACATTCACTATGCTTCAGCATGCTTCATTCACGCTCTATTGATCGTGGTAAATGCTAAACTGCTGCCATATTGGGGACAGGCAACCCGGCCAGTCCAGCCGGTAAGAATGCTTAAATAACTTGATACGCTTAAGCTGACAGCCTGTGCGTTGTGGATATTTCTTGAACCGCTCTATTCCCCATAGCTCAGCTTGGTATCAGTGAATCTGCTCTAGAGAATCCGGGGGATCTCTAAATGCCCGCCATGTTGAGGGCAGGCATCCAGGCCAGCTGAAGAGAGCGCTTGGATTCCTAACTCTGCGTAAATAGTGTGCACGTTATAAGTTAGCACTTGCCTGAGACTCTTGTCTTGCTTGTGGGGTTCCTGTGGTATTCCTGTGGCCTGCAGTACCGTGAAGTTTTCTGCGAATAGACTTAGTGCAGGCCACCACGTGGGCTGCTTCTTAATGGCCTTGCTCCTCCTGCATTCCACAATCCGACCGTCAGGTCGCCGATTCTGTGTGGAGGTGAGATATCTATATTCAGGGTCTGATTATTATTATATTTTTTTATGAAATGCTCCAAAATTCGCGACAATATTTGGGGTAGTTTGAACCTCCGCGGTGGAGCCGAGAGCTCGCTGCCATCTTCCTCATTCTCCAAGCCAAGCCCCGCGACCCCAGTCTCTTTGAAAGAGTTGTCTCTTGGAGGCGGCATGTATCACATTGGGAAGTTTTCAATTGCAACAGTAATGCTAGTCGTTTAGCCGGGGCATTAAGGCCCCTGACATTAAGGCTAAGGACCATTTCCATACTTGGCAAAAGTGGAACAGGATGTGTTTAGTTTTTCCTGGACACATCCATCGTAGGAACGTGTGTGTGTTCTTGTGTTTGAGCGATGTGGAGATTAATTGGATAGTCGTATATGTTGTGGGCATCCATGGAGTTGGAGGAGGGATAAATCAAGGGTATCAACTACACCAACAGGTGGAGAACAACATGTCTTGTAGAAAGGGTCCATGTCACTGGCGAAATCTTTCTCGGGAGGAGGAAGAAGGAGTTGAGAATAGGCGGGAGGAAACCGCTCAGGGTTCCGGCGTTTCAAGGAATATCTTCCCCGCCCTGGAGGGGAGGAAAAAGTAGTCCATGTTGCAGTTGCCTGGGCAGAAGGACTGCACTGCTTGTATGTTGATATCAAGGCACCAGAGTGGCACCTAAGTGAATCATAGGGTCCATTTGAAAGGAAGACCACCGGCTGCCCCCTCTCTCCACCACTGAGTCTGGCGATGTATCTCTATACACAAGTTGTTGCAGAAGGCCTGACCTTTCTTTGAGGCTCTAATCTGACTTCTAGACTGGCGCTGAAAGCTGGGTTGCATTGAGGGAAGGGACGAGTGCTGCAGCTGTGAGTCCTAGGATGGTAAACAGCGCTTACCACGAATCCTTTTCAATGCATATAATTACAACGTGGTCGTTACAACGACTGCGTTGTAACAATGCATACCATAACCCCGCAAGTCGTCACAACGAATCGCGGAGGGGGCAGAAGGTGTTGGATTTAAAATCCAACACCTTCCCTACTGTTGCACTTACTGGAGTTGGAATAGTAAATGATACTATTCCAACATCCAGCGCCCCCCTAGAGCAAGTCTTTACGAATTGCGGGGTAATGGTATGCGTTGTTACAACGCAGTTGTTGTAACAACCGCATTGTAATTGCATGTGGAGAAAAGGCATCCGATGTAAGGAGGCATATTCCCTAGGATTGATGCCATCTTGTGTAGTGTACGGACCACATGTGTTTTCTCCCTCCGAAGCAAAGATGAGATGTAACGGGTGTCCCTACTTGTAGCAAATCTGTTTTTCTCGCAGGAGAGAGGCCACCGGTTTTAAGGCCCTGCATCACTGTAACATGATGAAAGAGAGGTCCGGAGAGAGGCAGATGTTTGGCCCTTCAGAGAGGATATAGTTGTGCTCACGCACTGCGTTCATGATCAGTTCCTTTTGACGATAGCTATGTAAACATGTTAAGATGCCCTGCAGGGGTCCCTGGAGTCCCAGACCGACAGCTCAATGCATGCAATCCACTATAAATTCTTTGTCAACGAGGTCTGGGCAACATGGCGGAAGAGTCTAAGCAGGTAATCTTCCAATTTGCCTGCATCGTCCTGTAGTGGGACATCTAATGCGAATGTTAGGTCTATGGGACCTGTTCTCCAAATCCTCCAAGTAGTAGTTGAGATCAGCATTCCGATCCCAGAGCTCGAGTATCTGGCTGCGGCAGGCCTTCAGCTCCTCCTGGCGTCTGTCCCTTGTTCTAGCATGTTGACTCGTTGACCCAGGTCTCCCTCATCACAGTGATTTCCTTGACATCCCTAGCCACCTCCTTCCTGTGTGTCACTATGTCTTCATGCAGTGTGTGAAATAGAGATTCCATGAATCCTCGTGGGACAGGAGCCTCCTTCCCCATAGCGATCCTCTGTGAAAGCTCTGAGGGGGAATCGAGATGGGGATCTGGAGTCTTTTGTAGGCTCTGTCCGTTTGCAGGGGTTTTTAGACAGCATATCTTTGATGTTGGGGTCTCTCCTGTTGCATGGCACCGTCATATTCTTGACGTGGTCAACTGCCCCTTGTGCGCTTCACTTTTAGTCCCTGATGGCAGCACAAGGAAGGATGGGATCCCCTTAGATGTCTTGCATTTCAGGCACAGGATGTTGGTCCTGCCTGGCCTTATGAGAGAACACCTCCACACCTGTCCAAAGGGTCAAGCAGGTTCGGTCCATTGAATCAACCCAGCCAGACCCCTCCACAGTTCAACCAATCCACTGGGTGTATGGTCTGCCACGCAGATAGGGATCACTCGCCCTGCTCTTAATGGAAGCAGCCCTCTGCAATATCTGCCTCCAGGGCCACACTGGGGGTTCCCTCCAAACGCAGTGCAACAGTGCCCTGTCACTATTGTGTGGACAATCCAGGCCCACATGGTTTCACTAATTAAGTAGGTGAGCGCGGGCAGCCCCCCCACCAATGCTGCCCCAATTAAGTGCACTGTGGCTCCCCCTCTGCTTGTGTCACCTCTGCTGGTCACGCTGATCCTTAAGCCTTACGTGCCTGCAGGTTTCAGTCTCTTCCACCACCCCTGACCCAGATGCTCGGACTCGGGGGCCGCTAGGTTTCCACTCCGCTGCCTCCAGCCACTTTGGCGAGACTCTGCACCACCGCGGCCGCCAAAGCTGCTGCACAGGCAGGCCCCACTAACTCGGGTCTCTCTACGGTGTTTCCAGTTGGGGCCTGCAATCTCTGTCCGACTTGTTAGCTGCCCTACTCAGCGTCTCTCTGTGGCCCAAGGCGCTAGGAGCGCAGTTTCACCTTTTGGTCAGGAGTGGCTCAGGCAGCCCCCGCATCGCCAGCGGAACCGGGGCAGGGTCATGAAATTTCAGTGGAATTGGCAGCTCATGCCGCCATCTTGGTGCCAAATCTACTGGTCCGTTCCCCTCACCGCAACCAGGACAATCAGAGCTTTCTGCTGTGAGGACAGGTTTGACTCGCTATGAGAACACCACCCTCTTTTTTTAGGCTAGTTTCTCCCAGGGAAGCTCTTTAGGTCAAGGACCTAAAGGCTGCGCGTGCGCAGTCTGGGGTTGGAGATTTAATGTTTTAGTAGTGCTCTTTAACCCGCCTCCCTGCCCCGTCTCTCCTCCATTGGCTGGATTCCTAAACGGAGGCCTGCCATTGGAGGAGAGATGCGTCACTCTAATTTACCCCGTCTTTTTCGGATTTGGGGGCGTAAGTTTTGCTGTTCTTTAGACAGTGACGTTGTCTGTCACTCAGAACAGCAAAACACGCCCCCGAATCCGAAAAATTCGGATGCTTGTGGCTGCCATTTTGCTGCTCGTTATGAGGTAGGTCGCCTGCTCCCGTTGTTCGTGGCTCCCGCCCCCTCCCGCTGTTCGTGGCTCCCGCTGTCCCCCCTCCCGCTGTTCGTGGCTCCCGCTGTCCCCCCTCCCGCTGTTCGTGGCTCCCGCTGTCCTCCCTCCCGCCCCCTCCCGCTGTTCGTGTCTGTCTGTGTCCTCTGTAGCTCTGGCTGCCTCGTGAGTTGCACTGTGGGGGCGGCGGCAGCAGCTGAAGGGGGAGGCTGAGACCCACACGAAGCACTCCAGGCCGGGGCTCAGAGACTGAAGCAAGAATGGACCTCTACGACACCCAGACCAACGACGACATGCACCCGAAGGACGACTGGGACCGGGACCTCCTGCTGGACCCCGCCTGGGAGAAGCAGCAGCGGAAGGTGAGCTCAGGTGGGGGCTGCGGTGTGTGGGGCCGGGGAGTGCATTCACAGCTGGCCTCGCAGACCTCCGCCTTTCATCATTGCGCCTCTCGGGTAGGAGTGGGTCTGTTTTCAACGCTGGCTGCGAGGGCGGGGGACAGCGCTGCTAATGCAGAGAAAGTATTTCCTTTTCTGCCCCTTCCTCGTCCCCCGCAGGTCGGTGTGGCAAGAGCAGCAGTGAGTGAGTCAATCGCCGCTTCCTTTTCGCTGGTTGTACGCTCTGGACAGTGTGTGGATTTTTTTTGTTACCTTCCTGTTGAGAACAAAAACATTTTAATGTGTTTGAACGTCCCCACCACGCCCAGTGTAAAAGAAAGGAAACACAATACGAGTGCGCGTTTCCTTTGGCAAAACTGTACTTGCATCTTTGATTTAAAGCATTCCCGGAAATTCTGAGTTTGGATTTTTTATATGACTCAATGGGTGCAGTGCAGCTCGTGGGAATCTTTGGACCGAGAGCCCAACCACTTCCTTGGCTGTGTCATTACAAAATGCACGTCAGAAAGACTGTTGCTTTGTCCTTGGTTCACTGCACCATCTCCCATCCTTTCCTTTGTCCCTTCTGGTCCAAACTCAGACCAGCCATAACTCTACCTCCCTCACTAAGGGTGTGAGGAATTTCAGTACTCCAAGCCAGACAGACTTGTGTCAGCTGGAGCACTCCCTTTCCATCGCAAACTGCAATTTCCCACGTTAAAACAAATTGACATCAACACTTACGTGGCGCCCTAGGGCCTCTGCCTTACCTCGTCTTATGAAAGAGCCCGCTCTGAATTCACGACAGGTTCCATGTGTCTGTTCCTTCTTCCTGGAGCAATTACTTCCCTCGTTTGCGCTGCTTGACCTATGATCCAGGGTAATAACCAAAACCCCTGACCTATGACCCAGGGTAATACCCAATATTCCGCTCACTATCTGTGTAACAATGTAAAACTTTCTGAAGTGATCACTGAGCCAGGAGTTTTGCACGAAGTACAACAACAGAAATAAACAAAATAATCCACAGAATGAGTCTTAAAATGGATGCAGAATGTTTCTTTTTCTTTTACACAATTAAAATGGCCCTCTGCTTGAATGTGTCCGAGCCTTGATTTGTGGCTGGAATGCCTCCTAGGCTGTAGAGGGTTTTTGGTGTGTTGAATTTGATGCCGAATATACTGTTCCCATTTTTCTCCTCGACGTCCATGACTATTCCCCAGCCTGGATCTTCTCACACTGCCGCCCCAGTGGGCAGGGACCTCGGGCACTGCTGAGAGAATGAAGCTGCTGCCCACTGCCTTCCGTCACAGGGGCTTGAGAACCTGGCCCTTAGAAGCTCGGTGGAGTGAGCCCACGGACAGCAGCACTGTAGAGCTTTTATTCAGCATACATTGTGGGTGTCCACATTGGGGACAGCAGTGAACCGTTCTGCTGGGCAGGGCGGGGTCAGTTTGCTCTCTGGAACGTGTAAATCCTTATTACTGTCCTTAATAATCTGCCTTCTTCCCCTGTGCAATCCCACTGAATTCATTGTTTACCCTTTTTTCAAGTCCGGTCATTAATACACTTTGTCACAAAGATGCACTTGTGAGGGAGATATTTTTGCCCCCCAGACAGTATGTACTCAGATTCAGAATGTAATCCCTTACCATGCATTTTATCTTTGGCATTTAGCAGACCAGTATCTTATGTGAAGCTTCAAGATTTTCCAGTGACATGCAGAGAGCAAGCGCGTCTAAGGAACGCTTATTGCACGCGCCAAGATATTGTCACGTACTTAACAGGCAGAACAGTTTGAGAGAACATTTTTTAGCCATAGTGCATAGTGCACAAAAATGTACAGCTCACGTTGGCCCTGTTAAAAAAAAAAAAAAGTACAAGCCTTGAACTTTACTGTTCGGACAGTCTGTGGCACCTTAAACACGGGCAGGAAACCTGTGTACAGCATATTTCTTGGGAGTAAGGCAGATCACATGTTAAATAGAGGACTTATTAACAGGCATTTGAGATATAGCATTGTTCTCCGAGCTGAAGTTGCCCCCCCCCCCGGTTTCAAAATATGCCGGCTGTGAAAGTACTCAAATTAATAAACCTATTCTAAATTGTCTCTGTGTAAGAGCATAAGGATCTGTCTGTTTTATATGCTGTTTTTTCAATTTCAAATTGCACTAATGCACAGCTTTGCATTGCATGCGCATAAATGAATTGAGTATGGCGATAGTCCCATGCCAAGAAGCTGGCGCAATTTAACTTGAAGATATTGTCCCATAGCGAGCAGAAATATATGTTCAGTTGGCCTACAGCGACCACCTAAATAGGCAGTTCTTCTGAGAGGAATATCTACCTTTAAAACCCCACTTGCCTGTAAACGGTATGAAAGCCGCAGACGTTTAGTTACTCATGTAATAAAGTTCAAAGTATATGGTTTGTGTACTCCATTTTTATTAAATCTGTTTTCACCAACAAATCCTTTAAATAATTCTCTGTCTGGAAAGATATTGCATTCCACCCTGTTCTGCACATTAGGATGGCTGCCAGAACACCATGATGATGATGTGCTAGCCTTTCCTTGGTGCAGTCCACCTGGGAGACATTCCGCGTCTGTAATAAGCAAGAGTGATCACATGGCCTAATCGCTGCCAAATACTAGTATAGGCTGTAGTGGCATTCTCTGTGAGTCACGTATCTTATTACGGTGCCGTTATTTAACGAGCAGTTGAACTGAACCAGCTGCTTGCACTAGAGAGCAAACACAGCGAAAGACGCCGAACCGTAACCAGAGTTAGAAGTGCTAGATGGCATTGTCGGTAAACTACAGTAGGCTCACAAGTGCCAACTCAAGTCACCTTGGAAATCCCAATTCTTGCTTTCCACTAAAAGACAATTTTAAGAGAATCCTGCTAGAAGCAAATACAAGGCCCTGTGACGCAGTCCAGAATGAGACTGTGGCCAAGGTAAGTGTTTAACCTGTGCATGCATGTACACTTCACGCACATGCCTGACAAAGCAAGTCCAGTAGAGGCAAAATGTAAGCGTGCTTCCAGCAATACCATCTAGCCGTTTCCGATTTCCTCATGTAGATGCTGTTTTGTATGATAGGTGGAGTATACATGATATCACAGTAATGGAAGGCGGAGTATGTGATTGGTTTATATAACCCCGCCCTGTGACGCAAAAAATACTCAATGGGGTGGGCCTCCTCACACGTTAAGGATGCGTTTTCAGAGCACTTTCATTCTGAGTCCGCTTTGGTAAAGATATCGGCAGCTTAGGGACCTTCCTCTGATGTGTATTTATTGCACAGATGCCAATAAAAGAGCTTTATCCTTTAATGAGGGCCTGCCCCCTATAAGGAGTGTGGGTAATGCGGTTCATGTGCCATGTAGGGAGGCAGAGGTCCTTCTATGTGAGTGTTTTTACAAGTTGGTGCACAACAATGAGGACTTGTAAATGTCCATACTGAAGGGTAACTTCTGTAGAGCGCCAGTGAAGTGAAGGGACTTTGAATATATGTGCATTGCATTTTTTCACATGTCATTTGCCTTAAACTACACTGTTGTTTAAGGAGCCATTGCCCCCACTAACACCCTAAACTTTCCAGAGGACGTGGATGTTGTAGGCTATAACTGAATTTCAAAAGAGTTTCTTGTCTGCATTGGAAGCACTCTTATCGTCTCCTGGTTGAATAGTGAATACAAATCAAAGCCCTTTGTACCCTACATAAATAGGTATCCATTAGGTTCAACAGTACTTGCAATTACACTCCAGTTGAAGTCATCGGTTTCACATGAAAATTCCACAGAAGGAAAAAAGGCAGAAAGCCCTCCGCAGTGCAACAATATTGATCTATCCTCATGGTTACACAAGAATCATGAGGGAGTGAGTTAAAAATGTTCCTCCTTGAGTGATCCTTTGGCCGCTAGCACACTCATTTCAAGACTCCATTCACCCTCTTGAATCAATATGTTCTACAATAGACATTGTGGCCTGCCTCCCCACAGGAGTCTTGTGGCACCGCTCCACAGCAGAAATCTACTGATTCTTGTGAGCACTTGCCTGGATGCCGTGTGGATAAAACTGGGGATTGAAGCAAATGCAAGGTGGTATAAGGCACATTCTAAAACTCTTGGATGATCAACACTGTTCCACCTTTACCATATCCATATGTGGCTCTGTGTGTGTGTGTGGCTCTGTGTGTGTGTGTGGCTCTGTGTGTGTGTGTGGCTCTGTGTGTGTGTGGGGCTCTGTGTGTGTGTGTGGGGCTCTGTGTGTGTGTGTGGGGCTCTGTGTGTGTGTGTGGGGCTCTGTGTGTGTGTGTGGGGCTCTGTGTGTGTGTGTGGGGCTCTGTGTGTGTGTGGGGCTCTGTGTGTGTGTGGGGCTCTGTGTGTGTGTGGGGCTCTGTGTGTGTGTGGGGCTGTGTGTGTGTGTGCGCGGCTGTGTGCGTGTGTGCGCGGCTCTGTGTGTGTGTGGGGGGCTCTGTGTGTGTGGGGGGCTCTGTGTGTGTGGGGGGCTCTGTGTGTGTGGGGGGCTCTGTGTGTGTGGGGGGCTCTGTATGTGTGTGTGGGTGGCTTTGTGTGGGTGGCTCTGTGTGGGTGTAAATGCAATAGGTCATGCATTTGCGAGCTATTAAGCTATTGGCATTGTAAATGACAATGCCATTTATTTAACGATTAAGCTATTGGCAATGTAAATGACAATGCCATTTATTTATGATTTTAAAAAAAGTCATGAGCAATGCCAATAGCTCTACCTGTAATAATGCCGAGACCATTGCATTGTAAATGCTGGTTAGTCTTTGAGTTGCCCGCTAAACAACACATCTTCTACCTTCCCTTTCCCTCTCCCAATACTTGCTGGTAAGCCAGATGTGATATTGTGGTTTCTAATACTATACTCATGACATGTAACAGTGAATTCCTCAAGTATCACATTGTGGGTGCATTGTGGTGCTCTGGAAGAAATGCTTTGAAATAGCACCAATTTAGTGCAGGTGGATGTGTCAAACTCTGATGGCGCCTAGAGATGCAAAATGGAAATTGATTTAATGTTCCAGTGAGTGCCGTCTAGAAATAAAGTAGGTTCCAAGTTGAACTTGCATTAATGAGCAATTCCAGAGTAAAAATGTGTAATTTGCAGAATGTATCTATTTGTAACTCCTTCTCCTGTTATTGACAATACATTTTGATTGTATAGTGATGTATTGAGCCCATCTTCTCCCTCCCAATTCAGACTCTAAAATTAAAAAATCAAGACTCTTGTCACTCTGCCAGACCAGTGCTGTTTTTGTCATATGTACAGTGATGAAAACTGAGACCTGCTTTGTGTGCATGTTTAGTAAGGAGTGTTCTTAAAGTGATTTGTTTCTTCGAACATTATTTATATTGTTATGTCAGTAATAATCTCTTAAAGTATCAGTCTTTCAAAAGCACAACTTGCCTGCAAGAAATCTCTCCTAAGAAAAGTACTTACAATTTATGAAAGTTTGCTTCTAAAATAAATGTATCTAAATAAATATTGGCTGCTTTAAAAAAAATAACAAAGGTTGCGCCAGATTTGTAAATGTTCTGAGGCACTTCAGAGGAAAAGCTACCATCCAGAGGAAGGTCCTAATCTGTCGTTTCAGGAAGAGACCTGGCTACCTACATCTCTTGTCTTCAGACAAGCGGATGCAGATAGAACATAATGAGGCTTACTTCTCATATACATATTTTAGAATCTAATTATGGCTCTTATTCAGTGGAACTTTACTCCGCATATATATATATATATATATATATATATATATATATATATATATATATATAATAGTAGGTAATTTTAGTTAGAACCTAGTTTCCATAGGAAAAGCATTTTTTGATTTGCTAATAACTTTGGCGTCCTTCGACGAATCTTTGTGAAATCCTCCCAAAAAAAAGTCTATCCAGGTCAGCTCCTATTCTGAAAGTCTGAGGGTGATTCGTCAAGTGGGGGCTGAGAAAAAAGGGGGGGGGTCCCAAAAAGTGTTTTCTCCATGTTCATTTCCATTCTCATTTCCATAGGAAACTTTAGCCAAAACTACAGCCCGAACTGCTCAAAGGAATTCCACCAAATTTGGCAAAAATGTACTGCTTGGCTCAGAAAGCACCTTTTTAAAAATGGTTTAAATCCATTCAGTAGTTGCTGAGAAATTTAAAAAATATATTGATATCTAGAGGCGCGGAGGATCCGCACACCATCCCGACCACGAGCTGTATTCTAATTGGCTGTCAACACTCCAAACCAGGAAGTGTTGGCAGCGGTTCTACTGAGTCACAAGAAAAATTGAAAAACAAAGGTGAACAATAACAAAAGGGGGCAGGGTAGAAACACCCTGAACCCCCTAGGCCTGCTCAGGTCTTGGGGGCAATTATAATTTATATAGCAGGGCCCGCCACCTCCCTGGGGCTTCATTTACACAGGAGGGGGGGTCTTGGCCCCCACAAGCCCCATGGACCGCCACCTCCCCGGGGCTTTTTTAATATTATGCCTCTTGCTAACTCTTTGAATAGTTTTTTTTAACCTGCATTTTGTCCACATGTGATCCTCTGCAAACCTACACTGTGCGCCCATGCCAAGTCACAGAGACGGCTCTATAACAGACCATGTGCTCCATTTCTAAATTGATCAAATAGTGGGATAACAAGAATTTGTTATAAATACTTGTGCAACTCTCCCCTACAGCTGCTCTGAACGGTTCACATGGGCACTTCTTCGTGGTTGTGCGTGTTTGAGCGAAAGTGTCACCTGTGCACAGGCGGGGGTCTTGGTTTGCTCAGTGCAACATTCCCCAAAACAATGAATTCATGAACGTGAAATACGTAAAAAACCTAAGGTGAATAAACAGATGAACGTTAAATTACAAAGGAGATAGCAAATAAAATAAAAATAATTTATTTTGTATTAAAGGAATGATCGCGAGCTTACAAAAATATGTAACAATTGACTTGATGCTGAAATGTAAGAATGTAGATAAATAAAGTTCCGTGCATGTCTGAGGCGTGGAACCTCTTTGATGCTGTGAGTTCTGCCCTGCGTGTGGGAGGCCGGCGCTGACAGCCGTGAAATCGCACCGCCTGCTCGGGCACAGAGCACAAGCTCGGCTCCCTAACCCCGTAAGAACGACAGGGCCTTCAGGGCGGCCATAAGCTGGTGCCTTATAGCCTGAATGGCCCGTGCACCGCCCTCCATCGGCCGAGGACTGGAGGCATTGCTTCCGTTCTGTCACCCAGTCCCGCGCGCCGTTCCTGCATTCAGAAACCAGAGTTTAAATGTAAACCTATTGTGCAGGTGCGTGGGTTCCCTCATTGGTAAATTTAAAGCGAGTAGCAGCATCATCTGCTATTGTTGCTTTTATGTAAAGTTGTATTTATTATTTTCAGCACACTTTTGTGTCTAGAAGATATTTTGAAAATTGTGCAGCTGCGAGGAAATGTTCTAAAAATAGCGGTGATTTTGTTTACTAAGAATATCATCACTTTACAATATTCGGAGTGCTGCCTTTCTGTACCACGTTAAGAGATCTTTACCATCTATAGCGGTTTGTTATGTGTGGTTTGCTTTATCGCCTGGTGCGTGAGCCTGCGGTGATTTTAACGGCGCAGTAAAGATTCAGCAGTAGACGGTGCGGTCTGCACGCTGGCCAATGTCTGTAACAAGTTACCGATCACCATGTGTGTGGTGTGGCGTTGTGTGGTATCCCACGGACGATGGACATGGTGCTGTGGTAGGGCCGTGGTGCGGGTGGAAGTATTGGTGGGGGAGGTGGCGTGGAGGTGTGGGTGGGCTGCTTGTGGTGGTAAATCATTGGATACGTAGAGCTTGGCGTAGTGAGGTGCGTGAGGTACTGCAGGTGGTGATGGTGACATGGAGGTCTGCGTGGTGGGTTGTAAGTGGGTGTGGTGGTACTGAAGGCCTGAGTGGGCGTGCTGGTGTGGAGCCGTGGAGGAGAGTGTGGCAAGGCGTAAGTGGCGTTACAGATGCAATTGAGGGTTGGTGGCAAGATGAGTTAGTGGGGTGTAGTTTGTGGAGGTGGGCATGATGTGGTGGTAGAAGTGGACATGGTGGCGGTTGTAAGTAACAGTGGGTGGGACGTGGTGGAAGTGGATGTGGTGGTACCTGGAGGTGATGGTGGGTGACTGGGTGGAATTAATGTGCAGGTGTTTTAAAGTAGAGGTGATGCGTGATGGTGGGTGGCCATGGGATGTGATGGCAAACTTGTGGTGTTGATTGGCTGTATTGGGTCACGTGAAGGTGGTGTGGGTGGGCGTGTGGAAGTGATGTTGTCCATGTTGGGGTGGTTCTGATGATGTGGAGGTAGTTATGCTGGTGGTAGAGGGTGTATGTGGTCATGGGGCTGTACTGGGGCGGTGGTGTGGAAGTGGAGGGGGTAGCGACTGTCAGCTGGTGAGCACGCTTCTCCATCTTCTTCCATCCTGCCCTCCCTCTAGTGAGATCACCTCTGATGGGACTGAGCTCACCGTGTGTCACCCACCACAGCACTCTCCACAGCCTGGCAGGTGTACCTGGCCTGCACCCGAAAATAAACTCCGGGGCTCTCTAGTCTCGCTACACACTCCAGGCAGTGCCCCCCAGACTGTCACTGTGCCCCCGTTCAAGGGATTGCTTCATGGGAGGTTAAAGACTCTTCCCTGCCCGACCCCCTGCAGCAGGCATGGCCGGTGTTCCTGCACAGCTTGGCCGGTGTCAGATGTATGGAGTGAGTACCCTTTATATCAGGGGTCTCCAACCTTTTGTGTAGTCAGAGGTACTTCTGGACAGTTAAAATCGTCATGAGCTACTGAACCCGAAGCAACTCGTGCATTTTTCCGAGAGACCCCCCCACGCCCAGTTTCAGTGATTTTAAGCCTAATTTCATCAGAGCCCATACTGTGGTTTGAACAAAATACCCAAGACAGGCATGACTTAAGAGTTCCCTAGAACACCAAAAGGAATGACTTTGGATTTGTGATGCTTCAAGACATTTCAATTAATAGGTCCAAAATTAAGGTCCAAAATTAAGACCTCGTTTTCAGTGCCCTTCTGCCCTCTGTTCCACTCGTTTTCCTTCGTTTTTTGTGCCATTCTGCCCTCTGTTCCACTCGTTTTTTTGTGCCATTCTGCCCTCTGTTCCACTCGTTTTTTTGTGCCCTTCTGCCCTCTGTTCCACTCGTTTTTTGTGCCCTTCTGCCCTCTGTTCCACTCGTTTTTTGTGCCCTTCTGCCCTCTGTTCCACTCGTTTTTTGTGCCCTTCTGCCCTCTGTTCCACTCGTTTTTTGTGCCCTTCTGCCCTCTGTTCCACTCGTTTTCAGTGCATTCTGCCCTCTGTTCCACTCGTTTTTCCCTTGTTTTTTGTGCCTTTCTGCCCTCTCTTCCACTGTTTTTTTGTGCCTTTCTGCCCTCTGTTCCACTCGTTTTTGCTTCGTTTTTTTGAGCCCTTCTGCCCACTCGCATTGCTTTGTGATCAATTCCTTTACATCTCGTTGTGTGGTAAAGACACCACCTGGAGTCCCCTGCTCCTCCTTTTGACCCTGCGCAGTCCGCCAAGCTTGTGAAGTAGGAGGCCTGCATGGCTTCGTCTGAAGCTACAAGGCCCGTTACAGGCTTCCCACTTCCCCGTGCCCCCTCCATGAATTCTCTATGTGGAGTTCAGTCTTCAGTCAGTCGGTTCCTCGTTCTCCTCACGTGTGCGCCCCCTGCTCAGTCTGTCAGGTGTTCCAAATATGTGGTCTACACCTGATAGTTTCAGGCTGCCAGACATGAGTGGGGGCTCACAGACAGACACCGGCTCTCACCCACTCCCCTGCGCAGGCTGGAGGGGTCTTCTGTACCCGGGGTGCAGTCTGAGACAGAAGGGTCCTCTCATTCTTATCTCGGGCCCCGGTCCACCATTGACCATGTGTCCTCTCCCTTGTAGTCAACTCCATGGGGGTCGGGGCTCAAAAACAGACAGACTCCGGCTCTCAACCACTGCCCTGCGCAAGATGAAGGTGTCTGCTGTACCCGGAGTGCAGTCTGAGGCCGAGTGACCCTCCCATTCTTATCTGGGGGTCTCTGTCCTCCACCGACCACGTGTCCTCTCTCTTGTAGTTAGCTCCATGGGGCTCGGCTGTTACCCACTGTCTTGCACAGGATGAAGGTGTCTGCTGTACCCTGGGTGCTCTGTGAGGCAGAGGGACCCTCGCATTCTTACATAGGACCACTCATGTCTACTGAACGCCTGCCCCTCCCCCTGGGTCAGCTCCTTGTCAGTGGGGGCTCAAAGACCGGCTCTGCTTTCACTTGCATGGCGGGCTGCAGTGTCTGCTCTACCCAGTGTGCACCTTGAGGCTGCGGGGACCCGCACCTCCCTTGGCCACGTGCCCCCCCAATTATGGTGAGCTCCATGGGGCTCGAGGCTCCTAGACATACCCCTGCTCCCTCGTGCTGTGGGCATACACTGCAGGTGTGTGGTCAGGCATCCCTTTCAGAGACCCCCGACACAGTCACTAACCCCATTACGACCATCAGTGTGTCTTAGCTTCTCCCTATCAGTGGCATATGCTCTCCGTATCGTGGAGTAAGTGCGCGTACACATGTGTACTGTATTCCTGTATACAACACGCGCTGTGTACACCCACAGCACACATGAAATCATTCCCACTCTACACATACGCACACATATAAGTGCATTCAAAGACACAGACAACACATGTTACAATACACACACATACAAGCGGAATGCAGGTACACGCATGTACACACGAACAAATAGTGCACCCTCGCACATAAGCGTGCTTGTCCTCTATTTCTCACACGCGCCCATGCACATCCACACTTAAAGAAAAACGCACACCCCTCATATACGCACAGCCCCCCCCCCCACACACACACACACTCCCCACAAGTTCAGTGGATCTCCGATAATAATCCATAAAAATCTTTGGTTTCGATAGTCGAGCGACATTACGTTAAAATTTTCTTTTTTTTTTTACATTTATTGTGTTCGTGTGTAACCTAGCAGTCGCACTGTAAAGGCAGTTTTGGCGTGTGTGGGAGATTATATATATATATATATATATATTATATATATATATATATATATATATATAATCCTACTGGCGGTCGCAACATTCTATTGGGAATAACTTTGGCGACGGTTGACGAATCTTTGCGAATTTCTCAAAGAAGATGGCCCGCTCCGCACCTGAGAAAAAAGGGGCGTCCCAAAACGTGTTTTTCTCCATGCAATTTTCCATAGGACGATTAGACACGGCTACAGCCCGAACGGCTGAACGGAATTACACCAAACTTGGCAAAATGGTAGGGACTGGTACGCAGTAGGGTCTTTTGTTTAAATGGTGTAAATCCATCCAGTAATTGTTGAGAAAATCCAGTTTAAAAAAATGTATATATCTATAGCTGCGCACCGGCCAAGCACCTTCCCGTGCACGAGCTGCATGCTGATTGGCTGCCACTGTCTGTCAACACTCCAAAACAGAAATTGATGGCAGCCATCTTGTGCCTCGGTAGACTGAGGCACAAGAAAGCAGAAAAACAAACGTGTAGAACTCAAAAAGGGGGCCGGGTAGAAGCACCCTGACTCCCTAGGCCTGCTCAGGGGGGTCCCACAGGGACCCCCAAGGCAAAAAAAACCCAAAATTTTTTTTTTAAATCGCGGGGTGCGCGCACCCCGCGATTAAAAAAAAAAAAATATATATAATTTTTTGGGGCCTGGGGGGTCCTTGTGGGACCCCCTGAGCAGGCCTAGGGGGTCAGGGTGCTTCTACCCTGCCCCCTTTGCGTATTTTGCACCTTTGTTTCACTGCTTTCTTGTGCCTTGGTTCTACCGAGGCACACGATGGCTGCCAACACTTCCTGGTTTGGAGTGTTGACAGACAGTGGCAGCCAATCAGCATGCCTTTCACAAGAAAGCAGCATGCTCATTGGCTGTCAACACTTCTAACCAGGAAGTGTTGGCATTCATCTTGTGCTAGGTAGACCGAGGCCTCGTTACACCTCTCTGCAATACAGCCCACTTGCTTATACTGGAGGCTCCTGGTGGGCTAGTTGTCCCCCAGGGACCCCCAGTATGCAAGGGGAATAGTTCCTCCTCTGCAAACGCGCCAGGGGTTCCGCTGCAGAGTGTTGTAAAAAGAGGGCGCGCCCTCTGAACACCTGCCTGCAAAAATGTAGTAAATCAGTATAAAAAAATAACAATTAATACGTTTAAAAATTGTCATTTAAAAAAACCTTCGAAATTAAATGAAAAAACCATAGGTTTCAGGCCTGATATAGTTAAGAATTAGCATTTAAAAAACCATTGAAATGCACAAAAAAACCCATAGGTTTCAGGCCTTATATAGTTAGGAATTCGCATTTAAAAAACCATTGAAATTCACTAAAAAAACATAGGTTTCAGGCCTTATATAGTTAGGAATTAACATTAAAAAAACCTTTGGAATTCAGTGAAAAAACCATAGGTTTCAGGCCTTATATAGTTAGGAATTAGCATTTAAAAAACCTTGCAAATTCACTGAAAAAAACATAGGTTTCAGGCCTTATATAGTTAGGAATTAGGATTTAAAAAACCTTTGAAATTCACTGAAAAAACCATAGGTTTCAGTCCGTATATAGTTAGGAATTAGCATTTAAAAAACCTTTGAAATTCACTCAAAAAACGATAAGTTTTAGGGGTGTTATAGTTAGCTGGACATTTCACTCATACAAAACCATTGAAATTGCTCCTATATAGTTAGTTGTACTAACTATATTTCGCTCACCCGCAATCCACTGCTGATGATGTCACATATTAGATCATTCATGACATGGTCAGTGATATCACTGATGACATCTCAAATGACATCACTGATGACATCATCCACGTGACAATCACGTACACCTTTTCATACACTAGTAAAATCTTTCATCACTCTTTGTAAAATACAGAGTATCATATTTGAATCCATTGTCACAGCAATATAAGTATCTAAAAACCCACTCAGTGATTCATAGATGTATACACACATCTAATCACTTACCTGTAGATTCACTCATACATGCTGTTAATGAACAATAGAACACTATCAAAAATACTTATACACCTATATCGACATTACACACCAGCACACATCCTATTCACATATGAAGTCATCCTACTCACTTATGCAAACAATGGATCATACTTACATATTTACTTAGCTACACACTTATACAAACACCACTTCATCTATTCATCTAGATAGTAAGTCATACTTAGTGAATTATAAAATCACTATTACAAGTATACAGTTATCCATACAGTCATTCACACAATCATTGAGTCTTATGTATACTTATTTATATACAACAACTGACACATACACTGCCTTTAATTTTTCTAGTTTGTTGGACATGTACCATTGAGAAATATATTTGCTCATCACCATACCGATAAAGATATTCACTCACCCAAACAACTGTTAGAACATTTAGTTTTAACTTCATATATCTACTGAATCAACTATTCACACATCTTTGGGCAGTCGCACCCCCCCACCGAACCACACACACATTCACTCTCCCATACAAATACTCAGTTAACTAATCAATAACTAATATAGACTTTCACATAGCTAGTAACCAACTGGAGAACCAGTTTACACAACAACTGACAAAGTGATACAGATATTCAAACAGTTTAATCACTATCCACTATATTTAGTGAGACACTATAGATTGGTAAAGTAAACCGTCAATTACACTGCTACTAAATCCTCCATCCAAATATTTATTTTTATATATCCACTCATTCTTCAATGCAAATTGCTATATATATAATGCATATTTAAATAACGAAGCAAACCACATTCACTGGGTGATGTCATCAGTGATGTCATCAGTGATGTCATTTGAGATGTCATCAGTGATGTCACTGACCATGTCATGAATGATCTAATATGTGACATCATCAGCAGTGGATTGCGGGTGCGCGAAATATAGTTAGTACAACTAACTATATAGGAGCAATTTCAATGGTTTTGTATGAGTGAAATGTCCAGCTAACTATAACACCCCTAAAACTTATAGTTTTTTGAGTGAATTTCAAAGGTTTTTTTAAATGCTAATTCCTAACTATATAAGGCCTGAAACCTATGGTTTTTTCAGTGTGTGTGTATATATATATATATATATATATATATATATATATATATATATATATAGTTATATAATATGTGTGTGTAATATCACTGAAAAACAATAGGTTTCAGGTACTTTCTAGTTAGAAATTCGCATTTAAAAAACCTTGGAAATTCACCAAAAAAAACAAAGGTTTCAGGGACATTATAGTTAGTTGGACATTTCACTCCTACAAAACCATAGGCATTCTAGTTAGTTCAGCCAACTATAACCCGCGTCCCTGCAATGCACTGCTGATGACGTCA